>NC_061828.1:11802923-11810423 GCF_019202785.1 Penaeus chinensis | reverse complement strand
GAGAGAGGAGAAATAGAAGTAGGAGGGGAAGAGAGAGAAGGAGGATAAGACATAAGGAAAGAGGAGGAGGAGGAGTTGAGGAAAGGAGAGGGAGAGAATGAAGAGGAGGGAGGGAAAGGAGCGAAAAAGAAGGGAAGGGGAAGAGGTGGAGGGAAGGAAAGATGAGGAGGAGGGTTGGGAGGGGAAGACAGAGAAGGGAGGGAAGGATATGAAGAAATGGGAAAGGGGAAAGGAAAGGAGGAGAGAGGAAGAGGAGGAGGAGGAGGAGAAGGGAAAGGAAAGGAGACAAGAAAAGGAAAAGAAAAGAAAAGGAGTGAAATAAGGGAAAGAAAGGGAGGGGAAGAAATGGGAGAGGAGGAGGAGGAGGAGGAGGAGGAGGAGGGAGAGAAAGAAGAACAGTGATATCAGGGTTGAATTATTCACTCTTATTACTTATTACTTATCTGTTAGTATTTTTCCCTAAAGAAGATATATTATTTTTCATCTCAATCACTAATTTAATCTTTACCACCTAAATATGATACTGATAATGATGATAATAGCGATGCGATGATAACAGTGAAGAGAAAATAGAAATAATATTTCGTGAAAACAGAAAAGTCAAAGCAACATATGAAGGTCGAAACGAGTAACACAAACAACACACACAACACATGTGGGGAAACAGTACATACCTTTGCACAGGTGACAGAGCGGTATTTGCGGTGGCCCTAGGGGGGTAGGGAGAGGGGATAGGGGCCCTGGTGGTGAAGGAGGGAGGGCGGAGGGTCATGGGAGAGGGGGTTGGGAGGTAGGAGAGGGTGGCACCGAGAACAAATGGCGCCATACCTGTGGCTTCTTCAGGAATGCTGGTTCAAGTGATTTTGTTTTTCTCTCTCTCTCTCTCGTTCTTCCAAACCTCAAGATTCGCGCGGGGCGGCCGGGCTGGCGTCTCTGGCCGAATTCCAGGTTCCAGGATCTAGCTGAAGGGGTTTCTCTGGAGTCACACCGGACGCGACCTCCCCCTCCCTCTCCCCTGCCTCCCCCCCACCCCCACATCGCCCTCCAGACACATAACTCCACTTCCCCCTTCCCCTCACCGATCTGCATTCCCCCTCCAGACACATAACTCCACTTCCCCCTTCCCCTCACCGATCTCCATTCCCCCTCTTCTGATCTACCTCTACTCCCCCCTTTCCATACCTGTTTCCACTCCCCCCCCCTCCACTCTCTTTACCCTTTCTTATGTCATTTGCCTTCTCCGTCACCTATATTTTCTCCCTCATTCACCTACTAGCCTATTACCCCTTCATTACATTTACCTCCTTCCTTTTCATCATATCTTCCCTTTCCATATATCACGTACTCCTCACTCAACCCCTCCCCCCCCCCCTCATCCTCCACTCATAACCTCCCCCTCTTACCCCCATCCCCTACTACCTTCCCCCCTTCCCCAGTCTTCAAGAATTAGGGTTTCTCATGACGGTACTTACTCCTTGGAAATTAGAGAACTATTCGTAAACACTACACAGCCAATTGCATTATTGGTATTCGTTAATGACTTCTGACTCTATTAGCGGAAACTAATTATGATAAAAGAGAGTAAATAAAGGTTAAATGGAGCTCACACACACAAAAAAAACAAGAAAACAAAAGCAATAAAGCGTCGTGAATGACTGGTCGCCATAGCAGATGATAAAATCGAAATTTCATTCTTTCGTCGCGCTTTTAGTGGCTGATGAGGGACCTAGTTTGGATCGAAACGTCATATTTTATCTATTATTCCTTTCTCTGTGTTGTTGCCTTTCATTTCATCCCCACGGGTATGTTACTATGTTTGTGTGTGGGTTTTTTTCTTTTCTTGTAATGTTGTTTTCTTTGTCGTTTTGGAGAGCATACGACTGATCTCATTGTTTTTTTGTTTTTTGTTTTTCTCTCTCTCTCTCTTTTCTCCAGTATTTTAATATCTTCATTTTTAGAATTTCTCTAGGTATAATTTTTTTTTATTTAATTTATAATTGTGTTCGCCTCATTTTCCTCCTCCTTTTGAGTTGCCTTTACCTCATTTCCCCGTCTTTTTCCTCCCCATTTTCAGCCACCTTTACCCCATTTTCTCTCGACATTTAATCACCCCTCGATCGCTCCTGTCGAATACCGACGAAGGACGCGCACTTCTTCGTAACTTTAGAAACCACAAGAGAGTGCCTGAAGAAGGTGATCACCGCTAAAATACCAGCTTAAGAAAATGACTCACGCCCCCCCCCCCCCTCCCCACCCCCCGCTCTCCACTCCGCTGAGATGTTGACGGGAGAGAGACGAGAGGAGACCGTGATATAGGTCGTTTAGGAAATCTAGGCCTTCGGGAACCTATTTCTAGTGTTGTTTCACCGTGGATTATCTCTTTATATATATTCACAAAAACACTCATGTATATATATGTATATATATATATATACATACATATATATGTATAAATATATATATATATATATATATTTATATATATATAATATATATATATAAATATATATATATATATATATATTGTGTGTGTGTGTGTATGTGTATGTGTGTGTGTGTGTATATATATTATATATATTAAATATATTATATATATTATATATATTATATATATTATATATATTATATATATTATATATATTATATATATTATATATATTATATATATTATATATATTATATATATTATATATTATATATATAATATATTATATATATAATATATCATATATATAATATATTATATATATATTATATATATCATATATATTATATATATCATATATATTATATATATCATATATATTATATATATCATATATATTATATATATCATATATATTATATATATCATATATATTATATATATCATATATCATATATATATCATATATATTATATATATCATATATATTATATATATCATATATATTATATATATCATATATATTATATATTATATATTATATATATTATATATATATATATATTATATATATTATATATCATATACATTACATATATTATATATATTATATATATATAAATATATATATTATATATGCATCCAAACATTATCCTCATTATTATTTGGGAGCTTTTTTAAAATCTTTCTTTAACGCACGAATCAAAATTCCTCTTCCTCTTCTTCTCCTTCTTCTTCTTCTTACTCCTCCTCCTCCTCTTCCTCCTCCTCCTCCTCCTCTTCCTCCTCCTCCTCCTCCTCCTCCTCCTCCTCCTCCTCCTCCTCCTCCTCCTCCTCCTCCTCCTCCTCCTCCTCCTCCTCTTCTTCCAACCCCTCCCCTTCCTCTTACCTTAACGCACAAATACAAATACTCCTTCCTTCACTTCCTCCTCCTCCTCCTCCTCCTCTTCCTCTTCCCCCCTGCATAATGCTTGCAAGAAGGAAGACGAGGAAGAGTTACGAGCGTTGTTTGGGTTGTTTATGAGCAGGTACTCAGGCAGAAGTCATGGCCGGAGTAAGTAAGCAAGCAGAGGATCAGTCTGGTTCCCTAACGCCGGCGGAAAAGATTATTGATTGCATTTGCCGTTCCTTGTTGCTACTCGGTCTGCTTATTGTGTTATTGTTGTTGTTATCATTGTTGTTATTATTGTTGTTTTTGTTGTTATTGTTGTTGTTATTATTGTTGTTGTTATTGTTGTTATTGTTGTTGTTATTATTGTTGTTGTTATTATTGTTGTTATTGTAGTTGTTATTATTGTTGTTGTTATTGTTGTTATTGTTGTTGTTATCATTGTTGTTGTTATTATTGTTGTTATTGTTGTTGTTATTATTGTAGTTGTTATTATTGTTGTTATCATTATTGTTCTTATTGTTGTTATTATTGTTCTTGTTGTTATTATCCTCATTACTGTTGTTGTTTGTAGTTATTAGTATTATTACCATTATTATCATTATCAATATCATTATCATTATCATTATCATTATCATTATCATTATCATTATCAATATCAATATCAATATCAATACCATTATCATTATCATTATCATTATCAATTATAAATTATAAATTATAAATTATCATTATCAATTATTATTATTGTTATTATTATTATTAAAAGTAGTAGTATTGTTATCAACATCATCATCATTATTATTAGTATGACAATGATGATAATAGTAATAGTAATAGTAGTAATAATGATAGTAATAATATTGATAATACTAATAATGATAGTAAAAATAATTATAATAATAATAATAATTATTATTATTATTATTATTATTATTATCATCATTATTATTATCATAATCTTTACTATCCTTATTGTAATGTATTCCTATTATTATCATCAGTCTCATTACATCACTACTATCATTGATGCTTCCCCTCATCCCGCCACGAGGCAACATCCGTCTTCATGAACAGCCAGGGAGAGAGAAGAGGAACGGGAGAAAGACCTACCTCTTTCCCCGGGTCTTCGTCAGGCAGCGCACCTCGCTTTGGGGAACTCGCTTACCTGCAGATTCTATCACCTCACCTGGTCAGTTAGGAGGACGCGTTCTATTCATAGCCCGGTCGCAAGGAGCACCCCGCTTGGTCCACGTCTTTTAAGAGGACCCAGTGACAAGGTATTCCTCCCCCTAGATTAATGAGGCAGGTGGTCGCAGGCGCCGAGGGGGATTTTTTCTTGATGTTTGGGGGGTCGGATATATATAGATATATTTTGTATTGAGGTTGATAGGCGAGGTTGGAGGAGGGCGGGCAGAGTGTCCCAGGTTCGATGTGCAATCAGATGCTGAGTGTTGACGGTGAGTGAGGTTATCGCAGCAGATGCCGGACTGATATCTCGTGAAGGAGCGCCCCTGCGTGAGCCAGACTGCGCGGAGCCACGAGCCACGAATACGGGAACTCGAGGAATGCTGGCCGACAACGGGGGCAAAAACGCCTTTAATTGCCCCCTGACCAGTGGTCACTGCGGCCGAGGTATCAGTTAGTGCGTTTTTGTTCTCTCGTGCCCGAGCACCTGTGGCCCGATCTGGCGGGAGGTGAAGGTAATCAGTATGCAAGTGCTTGGTGGGGGCGTGGCCTAGTCCCCTCGTGGGCGTGGCCAAGGCAGCAGTCTGCAACACGTCACCAGCTGTTGCGCTGGGCGGCCGCTGTTCCCGAGTCTGTCCGCTCTCCAGTCCAGGCCGCCACCCAGTGCTGCTTCAGCTGCCGAGCAGAACACACGCCCTGGGAGAACCTCAGAGGCACTCACGCACTGCTCCTTCCGCCGCGAACGCTCTCAGCAACGCGCGCTGCCGCAGCTGTGTGTATCGAGACCAAGTCGAGTACTGGCACTGTTCCCAGTATTCAGCTCGACCTAAATGTGTAGCCAACGTCGACCTCCTTCCAAGTGTTTGACTTTTGTGACATTGCTTCGTTACGAAAACTGATTCTGCAAGTGTGATCAAGCGCGTTTCAGGCACGTGAACTTCAAAAGTGTCCTAATACTGATATTGTCGAAGGTGAACGAACAGTTAGCCAGGCAAGTGTGCGAGGCGGAGACTGGTGCTACTCGAGCGTGGAGTCACACATTTATCTAGGTGTCAAGACTCGACCGCTTCGAGAACCACTGTCATGTTCCCTCCGCCCGCAGCTAAGTGGGATTAACGCCATAGTCAGTGAAAGTGCGAGATCGGCCGTGCACAAGCTCTGCATACCAACGGAAACTCCCTCGCGGGTGGCTGAAGGTTGAGGCAACGCCGAAAGAAGGAACAGAAGCATACCCCGTCGCCCTTACCTACCCACATACAAACACACATACTGACATACCTACACTCACACGACTTACGGACACCATGGCAAAAACAAGCACCTTATCATAAGAGGACAGGGGCTGAAGAAGAAGAAGAAAAAAAAGTTGTTCCCAGAAGCAACGCCGTCCAGTTGTAAACACACCGCATCGCCTCCGAAGGTGTAACCTAGGGGCTTAAGTCAACAGTCAACGGACGCCGCGCTTC
The DNA here is from genome assembly GCF_019202785.1 of Penaeus chinensis. Classification (NCBI taxonomy): domain Eukaryota; kingdom Metazoa; phylum Arthropoda; class Malacostraca; order Decapoda; family Penaeidae; genus Penaeus; species Penaeus chinensis. Next base: position 11,804,455 of record NC_061828.1, on the reverse strand, counting down.
GCCAAACGAGTTGTGGGTCGTCGGCAGGTTGGAAATATGGACGCAAAAACGGGTGAAGGTAAGATGGCTGAAGGAGGTCTGGCGTGGCATGCGAGGGACGTGATCGCGGGGCAGGGTCGACGCTCTCTCGGTAGCCAGTGCTTGTGTTCGCGATCTCGTCTCGGACTTTGGAGCGGGACGTGTAATGTGTTACGTCTCGCACGATTCCAAGTTTATAAACAGATGACTCGCGGACTGCACGTTTCTTAGTTGTTTTACGCGTTCTATATGTCTCGCGTGCGCTTGTGTCTTTTTTAGAAGCTACAGGCCATCCATTCGCGACCATGAAAGAACGAGAATATAATGTAAACAATGACCTCGTCTTGTTTCTAAAAATAGTGACAGGACATTCAACAATTATTTCATAAACATGTTGATTACTTTTCAACTTCACACTTCCTTTCCTGGATCTCCCTTGGTAACGATTTTAAGACAGTAGTTATTATCTTGATAAGGTCGGACACAAGCACTGCCTGAATGACAAAAGCTCTGTGGGGAATCTCAGTTTGCTTTGACGAAAGGAATAACGAATTATGCTTTCTCTTATTATTTTTATTGTTTTCGTAATCATTATTATTGCTATTATTGTTGTCATAGTCACCATCCTCACTATCATTATCATTATTATCATTCTAATCATCATTATCATTCTAATTATTATCATTATCATCATTATTATCAGTATCATTATTATTATCATTATCATCATTATTATCATAATCATCATTATTATCATTATCATCCTTATTATCATTATCATCATTATTATCATTATCATCATTATTATCATTATCATCATTATTATCATAATCATCATTATTATCATTATCATCATTATTATCATTATCATCATTATTATCATTATCATCCTTATTATCATTATCATCATTATTATCATTACCATCATTATTATCATTATTATCATTATAATCAGTATCATTAATATCATCATATTATTATCATATTGTTATTATTGTTGCTGAATGTGTTATCATCATTGTCATATTAATACTACTACTACTATTAATAATAACAATTATTGTTACTATTATTTTTATCATTATTATCATTAGTATTACTATTAAAAGTAATAGCAGCAGTAGTTGTTGTTCTCGTTGTAGCATTAGCAACAGTAGTAGTAGTAATAGTAATAGTAAAATTAGAAGCAGAAAAAAAATATAGTGCTATTTCTATTGGTAGAATCTTTAGTCACGAATTGTAGGAAAGTTAGTTAAGCTATTGTAGTCATAATATTGATAATAATAGACGCAAAAGGAGGTCTAATAGTATTCGTAGTAGTAGTAACAGTAGCAGTAGTAGTAGTAGTAGTAGAAGTAGTAGTAGAGGTAGTCGTAGTAGTAGTAGTAGCTGTAGTAGTAGTAGTAGCAGTACTAGTAGCAGAAGTAGTAATATTAGTAGCAGTAATAGTAGCAGTAATAGTAGCAGTAGTAGTATAAGTAGTAGTCGTAGTGGTAGTAGTAGCAGTAGCAGTA
>NC_061828.1:11772923-11792923 GCF_019202785.1 Penaeus chinensis | reverse complement strand
CGGAACAAAATCCTTTCCTTTTAAGTATTCAAGCATAGTGGACTTGGAGAACAATTACACAAAAACAGTGCAAATGCATTTTATATTCATGAACACAGACATATCAGTCAGAGAGATTAATGGCAAGAGGAAAGTCAGATGGAGCGATACTTAAGCCAAGGTGTTCGCGCCAGCCTAGTGTCCGAACACCATAAACACACGCATAGTAACAACCGATCGCGGCTTGCTTGAAGAGACCTAAAACAGAGGGGAAGAAAAAGTAATCCTTGTCCCAGGGATTAACATAAATATATAGGGTGAAAGTCCCAGATTGGACAACGGGTCGCACTGAAGCTCCCCCAACCGGCTCGTGGTGGACGCTGGCTAGCAACGTCCGAGATCTTACTCATGCTGCCCCGGTGTCGTCCAGCTCTTTGCATCGAGTCGTACCCCCCACACGCGAGGAATTTGCATTGATTAGCCTTATTAAACCAGGTATTTTGTACTCTTTGGCGTCTGGCACTCGGTTGCTGGTTCTTGACTAGCTTCTTTCAATTTAAATCCACTTCCTTCATGTACACGATTTGTGAAGTGAACTTTTTTATTTATATTTTTATCCTGTTTTTCCTTTATTATTTTTTTTTTTTTTTTATGATCCGGATCAATCGAAGGTCTTCGTGAAACCTTAACCCAAATGATTGTCTCTCGAGGAAGCATAAAACTTCTCATTTGGATTTCGTTTGGCCTTTGTGTCCCTTCCTATTCTTCTCCCTGTTCTTTCCACCCTCTTTCAGTCTCTCTCTCTCTCTCTCTCTCTCTCTCTCTCTCTCTCTCTCTCTCTCTCTCTCTCTCTCTCTCTCTCTCTCTCTCTCTCTCTCTATCTATCTATCTATCTATCTATTTATCTATCTCTCTCTTTCTCTCTCTCTCTCTCCCTCTTTCTTTCTCGCTCTCTCTCTCTCTTTCTCCCTTTCTCCCTCTCTCTGTTTCTCCCTCCCTCTCTCTCTTTTCCTCCCTCCCTCTCTCTCTCTCTCTTTCTCCTTGCTTTTCTCTCTCTTTCTCCCTCCCCCTGTTTCTCTCTGTCTTTCTCCCTCCCTAGCTCGCTCTCGCTCTCTCGCTCTCTCTCTCTCTGTCTCTCTGTCTCTCTCTCTCTCTCTCTCTCTCTCTCTCTCTCTCTCTCTCTCTCTCTCTCTCTCTCTCTCTCTCTCTCTCTCTCTCTCTCTCTCTCTCTCTCTCTCTCTCTCTCTCTCTCTCTCTCTCTCTCTCTCTCTCTCTCTCTCTCTCTCTCTCTCTCTCTCTCTCTCTCTCGTGTTCGTTCCGAACCAGCTTATTAACCACCTGACTGAGCACCTAACTGACCGCCTGACAAGCATCTGCCAAATCACATGACTAAGCGACCGAGCATCCAGCTGACAGTCGAAGGCAAGGCAAAGGGTCGGCGGAAAGCGTATGACGTGGATGGGTCGAAGTTGATTTGAAAGCTCGTGGAGGTTAGTTCCTCTTTCTTGCCCTTTTTCTGTATACGAAGGATGAGGAAGGGAGAAATGGGGGTGGTGGTGAATAATTATTTTTCTAAAGGGTAAGGGTGTGGAGCAGAGTGGGTAAAGAAAAAAGGAGAGAAAGAGAGGAGGAAGAATAGAAAGGAGAAAGGAGGGTGGGGAGATACGACCCCGAGTCCTCCTTCCTCCTTCGTCGCCATGGTCCAACCTCGCTTTTATTTTACGACCAAAAGTTTGATTTTATCAGTTAAGGTTTATTCTCTTATGGGAACAGGAGATATGCACAGTCACCAGGGGGAGAGTCAGCTCAGGTCGACGATTCTCTCTTATCTGTCACAACCTTGCTTACTCACCGGCGGATAAACACATTATCGTCCGTTAATGGCTCAGATAATTTCGAAAATTTGAACTTCGAGTCTCACTTTTTTCTCCCTCGCGCCAGTGTATAAAGGGAAAAAACAAAATCCTTGATATATTAACCTTTAAGATCAGAATATAATTACGATTATCTGCTCCTGATAATGAACTTCGCCTGTGCGACCGCCACTTCTGCAGGCAGGTCATGGGGCAGCTTTATCCATATTTTAAGTTTATCAGTATTTGCCCCAGTGAGGTGTCAGCGGGCGACCTCGACATCACAAAGAACCCAGACAGTCCACGATCTCGAACACCAACACCTGTAGGAGGAGCTGCTAGGAACGACTTAATTAGCGAACGTACCTGTAGACGGAGAGGCCAGTGAAGGCTTAATTAGCGAACGCACAGGTACAAGCAAGATGGCGGAGAGGTTAAAGGGAGGAGTTCATGGAAAGAAGGGGTTCGAAGGGAGGGTAGATGAAGTCGGGGGGTATGGGGGAAGGGGAAGGAGGGGTGGGGAGTGTATGAGAGGTGAAAGGGGAAGGGGGAAGGGGAGGAGAAGGGAGAGAGAGATCGCTGTTGCTAAGGGCGCAGCCTCGGGTAACTCCCTACAGTAGAATATGCGATTGGTGGTTTCTGATCCAGATAATGTGTACAGATCAGTGTGATATAAGATCATAGTTCTTAACGGAAATACGTAGAATAAATCTCAGTTCGTAATCACAATATATAACTGACGTCTTAATTCGCAATGGATATACATAACACGTGGAAATAAAGAAGTACATGAAGTAATTCCTAAAACGTATGTTTAGGTATTAAAATCCATCTTGTCTTTTACATAGAACGGGAGTCGGTCTTGCTTAGATGTATGATATTTAAGCTACAATGCATTATGAAGCTTCATTAATACACACACACACACACACACACACACACACACACACACACACACACACACACACACACACACACACACACACACACACACACACACATATATAATCCATATAAGCTATATAAGAGGAGGCCACAACTGATAACAAATTTTGATAGTAAATGTTAGTCTTAGCTTGAAGGAAAGTAAGTCGTTCGAGTATTACATGAAGTTTGCGTTCAATAGACTCACGCCGACCATGCCAGCTGATCACCTCACAAATTATTTATTCATGAGACCTTTTTTTTCCATTCTTACCTTGAGGGTACGATTATAATTGAAAGACATGATTGTAAATTGCATAGATAAATTTACATCGCATGCTTACACAACCTTCTTATCGTGTAATCGGCAAACAGCTACAAGGAGACAAGAAACGGTCGCTGGCGGTAGTCTTGTCGATGATAAATATCTGTCGTGACGAAAACATAAGACGAACGAATGCGCACCCAAAGGACTCTATGGAGATATCAAAGAAGGCAAGGATAATTTTGATGATGAGGGCCCTTTGTCATTAGTATTGGTAATGACCGCTATTACAGAATAAATTACTCTTGTTTTTTTTAAGGATTCTTGATTACTGGAACATTCATCTTCCTGTTTTTTTTTTTTTGTTTTTTTTTTTCTTGTTTCTATTTTTCTGCATATTTTTAGTATTTCTGTTTCATTAGGTTTACGTCTTTTTCTGCTTACTTTTATCATGTTTGTATTCATACCTTGGCGATTACTTTATTCTCATATTTTTTTTTTTTTTATCTATTTCTTGTTCTCTTCAACCTCTCTCTCCGCCCCCCCAACACCCCCAACACCCCCCCCCCCCAAGAATGATAATGGTATGCAAAAAAAATACATCACTTATAATCCGACGCCGCACGCCTGTCCCACCGCGAGCGAAATGACTTATGGAACCATCGCGCGGGTCCTTTGGAGTGGGGGGGGCGGGGGGCGGGGGGGGATGGCACTCCCTTTGCCCTCCCCCCTCTCCCTCCTCTCCACTCTTTACCCCTCCTCCCCCCTCCCTCTCCCCCTCCCTCTAGGATCTCTCGATATTAACCCCTCTTCCGGTTGTCAAAATATGAATAACTGTCGGGAAGAAATGAATTGTTTTGATGGTACTGACGTCAAAGAAACGGAGACATGATAATACTGATAACAAACCGTAATGCATAATTAATTTAAGATGCCCACAATATTTAGTCTATATATTTTCCGAATTGCCCACGTACCAACTTCTCGAACACGCACTAAACCCCATTTACGCCCACGCACTGACCCCCATCCACACCCACGAACTAACCCCAACCAACCCCACGCCCAACCCCCCCCCCCCCTCCTCCTCCTACTCCACGCCCACGGACCATCTCATTTCCGAAAAAACAATTATCGAACACCGAACCCTAGACCTTCCGTTGCCTGAGGACGCAAACGAGACGAGACGAGACGAGACAGAGAACTGAAACAGCGAGACAGGACAAAGAGATAAAAAAAAAAAAAAAAAAAAAAAAAAAAAAAAAAAAAAAAAAAAGGAGAAAACGAAATGAAAAAAATAAAAAATAAGACAGTAAGACTAGATAACAAGAATGTGAAACGAGGCAGCAAATTCGAAATGACAAGACGAGACACAGAAGCGAAACGAGATCGCAAGAGAATCGAGACAGTGAAACGAAACAAAACACTGAGACAACGAACGATACGAGACAATGAATACGAAAGAGGGAAGAAAAGGGAAGGAAAGGGAAAACGGGAAGAACCCAAGTAAGGATTTACATGCCTCTTAACAGCCGACTAGAACATAGGCCTATCCATCGATCGGATGAAGAAAGCTGGTGATGAAGTCATTATAACGATCCCGGAACAGACCAAACTGTATAGGCCTAGAGGCATAATTACTTGCTGAATCTCATTAAAGACACACCTCTTCTTTCGGTACAAGTTATGGCTATTCGAAGAGAAAAAAAAAAAAAAAAAAAAAAAGTTGCAGGAAGTCATGTTACAAGTATTTCGTTTTATTATCGTTAATATTTTTTTTTACATACATAAATACCGTGAAGTCCAAAAGCTTTTAGTGCTTAACAAAAGTGCTACTCTTCTTTTTTTTCCTTTTTTTTCTCTACTCCTTATTTTTTTTCTGTAAGTAAGCAACCTTGATGGCGCACCTCAGTCCAACTTGCCTCCATCTCCCCCTTCCCCCCTTCTCCCCTCCCCCTTCTCCCCTTCTCCCCTTCCCCCCTTCCCCCCTTCCCCCCTTCCCCCTCCCCCTTCTCCCTTCTCCCTTCTCCCCTCCCCCTTCTCCCTTCTCTTCTTCCCCCTTCCCCTTTCCCCCTTCCCCTTCCCCTTCCCCCTTCCCCCTTCCCCCTTCTCCCTTCTCTTCTTCCCCCTTCCCCTTTCCCCCTTCCCCTTCCCCTTCCCCCTTCCCCCTTCCCCTTTCCCCCTTCCCCTTCCCCCCTCCCCCTTCTCCCTTCTCCCCCCTCCCCTTCTCCCCTCCCCCACCACGTCGAATAGAAGCCTGAACACCACCGACTGAACAAAAAAAAGTCTCATTCATTCCTGACGGCTGAACAAAACTCTAAAAGGCTTTCGAGGAGCAGGACTGGGCCAGCGGGAGAGGAATGTCATTCATTCTCTATTTTCTTTAGCGTCATTCTTCCGCTAACTTTTATTCTTTTTCTTCATCTTTTCTTTTTGTTTGATTTTCGACTGTGTATTCTTATGTTCTTATCTTTCTGTGTTTAATTCTTTCGTTTTTCTTTCTATTCTGCTTCGCAAGCTCTTCTTCTTCTTCTGTCTCTTCCTTCTTCTCCTTCTCCTTCTCCTTTTCTTTTTCCTTCTCCTTCTTCTCCTCTTCCTTCTTCTTCTTCTTCTTCTTCTTCTTCTTCTTCTTCTTCTCCTACTTCTTCTTCTTCTTCTTCTTCCCTTCGTCCTCCTCCTCCTCCTCCTTCCACCCCCTCCCCCCCCCAACTATGCCGCGTACCCCATTTACCCCCACCAACCCCCTCCTACCATTTCCTCTCTCCCGCCCTCCCACCCTCCCTCCCTCCCTCCCTCCCTCCGCCCGTCCCTCCCTCCCGCCCCCCCTCCGCCCGTCCCTCCCTCCCTCCCTCCGCCCGTCCCTCCCTCCCTCCCTCCGCCCGTCCCTCCCTCCCTTCTAAAAAAGGAGTGACCGGAGTCGCCGCGTCTACTCAGTACGCCGAGTGCAGCAGCTTCGAGATGGAGACCGGGATGGCGGAGGGCGTGTTTTATTTAATTGCCTCTGTGTTATTTCTTTCTTCTTATATATATATATATATATATATATATATATATATATATATATATATATAGACGGTGTACAAACATACACATATACATACATACATATGTGTGTATATATGTATATATGTGTATATATATATATACATATATGTATATATGTATGTATGTATGTTTACATAATATATACATACATACACACATATACATACATATATATATACATATATATATGTATGCATGTATATGTGCGTGTGTGCATGTATGTATATATTATGTAAACCCACAACCAGGGGATTATGTAAAGGAATTTCCAATGAAAGAAAATTTCGTCTGGCGGCAAAAGAGGCCCCATTGCTTAAGCTGACCAAAGAGGGACATGATTATGGGGTTTCTGAGCTAAACAAGAAACCGACTTTCTGAAGTAAAAAAAAGAAAAAAAGAAAAAAATGTGCAGTGCTTGAGGCCATGCTTGTTTACGTGCAAACAAGTATCACACACACACACACACACACACACACACACACACACACACACACACACACACACACACACACACACACACACACACACATATATATATATATATGTGTGTGTGTGTGTGTGTGTGTGTGTGTGTATGTATATATATATATATATATATATATATATATATATGTGTGTGTGTATATATGTGTGTATATATATATGAATATATATATAAATATATATATATATATATATATATATATATAAATGCGTGTATATATGCGTGTTTGTGTGTGTGTGAGTGTGTGAGTGTGTGTGTGTGTGTGTGTGTGTGTGTGTCTGTGTGTGTGTGTGAGTGAGTGAGTCTGTGTGTGTATTAAACAGAAAACACATCGAAAAAGCGAAGATTCGTTATCCGTCTTCAAGATGAATGTTAGCGGTTTAGCATATCTCGGCACGCCACGGCAGGGAAGGAGGGGGCGGGGGGGCGAGGTGGATGGGGACGGTATGTGTATGTAAGTCTAGAAGATGCGCACACACATATGCAATGCATAAATGTTCATGTACGCGCACCCCCCCCCCCCCCTCTCTCTCTCTCTTTTTTTGTCTCTCTCTCTCTCTCTCTCTCTCTCTCTCTCTTGCACCCAAACTCACACACACACACACACACACACACACACACACACACACACACACACACACACACACACTTCCTCCATCAATCTTTCACCGATACAGCAACTCACGCGCTTTCTAAATTCAATGGCCTTACTCATGGCTAACTCACCTGCATATCAAACTCATCAGGCCTCCCATCCACGTTCTGTTTACAATGTTTGTTTTCTTTAATGCCAGGAATGTATTTCATTATTCATGCCGGGCGCGTGAGGCATCTATTTTGGGGGACATGAAATTCATTGTGGATTTTCGACTTCGTGGGTTTTCTTCCTCTCTCCTTCCTCTCTCTCTCCTCTTTCTCCTTTTCTTTTCTTCTGCCCATACTTTGTTCTCTTCTTCCTTATCCCATCATCTCTTATTATTATTATTATTATTATTATTATTATTATTATTATTATTATTATCCCCTCACTGACTTTATCTCCCTCATTCTCCCTCCCTTCCTCTTTATTCCATCTCTCCTTCCTCTCCTTCCTCCCTGCCTGCCTGCCTTCATTCCTTCCTTCCTTCCTTCCTTCCTCTTTCTTCCTTCCTTCATCCTCCCTCCCTCTTCACACCCTCTCCACACCCTCCCTTCCCTTCCTCTTCACTCATTCCCTCAATACTTTTCTGTCAGCACGGATCCTCACCACCCTTTCCCTTAGGCTTTCGCACGCCTCTGAGGTTACGATTCGACCCCCAACCCCCCTTCCCCCCGCCAACAGAGCTGATTTATTAACAGTCATTCGGTGTACACGGTTGGCATTCTTGAACTTTCTTATCCTTCATGTACACCAACGTACCCTGGTGTTTTCCTTCGGATTCGTGCAATATGATTCGAGTATGTTAGGTCCCTTCCCTTCATATAGGTCTTGGAGTGATCGTTTATTGGGATAATTATCATTGTCATTTATTAAATCCCTTGTTTTTTTTTCCCCCTTTCACTGCTTGACCCACCTACGTTTTGACATAGACATGACCTATTGCCACGGGTCTTCAGGTCATAGATATAAGTAGTTTTCTGCCACAGGTGACCCGTGACCTGTGACTCGTGATGCGTTTGTGACTTTCGACCTGTGGAGCGTTCGTGACCTGTTCTGCGTCATTAACTAGCACTTTCGCTTATTAATTAATATGGGTTAGCGTGCGAGGCATGACATGGATAGGCCGCCATATGTTTGTAATTGAGAAATAGCAAAACGAATGAAAGGAAGATCAGAAATGCGTGATGATGGTGAGACAGAAGGGAATATGATAATGGAGAACGGAACCAAACTTTATTCACAGGTTTTTCCGATATTATTAGTTAATAACAAACAACCAGTCAAGACAAAGATAGGAAAAAAATGATAAGCAAAACTAACGATAATATTTACGTGGAAAGAGGTGAACAGAGAAGAAGAAAGAGAATACAATGTAAGTCTGTCGAACTTGAGGTTACAAGGTACAGGATACATGAGGTGAGGGGGGGGGGGGTTGGTGGGTAGCAAGAGAGGGAGGGGGGATGGCGTAGTAAGAGTGGAAGGGAAGGAGGGGATAGAAAGTGAGGGAAAGGAAGAAGGGGGGAGGGGGAGAAAGGAGAAAGGGGGGGAAGTAAGAAAAAGAGAACAGAAGAGAGGGAAGGAATGAAAGTTCGAAGGAGGAGGAGTACAGAGAATCAAAGTTATTACGTCATTCAGATCACGACGTTATTCCTCGCCTTGTTATTAAATGATATGACCGTTCTTCATTGCGTATGCAGCTGAAAGTCGCAGTAACGGCGATTGCGCACGCGTCATCTCTGCGTTCACTGCCTCTTCAATGAACGCAAACACAGGTGGGACATTTTCGCGGGTTTCCTCTACGGCGGAGGAATACCGATCCGCCATTTTGCTGCGAATATACTTTCTTGCTTTAGACTGGTTGTGTGCGTGTGTTGTGTATGTGTGTGTGTGTGTGTGTGTGTGTGTGTGTGTGCGTGTAGGTGTGTGTGTGTGTGTGTGTAGGTGTGTGTGTTTGTGTGTGTGTGTGTGTGTGTGTGTGTGTGTGTGTGTAGGGGGGGGGGGGGTATCTTCGTGTGTGTTTCCAGTACATATAAATATATATCTAGTAAGATGTCTCGCCGGCACACCTAAGTCTATGGCCACACTGAGTCCACACGGTTAGCTTCTCTCCTGCCAGCCAGTCCGACAGGTGGGGGATCCTGACCACAGTTCACACGCCCTCAGAAGAAGCCTTATCACGGCGGCGAGGGAGGGAAGGGAATAGGGGCTGTAAATGCACAGGGGGAGGGGAGGAAGGTGAAGGGGAAGGGGAGGAAGGGGAAGGGGATGGGGAGGGAGGTGAAGGGGAAAGGGGTAGGTTGGGTGGTGTGGTGGTGGTGGTGGTGGGGGGGGGGGGGCGTTGCCAAAGCGTTGGGGAGGGAGGGGCGAAGACTGTTAAAGACATCGGGAATAAACATCCCTGTTTGCACCAGGGTCGTAAAGTGATTTATGGGAGTGACATCATCTTTTAACTTTGATTAAGACACCGTAAACAAATAAAAACCCAAACAAAAAACAAAACAAAAAAAAAACAGTTCCGTATTTATATTGCCATTTTTTATTGATGTCTTTTTTTATCATCATTATAACCCGTTGAGAAAAGAAAACACCCTCCAATAAATTTTGATAAAAGCATTCACATTAAGGGTCGCGAGCACCTCCCTTCCCTCGAGGCGGCCGTCGGAGCCCTGAGGAAGGCCGCGTGTCGCCCTCTTGCGGCCGAACTGAGCCCTCTGGGTTTATTTTCGCGTCGGGACACCTGGCGAGGCGACGAAGGTCCGGGAGGAAGAGGCGCGGAATCTCCCACGTCGCTGATGCTGGTTTGACTTCTGTTGTGCCTTTAGTTTGTTGCGCTCGCGGAAGGCCTTAGCGGGAGTTTGTTTTTAATGCGCGCGATGCAGCGAGGAAGAGGAATGTGTTTGCCTTCTTGTCATTAAGCCAAGCTCACGCCCGAGGAGGTCTAGCGGGCGGCCCACGCGGCGGGGGCGGCACAGGGGCGGCGCTCACTCGCATGCCAGACGCGAAATTGCAGTCTCGCTAATGAACTGAGCCGCGCGGGTAGACGTGCTCTATCTGTTCTTCTCTTCTTCCTTGTCCCATCTCCTTCTCGAGCGTAAACAAGGCTTCAGACCAAGGCTAAGACGCGGCCCGGACAGACAGAGTGCGTGTAACGGGGAGTTTTTCTCCGTCGCTGAAAATGGGCTCTGACGACGGGGGGATATGAGCGATGGCGCGGGGGCGGCGAGCGAGCGGGCGGGGGTGAGACGCCGTGCTAAATCGGGATCTCCGGACGAGTACCGCGCCCGCCGAGGGCTGTTCGTCGCGGGAAGGAGTGTGTCGTCGCTTTGCACCAAACCCTAATTAGATGGCATTAAACATCGGACGGTCAGACGGCGGCGGTGACGGTGCCAGCCTGATGGCCTGTGAGATAAAGCGTCCCCGCCTTGCCAGGACGCCGCCCCGCCTGGCCCATCACCCGCGTCCTGGGAGATTCCCTGGGGGAGTCCGCGTTTCCCGGGTGTAGTACCGGCGGAGAGTTCATCCTTTCCTTTACTTTGACAATAGCTGTCATTTAAGCTGCATTTCGACTTCAGTTGCACTTGCTGAGTATTGGATACTTCATAACTTTATCTGATGGCTATCGGATTTTTTTCCAGTCCGTTTTTTATTCTGAACTTATCAGTTGTCCTTATTTCAATGTCTGTCTTTCGTTATTTCTGTCTGCTCTCCATCCTTCCCCTCTTATCGACGGAGAAACTCATTGGGTCCTGTTGCTCACTCAACCTGCATGATGCAAGTGTACCGTACCAGTACACGCGCACTGCAGGTACTTCAACCCGCGCTAGCCTAGCGTGGACAAGCATACACCACGCCAACCATACACCACGCCAACCATACACCACGCTAAGCATACACCACGCCAACCATACACCACGCTAAGTATACACCACATCTTCATTTGCGACAGAAGTGCGTAGTGTGCTGGTATGCTCCCCGCCCGCGCTGGTATGCTCCCCATGCGCGATGCTCCCTCTCGCGGCCAGATGACCTTGGGGGCCCTAAGTATGGTGTAGGAGGTATAGGCTTTCCAAGGCACGGACGTCTCGCTTAGTTATCTGGCCTCTTATGCAAGAAGGGTATACAGCAGCCCCGTACACGCGTTCTAAAGAGGTCTTGGTCGAGAAATCAGACGTTTGAGGAAATAGCTAAGTGTTCTTTGTACGGGAAGCCTTGGCGAAGCGGCTCAATGAGACGGGGGAGGGGGCAGATGTAGATAGATAGATGGATAATGAGATAAGTGTATGTGTGTGTGTGTATATATATATATATATATATATATATATATATATAGATAGATAGATAGATAGAGAGAGAGAGAGAGAGAGAGAGAGAGATTAATGTAGACATAGGTGTAGATATACATATAAATATAAACATAAATATAGATATAGATATAGATACAGATACATATTTATAGACATAGATAGTGAGATATAGACAGATAGATAGAGATGCAGATATATATAGATACAGATACAGATATCGATAGGTATCACAGCTTGATCATTTCTGGCTCCACATATCTCTCCCTACCCCTGGAAAGGGTTATGCATGTCACCATGAAATCTAGTCAGTTTGCCGACAGACAAATCCTCACAACCGCCGCGAATTCCTTGTAAGCGAACGACCGAAAGGGACTCAAGGCAACGTTTTCAGTGGCCAGCGATAGATAATAAGATGAAATTCGTCGTCGTATGCAAATATTCCGAAGGTTTCCGAGACAATTTCGGCGAAAGAACACACCATTATCTCCCAGTTTCATGAACGAAGATTGAAAACAAAGAAAAAAGAAAAAAAAATGTGTATTGTTTCTCTCGCGGAGGAAAAAAAATGAAACTAAAAAAAATTCTGATGAGGGAATTGATCGGTAGCTTCTAAGAAAAAGTTTTTTTTTTATCTCATTATCTCCCAGTTTCATGTCGATGCTCGAGGGTGAGGTAAAAGTCGAAGATAAAAAAATAAAGAAGAAAAAAAATATATTGTTTCTCTCGCGGAGGAAAAAAAAAGCAAAACAAAAAAAAACTAATGAGTATAGCTTCTAAGAAAAAGTTTGAGGGAGGCCGAGTGAAATATCTACGCTGCCTATGATAACCATTGATATAAGTAGGTTCTGCAGGTAGAGGGGGGGGGGGGGGGGGATGCAGACCTGTTTTGTGTGATGAATATGGTCTCAGTGACGCTGACATGATAATCCTGGGCGAGTTATATAATCGTTAGTGAGGCCAATTAGGATAAATATATGTATCTTCCCCCGCTCCTCTCTCTCTCTCTCTCTCTCTCTCTCTCTCTCTCTCTCTCTCTCTCTCTCTCTCTCTCTCTCTCTCTCTCTCTTCTCTCTCTCTCTCTCTCTCTCTCTCTCTCTCTCTCTCTCTCTCTCTCTCTCTCTCTCTCTCTCTCTCTCTCTCTCTCTCTCTCTCTCTCTCTCTCTCTCTCTCTCTCTCTCTCTCTCTCTCTCTCTCTCTCTCTCTCTCTCTCTCTCTCTCTCTCTCTCTCTCTCTCTCTCTCTCTCTCTTCTCTCTCTCTCTCTCTCTCTCTCTCTCTCTCTCTCTCTCTCTCTCTCTCTCTCTCTCTCTCTCTCTCTCTCTCTCTTTCTCTCTCTCTCTCTGTGAACACACACTCACACGTACATACGTATGTGTGTGTCTGTGTGTGTGTGTGTGTGTTTGTGTGTGTGTCCTCGCGTGCTTGAACATATTACCCCATGTTTTTCATTTAAAGAACGTTAAAAACAGTATGGGACAGCATAATAACTACGAGTGCGAAGGTGAGATGCGTTAATCGATGTCAAAGAACGCCACACACAAATAAGGAAAGGAATCATGAGAGGTTTCGAAATCGTTCCGCGGACTTCAGGAATGCATGCTAATGACCATCCTTAAGGTTAAGCGCCGTGGCCATTGTTCTATTTATGAGTTCAGGGGGAATTTGGAACTCGTTTTTTTTAAGTGCAGGGAAGGGAAGGGGGGGGGGGAGAAAAACAAAAGAAATGATCGATGCGCAAGGGCGTTGAACAAAAGCCCCGACAGCATCACCAACACTGAGGGATAACACAAAAATATCGCCATCACTATCACCAGCACCGCCGTAATACCAACACTATCTCCAACACAACCATCACCATCACTAGTTACCATTTTATTAACACTATCTCCAGCACAACCACTGATATCGCCATCACTAGTTACTATCACAGCCATATCACCAACAGCATCCCCACCAACAGAACCACAATACCGACACTGTCACCACCAAAGCCCCATCGCCAACACCATCACCGTCACTATTATCACCACCAACACCGCCATAGTCCATCATATCACAGCTACCTTGTGAGCGCCCACTGAAGGTTGAGGGTACACACACGCCCGCATGATTTCTTGCGGGCGTGCGGCCTTTTCTCGCTTGTCCTGTTTCGTTTGTTTGTTTGCGTCGAGTTCTTGTATCTGTTTTATAATTTCCTTTCGATATATATGCTCCTTTGTTTATTTATTTATTCTTATCTTCACCTCTCAATATTGAATATCTGTATCTCTTCCTTTCCTTAACCCTCGTCCCTCCCACTTTCAATTTTTCAGCCGAACTTGCGTTCACCATTTTACGCTTTGTCCTCTTTTTAATCTTTCAATTTCCTCTTTCCCTTTTATATTCTCCAAGTGCGCCATTCACTGCCAACAAGTGACGTCTTTCAAGAGCTTTCGTCTTTTGGCCTTTTGAAACCCAAACTCGAACGTGAAAGCAGGATCTAGACAGACACTCAGACAGGATCACGCCAGCTATTCACAAAACTGTTAACGCGACGAAAAAGAACATGGTCTCTGAGGTGTACTTTTGAAATGTTATTGAAAATGATGTGAGGTCTTATTTATTTGAGTTCTTCATGTGTTCGTGTTCTGCGGTTTTCTTTTCTTTTTTTTCTTTCATCGGGAGTTTAAGAGGAAACAAAAGACAATCTAGAATATAAAAGTGAGTCTCGAAGAGATAGGAAACAAATTGCAGTCTAGAAAAAAGGAAACAAAAAAGGAAGAGGAGACAAAAGAGGAGAAAACAAATGACAATCTAGGAAAAAAAAGCGAAACAAATGACACTCTAGAGAAGGGAAAACAAGTCGATCTAAAAAGCGAAAACAAAAGACATTCTAGAGCGATCGGATCTTATGATCATGAGTCGAGTCGCTCTCTCAAGGCCGAAGAGAGAAGATAAAGCGGGTTTACCATGCAAAGCACATGGGTCATGCGGACCTTAGAATGGCACTGGAAGAACGCTTTATAAATCTTAAGTAACGTACATACACACATACATACATGCGGAAATATATGCAGGTATATGAAACCACACAAATAGAATAAAAGAAACGTAAGTACATACATACATACAAATAAGCATATCTCCAAATACACACAAACAAACAAACAAAAACACACAAGCAAACACACACACACACAAGGAACAGCCGTACTTGGTATTAATATTTCTGGAGTATATGCTAATGAGGTCAGTCGGTGCACTTCCTGTCTTGAAATTGCCCAATGGCGTCGCTCGGAGGAGAAAGAGAGAAAGGTAGATTTATGCACTAACTATATTATCATATAGATAAAAATAGATAGAAATATTGTTCGATAGATATATTAATATAGGTAGATAGATAGATATAGATAGGCAACCGGGTATAAGTACAGATAATAAATATGTAAATAGAGATAGATGGATAGATATAGATAGCTAGAAACACAAACAAACAGACAGATATAGAAATAGACAAATTTACAGACATGCTTGCTAGAGATACATCTAAAACAAATTTGCAAATGTATTCGCGTTCGAGGAAGAAGAAAAAAAAAACCGACAGCAAAGAATTTAAATTTACGTCGAAGAGAACGAAAAAAAAAAAGAAAAAAAAATCTTGCAATGAACGGAAATATCCACCAAATCATCCACTCTCGTCCATTTTTCCGAGCAAAGAAACGATGTCTGATGAACTCGATAAAGAAAAGAGGAATTATCGAAGAAATCCCTCGCATTTGACGTTTATTAATGGGCCTGGCATTTGGCTCGCCAGGTCACCGATGGTACAAAAATATCAAGGTTATTGTGTTTTGTGCATTGGTCTGACGGTTTAAATTCTTGTTTCCTTTTAATTATATACTTGAAAAGAATGATAGATAAAATTAGGATTGCAAAGAATTGATGAAATAATATAAGAATGGAATAGTGAAGGTTTTCTCAAATCCGAGGTACAAGAACTGGGGAACTGGGCGTGGCTAGCTAAAAGGGGGCGGAGCTTACTCAACGCTCAGTGCAGTGAGAAACGAAGAAAATAGAAAAAGAAAAGAATAAAGATTAAGAGAAATAGGATTCAACATATCAGCCAATATGTGTCGAATTTAAAGCTATTTACATATCAGTAGTGAAATTAGTGTTGTTGGTGAGAATTGGCACCCTTGACAGATGGCCCTCCCTCGGTGCCACCTTCCGAGGATGCCCGTCATGAAGCAGGAAGTGCAGGATACGCGGGTTCATGATCTCTATCCTGTCATATCCTCCTCTCTCTCCCCTCCCCCCTCCTCCTCCTCCTCCCTCCTCTCTCTCCTATCCCCCCTCCTCCTCCTCCTCCCTCCTCCCTCCTCTCCTCCTCCTTCCTCCCTCCTCTCTCTCCGCATCCTCCTCTCACCCTTTCCCTCTCTTCCTTCTCCCCGTCCTTCCTCTCCTTTCCCTTTCTGTTCCTCCTTGTTCTTGATTTTGTTTGTGTTTCTCCTTTATTCTTTTATTTTTTTAAATTTGTTTCTTCGTTTATCCTTTTCCTTTATCTTCTTTTTTTTTCTCCTTCTGTTATTCTTATTCTCCTCCTCCTCTCACACCACCCCACCACCCCACCACTCCCCTCCCCCATTCACCTCTCTCATAACAAAAGACTCAAGGAATTAAACAAAAAAAAATATACCGCAGTTCCCCATCAAAAGGCCGGAAATCCTCTTACCTCTTACCTTCAGGTCTCGCTCGGGTAAATGTTCAAGTTAGAGAGGTAAACAGGACAGGATATAACGAATCTCATCTTCTTGTTCTTTCGTTATAAATCTGTGAACAAGACCAGGGGATATAACGAATTTGACCTCTTTTTTTTCATCGCTATAGATCTATCTACAAGGGGATATAACGAAGGTGAGCTAAATACGTATCGTTATGTATCTGTTTACAATTCCCTTGGTATAACGAATCCGGCTTATACTCTTTTAGGTCATATATACACAAAATTGTTTACATAAAAAAATAAAACAAAAGACGAACGATCGAGTGAGTCCCGTAGGTTGGAGATAATAGCTGTATATGGGTGTGTAATTTCACAATCCTAATGACTGTTTTAAGTCATATATACACAAAATTGTTTACATGGAAAAAATATAACAAAGGACGAACGATCGAGCGAGTCCCGTAGGTTGGAGATAATAGCTGTATATGGGGATGTAATTTCACAATCCTAATGACTGTTTTTGGCTTGACTGGCACTGCGCGACGTGGGTTTGAACTTTGGGATGTTGCTCGCGTCCTTTTGCAATTGTTGCTGTTGCGTAAGGGCTTGGTATTGGTTTTGTATCGGTGGGGATTTTGATTATGAGTTATATATATTTTTAATTCTTTCTTTCTTTCTTAATTAATTGATTATTTTTGTTTTCTATTTGACCCGCGACCAAAAAACTTTTTTTTTTTCAACTTGTTCTCGCTTTCTCTGTTTATTTACTTTTCGAATGAACTTACGACCGAAAACAACAGACAAAAAAAAAAAAAAGATTTGCTTCATTGTTAAAAGCAGATACACGTTATATTGCCTGTTTACTTAGCAGTTGAGAACAGGATCTTCATTAAACAGGCCATAACCGTGCCGATTGTCCAGGTCGTAGGATGGGCAGTTGCGGCCAATTTGTGACGTCACTGAAGGCATCATGGCCGCAGGTGGGGAGGGGCGTGGGTAGGGCACTTTACTCGTCAGCAGAAGCAAGCATTCCTGTCAGCTTTCATATCCTGCTGTCGACGGCTGTGACGAGTACTGGCGCTCTGTGTTGAGCACTTTGACTGAGGTTATTGCTGGCGAGGGGACGCGAGATGGACCGCGCAGGAGGGTTCTCTTCCTCTCTCTCTGTCGTCCTCCTTTTTTAGTCTCCCTCTCCTCCTCCGCCTCCTCTTCCTCCTCCTGTACCTCTTCTTCCTCCTCCTGCACCTCTTCTGCTTCTTCTTCTTCTTCTTCCTGCACCTCTTCTTCTGCCTCCTCCTCCTCCTCCTCCTCCTCTTCTTCTTCCCCTTCCTATTCCTCTTCCTCCTCTTCCTCCTCTCCCTCCTCCTCCTCCTCCTCCTCTTCCTCCTCCTCTTCCTCCTCCTCCACCCCCTCCTCCTCCTCCTCCTCCTCTTCCATCACTTTTAGAGTATCATTCTTTAGACAGAGACATTGACACACGTCTCCTGCGTGGTAAATATATCAATCCGAAGACGAGGCCGGCAGCGGGCGAACGAAGAAGCCGATCAATCTTTCACTGCTTTAATCCAACATATTTTGACTCATTCCTTGCAAATATGTACGCAATATAGAAGATATGTATATATATATAGGTAGAGAGAGAGAGAGAGAGAGAGAGAGAGAGAGAGAGAGAGAGAGAGAGAGAGAGAGAGAGAGAGAGAGAGAGAGAGAGAGAGAGAGAGAGTGAGTCTGCAACGTCCGGGTTTTTAAAATCCTTTTCTGATTCATCGGGAAGCGACTCGGGCTCCAAGGTTCCGCACCTGTCACAAAATCCCGTGTACCAGCTAAATCAAGGAGTGTGTTCAGGGACTGTCAGCGAGAGGGGGCGGGTGAGGGAAGGGGAGGGAGGGTGGGCAAGGGGGAGCAGGAGGAGGGGGGAAGTTGACGCAAGGGGAGGGGAAGAAGGGAGTTGATAGGAAAGGGTAAGGGTAGGGAGGAAGTTATAGATAGAGGGGAGAGGGGTAGGGGTAGGGGAAGTGACAGGGCGAGGTGAGGAGAGAGGTAGGACAAGGGGAAAATAGAGAGAAGGGGAAGGAAGAGGGGGGAAGTGTTAGAAGGATGTCCTGCCAGGCGGCGCTGGCGACTGACAAGGAGACGGATACGGTTGATGCCTCGGAGATCAGGATCGTGTTGGTTGTCGACGAGGTGGCGATCCGGCGCATTAATTTAGGCGTCGGGGACTCGTTTGCGGTTTGATGCGACAGTTCGGAGGGCAGCGTCCGTGAAGGCTGTTGCCAGATTTGTCCAATTCCCTTCGCTCATTCTGATGCGGCAAGACGGCGAGGTTATCAGGAACACGGTGCATGTGATCTGATAATATCATCGCTAACGAGTTAAATGAAAGAGAGATTGGAAGAGAGAGAGAAAAGGAGGAGGAGGAGGGGGAGAAAGGGAAGAAGGGTGGGAATAAGATAATCAATAATGAAAGTAACGTCCTTCTGAACACGAGGAACTGTTGAGTCATAATGGATGCGTTCCAGATGACATCAATTAGCCTCGTGGGACCGATCTGGCGGCATCCTCGGCATCCATTTCGGCGCAGAGCGTCAGGGGTTCTACTTGGAACCCAGGCGGGGGTTCTTGCGGGAGGGTCATGAGGCTGCTAATGATGTTAATGAGACGGAGTTCTTGATGCTGTGTCTCTCGCAAGATTCAAGAAGGAAAGATACGCAAAAAATACCGTGAGAGACGTATTTATTTATTGCGTTATGAAAGAACGCTTCGAGTGGCGTGTTTTACCTCATCATCCACAAGAAAAAAATCCTTGTTTTAAGACACACAGGTCTTCCTACTCATAAATTTCTTTGACGTGGCTGTTTGTTGCGGTCTTTCATGCCCGTCGCTGTTCTCCTTCTTAAAGGCAATATTACCGTTACGATCAATGCACAAATGTGAATAGAACGACTTATGCTTCGCTACAGAACAATGGGTAATGAAATCCGACTCGACGGATATCCAAATCTATCGTAAGAAATCATATTTCACCAGCATACTTCACCTACGAAAGGTCTATCAACAGCGGCATAATTTGCATAGCAGCGTGACAAAGGAGCATCACCCAAGGATAATCTAATCCTCCTAATCCTCACCCACAAGGAATGGAATCGTATAATCCTGCTGATCATCTTACGCACCGAAGGCTAAACCTAGTGGCTGTTATGACATCTTCAGCTTAGTGACTTGCATGACATCTCGTGCATGACGGAGAGACAAAAGATCAGAAGGTCCAAGGCAATTTTCCATTGATATTTTATGTAATGACTTTAATGGCTTTTCTTCTTGTAATTATTTGATTGCAGGAGGTTTAATGCGTTGTGATGGGTATTCTTAAGCAAGAAAGACTCATTTAATACTGACGTCACTGGTTTCCAAAAGACGGACCGGTCTCTTTCAACCAAACTATAAATCAGAACTAAAGCTAGGATCATCTTACCCTCAGAAAATGATGCCTTGTTTATCTCGGCTGAATCCCAAGTATAAGCTCAGAGTGTGCCCTGGTTGGCCGCGGGACGTGAGGAACGCTCAGTAGAAAGGATTCGGTTGCTTTGTAAACAGAGCGTCGACGAGTCTATACGAGATCAATAGGTCGAATGGGGGGGGGGGGGTGATTTCATTTATTCTTTTTTACTTCGCGGCGGCCAGACAAATAGACGATGCGGTGCGCCATGTGGTAGCGTGTGTTGCACCCGTTGCCGCTCCTGATATGGGGTATGGGAGCCCTTCGAAGGAACCAACAGGCAAGGTCAAGTCGAGGATTGGCTATTGTT
>NC_061828.1:11762923-11767923 GCF_019202785.1 Penaeus chinensis | reverse complement strand
GAGGCTCCTGTAGGTCAGCTCGTAGGGTGTGTCTCTCCCATCCTTCACCCTTACTCTTTGCTCTTTCTCTCCCTCTACAATAGTGACAGAGCCCCTTTCTGCCCTCGACCAAGGAGTGGAAGCCTCGTTTTTTTTTTCTCTTTATTTCTCCCCTCCTCTTCTTCTCCCTTTCTGTGTGTGTGTGTGTGTGCGCTAGACGAAATAAACAGTATCCATAGCCAACGTACGCAGTATATGTACATAAACCTCACAAACACATATCTCCCAAAAGCTTCACCCTTTCCTTCCTTCGCTAGACCGCGAGGGAACACGCGAATGAACAAAGGCGAATCGAAGAAAATTTCCTCAGGCTAAGGCTAACCTCCCTCCTCTTTTTCATCAAGCGAAATTTCTTATTTATTCCAGCATATGATCTCAGCAATCGGATCGTGTTTACGTTCGCCTCTTCCATGACGGGCCAGCGACGGATAATTACACGTTGGCAACTCGTATGTTTTTCATGAATGGGTGGAATTGCGAGGTGTGGCGTTCATTCATGCCCGGGCCGGACCTGTGCCGGATTACACGCCTTTGTACGACCGGGTTGCGTGTTCCTTGTCCAGCTGATTGTGTTGGGTGAATGGGGATTTTTTTTTTTTTTTTTTTTTTTTTTAAGGATTGATGTTGTTTGTTTTGTGTTGTTGGTAACTGTTTGTAGTTCTTGGGCGGAAAGTGTTATGTCATTGTTGTTTTGAAAATCGATGATCAAAGAGAGGGAGAGAGAGAGAGAGAGAGAGAGAGAGAGAGAAAGAAAGATAAAAAAAAGTGTTTTTTTATCACGTCTTGATATAAGGAAAGACCTAGAAGTTCTCATTTAAGACGGTGACGTCACCCTAGGAAGCATAATAGAAACGGGGTTGGACGTCCCTCCCCCCCCTCCTGACCCCTCCCCCTTCAACCCCCTTCGCCCTCCCCCTCCCCCTTCCTCCTCCCCCTTCGTCCTCCCCCCCCCCCTTCAACCCCCTTCGCCCTCCCACTCCTCCTCCTCCCCCTCCCGCCATCCTCCCCCTTCCTCCCCCTTCGTCCTCCCCCTTCGTCCTCCCCCCCCCCTTCAACCCCCTTCACCCTCCCACTCCTCCTCCTCCCCCTCCCGCCATCCTCCCCTCACACACCCACCCGCCCACACCATCTCGGCCCCAACAACCGCCCACACATCACAGTCAAGGGATTCACGAACACTGTTGCTTCGTCGTTTCGGAACAGCGATGAGTTGTGTACTTATTTTGTGTTTGTTATGTGTGGTTTTTGCGTGGGAGGGAGAGGAAGAGGAAGAGGGAGATGGAGAGGGAGAGAGAAAAAGAGAGAGAGAGAGGGAGAAGAAGAAGGAGAAGGAGAGATAGAGATAGAGAGAGAGAGAGAGAGAGAGAGAGAGAGAGAGAGAGAGAGAGAGAGAGGGAGAGAGAGAGAGAGAGAGAGAGAGAGAGAGAGAGAGAGAGAGAGAGAGAGAGAGAGAGAGAGAGAGAGAGAGAGAGAGAGAGAGAGGAAGAAAGAAAGAAAGAAAGAGAAAGAAAGGGAGAAAGAGATAAAGAGAAAAAACGGAAGGGGACATTGAAAAAAGAAAATGGAAGAGGGAGAGACCGGAGGAGAGAAGGGGAATGAGGAAGAAGAGGAGAGGAGGGGGCCATGGGTCTCGGCACCCCCCTGCGGCGACGACCAGACCACCCGGCCCCTCTTTCAATATTAATACCTGCCCTCCCCTTCCCCCCCTACCCCTAGTTTCAGGGGAAGGAAGGAAAAGGAAGATAAAACAGGAGAAGGAGAAAGAGGGGACGAATGGGAGGAAGAGAGGGAGGAAGAATATTGGAAAGGAAGATGAACAAGGGAGGAAAGGGGATGGTAAAAGGGAGATGAAAAGGGAAGAGGCTAAATACGAAAGGCGGAATGGAAGACAAAATGGAGGGGGAAGATAGAGGTGAGAAATAAAGGAAAGGAGGGAAAGAAAAACAAGAAGAGAGATAGAAGTAAAGGAAAAGAAGAAAGGGAAGAGAAAGAAAGAAAAAAAAGGGAAGATGGAAATGAGTGAAGCATAAGGAAAAATCGAAGAGGAAAATACAGGAAGTTCATAATAAACACAAGATACCAAGATAATCAGCATGAAAATAAGACAATGTTAATGACACGCTCCTACACGGACGGAGGAAGGGACAGGAAAATGACTGGACGACCCGTGCAACTCGTTCATCGTGCATGCAACAATAGATTAGCAACTCATTATCAGAAATTTGCATGAGTGAAATTGGCAATACGCCGCCATCATACTCACCGCCGCCCCTGACGTGCTCGCAACCTGGAACTATCCATCTTCGTTTACATATGCAAATTTCGGATCTAAACTCCTGTTTGTGTGCTGTTGACTGAGCACATTAATCTCTATCTCCCCAGCGCTCAGACGTCGAAGCCCTTTATGAAAATGACTTCCTTAAAATGTCGTAGAGAGTTAGGTATTCGTCTTGTTAGCGAAAGGCGCAGTGATAGGTGTCTCATGTTGCTTGAACTCCACTAAGGAAGGAAGGAACGACTGATTTTCTTTCGCAAAGGAATTTTTGTTTTATTATTATTATTATGTTTTTTTTTGTTTTTTTTTAGGTTATGGGGTCTTTCTTTTTCTTCTTTTTTTTTCTTTTTTTTAGATTATGGGGGTTGTTGCTGTTGGTGTTTTTATTGTTGTATGTTTAGATTTTACATTTTGTTGTACATAGGTACGAAGTTTTAACAGAACACACACTAACACACACACAAACACACACACACACACACACACACACACACACACACACACACACACACACACACACACACACACACACACACACACACACACACACACACACACACACACACACACACACACACACACACACACGACTACCCATACACACGCACACACACACACCCACACACATATACGCAAACATAAGCACACGACAGCAAACAAACATTCCATCTTTTCATGTAAAACTCTCTTTTTAATAAATTCATCATATTACCCGCCATGGTTGCTCTTTCATACTAAAACGGATCAGGAAAACAACAACAACAACAACAACAACAACAACAAACCACAAACAACAAACAACATCCTTCCCGCATAATCAACTTCCGGGAATTCTTCTTCCCTTGATTCTATAACCCTTAAAGTGGGTCTTTCTTAACGAGGAAAACTTGAATCAAACTTAGCCATTGTTGTAGCGCAACTTATCGGAGGAAGGGGGAGAGGGGAGGGGGGAGGGGGGGAAGAAAGGGGGAGTGGGGGGAGGGAGTATCGCATCTTGCAAGGAATACTTATATGTGAGGACAGCTTTGCCTTTCTCCTCCATTTCGTCTCTCCCTTTCTCTCTCTCTCTCTCTCTCTCTCTCTCTCTCTCTCTCTCTATCTCTCCCTCCGCATCTCCCTCTCTCCCTCTCTCCCTCCGCCTCTCCCTCTCTCCCTCTCTCCATCTCGCTCTATCTCCCTTCTTCCTTGACTTTTCTACACCTTCATAGGAAAAGATTTACTTAGTTTTCTTCTCTCTATCTATCTATTTATCTATCTACTTTTCTCTCTGTCTATCTATATATTTATCTATCTTTATCCTTCACTTCTCTTCTTTTCTCTTCTTTTTCCTCTTCTCTTCTCTTCATATCATTCCCCCTTTTCTTTATTTTCCCCCCTCTATCTTCTCTCCTTGTTCTTATTATTTATTCTTCGTTTCTGTTCACTGGCTTTCTCCTTCACCCTCACTTTCCGTGTGGGTTTCTTATTCTTGAACAACCTTGCATCCGCCCTTTAATTCTTCTTTCTTTTATCTTGCTTCCTTCTCCTTCCCTTTCCCTATGTCTGGTTTATCTGTTTTGTTATCTATCTCGTTTGGTTTCTGTTTATCTTGCGATCTCGTTTTCTGTCTGTCTTGAGATTTATCTAACGATCTGTCTTGCTTTCTCTCTTGTTTTTTTTTTTCTATCTTGCTATCTATCTGTCAATCTGTTTACCCTTCTGTATATTTTATATCATGTTATCTGTTTGTCTGTCTACTTGTTTATCTGTTTATCTTTCTGTCTTTTGTTTTTATCAGTCTGTCTGTTTTGCCTATTTTATATTTGTTCCTACTCTTTTTATCCACTATTTTTCTTTATACCTTTATCCCTCTCTCTATTTTTTTTCCATTTCTTATTTTCTTTCTCGTTCTTTTCCCCCGTTCTTCAGTCTTCTTTCTTTCTCCTTGTGCCTGAAGTTTATCTCCCTTTCTCGCATGTCTTAACAACATCGTTATCTTCCTTTCGTAATCTTCAGACTCGTTTTATGGCCTCGTTTATCATGTTTTTGCTACTCCCAACTTTATTTTTCTTTGTGCTTCGAATACGTGTATCATATTAGTTCTCACTTCTCCTTTTTTTAGGAGGGGGGTCTGATTTATATCTGATTACTCACAATGGCGATTATCTGATCCACATGTAGATATATTTTAATCTATTTATCTATGTTTATGTCTGTAACTCTCTTTCTCTCTCTCTCTCTCTCTCTCTCTCTCTCTCTCTCTCTCTCTCTCTCTCTCTCTCTCTCTCTCTCTCTCTCTCTCTCTCTCTCCTCCTCCTCTTCTCTTCTCTCTGCGTCCCTACACACACGCGCACACACACACACACACACACACACACACACACACACACACACACACACACACACACACACACACAAACACATATATATATATTTTCGTGCTCATGCAACCAACTCTTCCGATCATTTTGCAAACGTCAATGAAGCACTTAACATTTGAGACATGCACCGGAGCAGCAATCTGTCGTGGTTGCATTATCCCTTCGTGTCAGTTATCACAACTTGTCCAGAGATAAGCATCGCCTTCGTCCATATGTGGGGTGAGGGCGCGGGTGGGGGGGGAAGGGGGTGAGAGGGGAAAGGGGTGAAAGAGGAAGATGGGGGAGGAAAGGGGGGGGAGATGGGTGGGGGTGGATGGGGAAGAGGG
>NC_061828.1:11752923-11757923 GCF_019202785.1 Penaeus chinensis | reverse complement strand
GAGGGAGGGAGGGAGGGAGGGAGGGGGAGAGAGAGAGAGAGAGAGAGAGAGAGAGAGAGAGAGAGAGAGAGAGAGAGAGAGAGAGAGAGAGAGAGAGAGAGAGAGAGAGAGAGAGAGAGAATAAAAAGAAAAGGCTAGGATATTAAGACGCTGCGAAGGTACGGTACGAAAAGAAATAATTTTATGCTCGACCGATCTCTCTCCATCCCCGCTCTCCCGCGCCTTCGACGCATCCATCAAAGGTCCGCCAAACAAGCGTTGATGTGACACTCCTATTCATCCTGACACGCATCCTTGCATTCAAATACTTCTCTAATTGCCGCCAACACACCTTACCTTCGCACCCTCCAGAGACGAGGTCCTTGTGCGCCTTTTCCTTCGCTTCCCGAATCTTAATAAAGAATCCTCCCTTTTTCCAAACAGCATTTTCGAAACGGCGTTCGAATCCCCCAAGCGCGGTTCTGCTATGAACGAAAACGCAGTCTTAGATTTTACATATAACGATTGGCTTCTTTTCTCTTTACTGGGTTAAGCAAGGCTTTACGATTATTGTAATGATTACAGTGTAAACACGATGTTGCACGAAGACAACACTGTAAAGGCAAGGTAATAAAATGAACACACCGTAAGTACCCCCAGCGGACGTGTAAGGACTTGGCCAGGTAAGAAAGCTGACAGTCCCAGCATTGGTCTGTCGGCTGAAGCTATCACTTGCGTTTAAACTAATGCATTCTTAATCCGCCGACAAAAGGAACATTCACAAACCAATATTCATCACCTTTTTCTCTCCCTCACTCTCTTTCTTTCTTGTAATACTTTCGAGAAAATGCGTATAGTCAATATTTTCTTCTTCATGTAAGCGTATTATCTCTTCCGTATATTGAATTTAATCACCGAAAATGGGAAATGAATGAAATAGCGATTACCAAACCCTATGCCCTGAGGCATGCCCAAAAAGGAGGCAGACAGGTGTGGGGTATGAGGCGAGGGGGGGAGGGCCCAAGGGAGAGAGGGAGAGGGGCGTACCTGGGGCGACCTTCAGCGGTCCAACACTCCCTGTGCGGGTCGAGCGAGCCAGGACGACGACCAACATCATTCATTCATTGTGGGATCAGCGGCGTCTCGTATGTCTGCCTGATGTAATGTTTCCGTCTGTCCTCCATCGCCGCTCGTCACGGCCACCCAGGGATTAAGCTTTATGACTGAGAAGCTGATGAAACATTCTTTATCTCGTTTTTATGACAGTTTGAGATGCAAATAAATTCATTTGGCGAAAATATTAGATGATAATAAACGAAAAGAAATGGGGATAAAATTCATGAGCGAAGTTCCGACCGAGACTCGCCGTGTCAAGGAGGTTCATTATGCTCATGTTTGCTGTTGGATTGATTTAATTCCCTTTCTTCTCGTCCATCATTTCGGTTATTTCCTGTTGTTTCCTTTTATCACCTGTTATTAAACAGCTATTTTTTTCTTTTCTCAGATTCATCATGAGCCTGACCGTGTGCAACCTGCTGGCGTCGTGGCTCCTCCTGCCCTTGGTGGTGGCCGACACCTTCCACGTCGGCTGGGAGTCGGTGGCTCTGTGCCGCGCCATGGACGCCGTGTCGGAGCTGGTGGCGTCGGCGTCCGTGTTCGCCACGCTCCTCATCGCCGTCGACAGGTTCTGCGCCATCACGGACCCGCTCCACTACCACATGCTGGTCACGCGGCCCAAGAGCGTCGCCATGATCGCCGGCGGGTGGGTCCTCGCCGCGCTCATCGCCGTCGCCGCGGGTTTCGGCGAGCTCTCCGGGAGGGCGTGGTGAGTCCGACGGGGTTCTGTAGGGCGGGGCGGAGGCTTCGAGGGTCAGGGGGTGAGGAGGGGCTTGCGCGCAGAGGGGGGATAACAGTGAACCATTGGAACAGGAACAGGAATAAAGAATATATTCATTATAACGATGATGCTGCTGCAGTAATAATGTTTATAATGATAATGATAATAAATATTATTATCGCCATCATCATTATAATTATTACTATTATTATTTTTATCATATCATTATGATGATACCTGCAATATCAAAAGTAATTATTATTTTATTGAATCATATGTTATCAAAGCATATGTCTAACCAGCCGATAATTAACCCTCAATCTTCTTCCAACAGGAACGTTTGCGGATCGATGCCTCCCAACGGAGACACCTGGACCTTCCGTTCCTACTTCGTCCTGATCAACATGGTGGTATCCTTCGTAGGACCGATGCACCTCCTGATCTGGATCTACGTCAGGATCTACCACGCGGCGCACAAGAACAGCGAGAGGGCGCGCAGGAACTCCCTCTGCGGCGCCACCCTCGATGCCGTCGGCCCTCCGAGAGCTCCCTCGAGGTGAGTCGGACAGAGAGCCGTTCGCGGGTTTCGTTTGTTTTAGGCTATGGGTTGATTTTTTTCTCCCTCTTTTTCACCTAAAAAAAATAATGTATCACCATGTTTGGAAACAAACATGAAATGAAAAAGTACCTTAAGAGAACATAAATTATAAACAAGTTAATAACCCCACCACGAAAAAAAAGACACACCCAATAACCCAGGCCTCTCTTCCTTCCCCGCCTTCCTCCTCAGGACTCCTTCGACGCGCTCTACCTCCTCCCAGATCGTCACGACCCTCCGTCACCGCATCAGCAACGCGTCGCTCTTCTTGCACAAGGAAGAGTCCCGCGCCGCCAAGATCTCGGTGGTGGTGATCGTGCTTTTTTTCGTGTGCTGGATGCCCTACTACGCGTCCGCCATCTTACACACGCCGCTTGTGCAGGTGAGAAGAGTCTTTGGTCTTTGCTTGTTTTTGTATTTATGTGTTTGTTTACTTGCTTGTTTTTGTGGGGAAGAATCGGGTTTGAAAGGTTTAATGCCTTTTTTTCTAAATATTAGTATAAGTGGTTATATATACATAGAAATAGAGAGTTGTAGATATAGAGTTTTCTTTGTGTAGTCTGGATCTAGTTTCGTATTTTTTAGACTGATTTTATTTTTAGATGAAGCAAAAGTAGATAAAGACTCGTATCATAAAATAAAATATCTAACTTCCATTTTCTCAATTATTGGTAATCTTTCGATGAAAAAGGGAAGGAGAAAAACATGATGAAAACCGATGAATATCATAAGTGCTAATATCACTTTTCCGTTAGACTGTTAAAAGGCAACAAAGATATCTCACGGCATAGATAAATGAATACCTGCATATCGGATTGAATATATGAATAGACCCGAGAACGAACTGGGAAACGGGGGAAAGAATGAAAGTGCAAAAGAGACAAGATAGATAAGATATATATTAAATGAATAAACTGTCAGAATTCTCGGAAGACAATGAGAGATAGAGAGAGAGAGAGTGAGAGAGAGAGAGAGAGAGAGAGAGAGAGAGAGAGAGAGAGAGAGAGAGAGAGAGAGAGAGAGAGAGAGAGAGAGAGAGAGAGAGAGAGAGAGAGGAGTGAGAGAAAGCGTCTTGAACACATATTCATTGACTTTAATGGCAGTGTCACCGTGCCTGACACACTTGATGGTCGTATTTGAATATATTGTCTTTTGTCATAAGATCAAGGGATTTTTGTTGATATTGTTGTTGTATATAAAGAAAACAGGGAAGAGGAAAATAGAAAGATTATCATAACTCGTTGCTAGACTTTATTTGTTGAATTCTTCTTCTAATTATTTACTTCATGTTAATCTCGATGAATCATTGATTTTCGTTAATGGTTGTGGTATAGCTTCTCTAGAGCATGGCTATCTCGAATTAAAAAGGTCGATCAGAGAGTTACCAGCCTTGAAAAAAGGTTACTGTTACTGACCTTTGACCAACCAAGTCGCGGAAGTTAATGAGGATGTCCTGGGATTGGCCGTGATTGAGGAAGGAAGCAGGAAGCTCGTTAGGAGTTGCAGGATGTTGCTAGGTCAGGGTTGTCACAACTTGACTGCCTTTTTGTGTTTGTGTCTGCATGTGGTGACTGTGCGTTCGGGATGTCGTGAGTTGACGTGCTGCTTTCTCCTTTCCAGCCCCTGTGGGTCCCGAGCGTGGTGCATAACGTGGCCATGATCCTCGTGCTGAGCAACTCCGCCATCTCGCCCTACGTGTACCTGTACCGCTCCAGGAGGATCCAGCGAGAGGTTCGGCGCCTCCTGGGACTGCCCCTCAGCGCCGGCAAGTCCCCCGGAGGCTCCAGCCGGCGCGGACGCCCTCTGCTGCACCTCCAGCTCGAGATGATTCCCCCGTCGCCCACCGTGCCCGACGGCTACTTCGACCGCGCCCTCGACCCCTACATCCTCCCCTGCAAGGACCAGCGGGCAGCTCCTCAGTCTCCGCTCCAGGCGATACTGAACAAGTTTTTTCGTGCGGTCGGTTTCGCTTGGGAGCCATGGCGAGACTCCATTACCTCCAACTCGTCTGCTTCTACAGCCACTTCCAATTCGAGCTCCACCACTGCCTCGGGCTCTACCGAATGCTCCTCTGCCGAGAGTGAGAGCATGCTGCCCAAAGTGGTGGCGGCGAAGTCGGACTCCTGACGCAGTGGGCCTCGCCCCAGCCCAGGTTGGCGGAGACCCAGCCCCCACCACCTCCTTGAGCGCGACGCCAAGTACAGAAAGTATAAGTTCCGCGCCAAACCTCCCACCGGCCGACCCAGAGAGCCTTCAGGCTCAGGAGGAGACCTGCCTTCAACAGACGCCACCAACACCATAACCTGCAGCACCATTAACGCCGCACAAGACCTCGCCTCCGTTGCAGAGCGCGTTTCTCCCCCGCCAGCAGCCAACCCCGCAACGGAAACCCTTGCGCGAGTCACAGAAAACGCATCCGACAGATGTCCTCTCCCAGAAGACGCCAGACAAAGCAAGACGCCGGCAAGTGATTCACTGGCCTAGCCATCGAACTGGCAGGGAACCCCTCGGTGCTGTAACGAAGGCTCCCCTCGTAGGTTGCTCTCCCTCTCCTTGAGACCAACGCTGACGTCGAACTTCCTGGGG
>NC_061828.1:11727923-11745423 GCF_019202785.1 Penaeus chinensis | reverse complement strand
CACTCTCCTGGTCCCCGGTTGAGGCTTGAGTACACTGATCACATGGAACTGGGTCACACAAGGCACAGGTTAAGGCTACAAGGTCCTGACAGTGACGGAGGGGATCATGGGGGCATGGGGTTCTCTTCGGGCTTTGGGGTTTGGTTACGCAGGTATTGAAGTATTTACACAGGATTTGTTGTCATTACCGATGTTTTATGCATGTATAAAAAGGAAAGAAAAAAAAAATTGGCTGACATGAAAAAATAATGACAAAAAATATGATCATCATAACATTAACTACAGGCAGTCTGGAATGCTTAGCAGAACAGTAAAACGTGGTTCTAACCTGCCTATGACACTGAAATGGAATTACAAAAAAATAATAAAAATAATGATCATAATGAAAAATGAAATGAAACAGGATCTGGGACTGGTTTAAGATTCATGGCACCTTCTATCAAAAAACTCTTTTTTATTAGAAATCAACTACCTGAGAGATTTGCACCTATGATATTCTATTAGTGCCAGTCCCACCATGACATAAAAATAATGTCATAAGACCAATAATAATAATGGAAATAACAATATTAATATAGATAATAACATGAATATTGAAAATGATGATAAAAACAACAGTAATAGCGATAAATATTAACAATGATATAATAATAATAATAATAATAACAATAATATAATAATAATAATGATAATAATGGTAATCTAAGTAACCACAATAACCAATTAATCAAATCAAATACATCAACAGATCAAAATTCTTGGCTCACAAACCACTCATGTGGCATCATAATGATAATGTGCAAATGATTAAATTAAAGAATGAACTGATCTCCACGATTCAGGGCGTACACAGCCAACCCAGTCATTTTTCTTTCTTCTTCTTAAATTGCTTTGTACAGCCTTACGATTGCAATGCTGGAGGGGATGAGATTCGAGGAAATGGAAGTGCAGAAAGACATGGGAGCACCACAAACAAATACGGAATATAAAAGGATAAAAATGAATGGATCTTTCATCGGACTTGTCCCTTATCAAAATAGTGTGTGTAAAATCTATACATATTTGGCATATTTCCTATATTATCACCATTTTCTTTCTTTTCTCCATTGTAGAAATATACGGCAATAGTTCTTTGCCTTTCCTTCTATGTTCAACATTCATCTTGCCATTAAAATATGGGGTTAGAATTTTATATTACATACGACAGATCTCTCAGCTTGCACTATAAGTTCAGAAACAGCAGATTCGCTCTAAATATATATACTGAAAACAAGAGAGCACAAAAGTCAAGCCTCCCGCACCCTTACTTAAAGAGTTTCAAGATCTTGGTATTAAATGCACTGCAAAGTTAAAAGTGAACAAAGACAGTACTTTCCTTATGGGAGGGAGAGAGAGATAGAGAAAAAGAGATGGAGAGAGATAGAGAGAAAAAAAAGAAAAAAAAGAATGCTACTTGCATTCTCACATTCATTCACTATTTGTACAAAAAATATCATGAAACAGTGCCCTCCCTTAGCAACTAAATAATACCATCTCCTTAATGTGAAGCCCCAAAGCTTTATATAAAAAAAAACCCAATGTAATTGCCCACAGAAGACTATAGTAGGTGGAGTTACATAACATATGACACACTCCAAGGAAAGACATTAGCAAAGTAGGGTTTAAAACGATGCAGCAAAAATAATGAACGAGTCTTAAATCAATTTATGGTATGAGAATCTAATGAGCACTAAAATTAAATTTCGGTAAAATCTTGTGCCATGATTTTCTAGAAGGTCTCACTGCATGTACAGGAATAGGGAATAGAGAGATTTTTTAAAAATGATATTAAAAGAAAATTTTAAAATTCTAAGTATTTTCACTTGTGCAGATAGGAATTGTGCATACAGTCCATTCACAATGGACCACCATTTATTAAATAACAGTTTTTGTACCTCTACTGACGTGTTCTCTCCTAACAACATTCAACATCACATCTCTTGACATTTAATATATTCATCCAAAAATTTGAGCATGAGGTTCTATGAAAGGACTTTTAACAGGAAATAAATGCATTGTTTACAAAATTGACAATCTACAAGGTTATAAAAAATGCAGTGCCATCATCAGAAGCCTTACACTCAAAACTGTAGTAAATGCAGTTGGAAGTATTGATTACTAACAGGTCCTACCACTCTGGTACATACTCTTCTTCATACACATGACACCGACACCTGGAGAAAGGTAAGAGACCTGAATAAAAGGAGCACCATGGACATGAGACGTAGCACATACTAAGACCTCCTAAATGGCAAGATCTGTGTCTTCCACTCTCTGCTTAACACTTAAAATAACCACTCCAGCACTGAATTGGCAGACATCAGCATGGAGTACGAGATGGTATCAGGATAGCTTGGAAGAACCTGGCAAATGCATCCTCTAGGTGTACAATTTCTGTGGAGAAGGCAAATAACATTCATTAATTATTATTATACAACCATTTGTTCCAGAAACTAACTCTCACGCTTCACTCTGTTAAAAGTAGAGATATTTTAGAAATAAATAATCATATGATGATGCCAGGTATGTACTATGGTTTTACTTTATTACTTTTGTTTACACACAAATAGCCCCGCAAACACCTGGATGCCAAGGAGTTCATTAACCCAATGGCGCCGGGTACAGCAAATTAAAAAAAACTCTACGCTCTGGCGAACGGCGGCAGCGCGCCGACTCCGAGCGCGTGATATCGGTCCATCAAGCCGAATCATTGCCTCGGGGCGTTTTGGCGCGGCGCCGCTGCGGACAGCCGCACGCCGCACATCGTGCGTATTGTTATGACGGCGATAGCCGTGACCCGTCACCATTGGGTTAACCCCTACCATCCAGATGACATAGCCATCACCCCATAAAAAAATTTGGCTTGAGGGGTGGGTGAGATGAACATGAATCATGGGAAAATTTGGCTGATGCTACCTTCCCGTCATGAGCATTTCAGCTGAAGGCCGGGGTGATGGGAAAGACTTGTCATGAGTGCACAAATCTCCTGGAGACTGATTAGAATCATCTGGCATTTAGGAAGGGGCTTTTGCGTGGAATGAAATGCCCGTGAGCCATGACTGGAAGAGCACTGGCTCCAGGGAGGTCACCATTTCCATACTCACAGAAGAAAAGATTTTATTTCTATTACTACTACCACAATTAATACTGATGCAACAATAATAATGGTATTATAATAAAAACTATCATGAAAATACTAATAACAGTAATAAAGAGAATGACAATAAAAGAAAAAAAAATCAGAAAATTCAGGTTAAACAGGTGAGACCAAGTAGACCTTGTTGATAACAAAGGAACTGTGTAAACAAATTTTTTTAACAAAACGAAAGTGGAAAGTGCATGTACCCACAATACATGACCTCCTTGGTTATTTTTAACTCCTAAATTTGATATATTACACTGTTATGGCAATTTTCAAAAAGTTTGCACATTCAGGATCATAAGAGTCCTGTCAAAAACTGGCAGGATTTTTTCCAGCAATTTTTTAATGAAAAATATACATCTAGTGACACCAATATATCTGGTACTGCTTAGAACAATCAATTTAATTGCCAATCACCTCCATTATCCTCACTC
This sequence comes from Penaeus chinensis, assembly GCF_019202785.1. Lineage (NCBI taxonomy): Eukaryota > Metazoa > Arthropoda > Malacostraca > Decapoda > Penaeidae > Penaeus > Penaeus chinensis. Next base: position 11,741,808 of record NC_061828.1, on the reverse strand, counting down.
CCTTTGTTGGCTCTCCTCTGTTAATCACACTGCATACTATTATGTACCACAGTTACTGGCTGGTATATCATTGTCTTTTTACTATTTATACACCAAGATTTATAAATACATCTAAGTACACTTTTTATCCTTTTACATAATAAAATAATAACTTTATATGTGCTTTATTTACATATTCAGGGACATCTATCCCCACTTCTATTCACATGCAAGAGATTTCTGTAAAACCTTTTTTATCTTTGTACTGACACTTGTAATGGAGATATAGCAATGAACTAACTGCATAAAACTGAGTAATATAAAAATCTGTTTATTGAAACTTGAAAAATCAGGACTCTTTTGCAACTGTGGGTCACAAACAATCTGGATGGAATGTGGTTATGGGGAACTGAACATATAAAAAATTCTTAGTTAAACAATATAACCCTGTAAATTCATAAACTGACAATAAAATTTAAATCATACCACTAGGCCTCATATTAAAAAAAAAACCATATAGTAATAATCTTGATTCCCAAATCAGTCACTAAATTATCAGATCACAATTATCACATAAACAAACTAGGGATTACACAGTTACCTACCTCATTTTACACTACCAAATACACTGACATAACCAAAAGACCTTGAAATGACCTATATATGAGAAGTGATATTATACTTCAACCAGTATTTCCATCTCAATTGCATTTCTATGAGAGAGTAAATTTACACCATCATGACCAGGTTGGGGACATAGAGGGCAGCAGAATGTGGAGCGATAGTGCTTGGCCAAAATGCCAACATTTTGACACTGACAATATGGTCAGAGGAGGAAGGACTCTCACCTAATATAAACTTTATGGGGGAGATAATGTCTAAGAGTGATAATCTTGGCAATATTGGTGAATGACTTTCTATGGCCTCTACAGCCTCTAGGGGGAACAGTGTACCACTATACTGATACTACATCATAGTCAACAAGGATGACAAGCAGGTCATTTCCACAATCTGATGAATCCTAGTTGTACATAGGGCAATCAGAGGAGAGAGATGAAAACAGTTCTGGTTCAAGTTGACAGTAAGCATTGAGGGATTGCAGTAGCAGTGGTCGAGGCCATGACCAAAGGAGATTTGATGGTTAGGAAACCATGAAAGTTAATATCAGATAGGCTAGTCAACAAAATGGCAAACCTCAACCCCGGCTGAAGAAGAAAAAAAACAAAAAAACTCTACACTCTGGAGATTAATGGCAATGAGCCAACTTTGAACATGGGAGTTCACTACCTCAAGCCGAACCCCCGGCTCATAGCGTTTTGGCGCATCGCCGCGATGTACAGCCACACTCCACAGATCAAGCAGTTTGTTATGACAGCTCAGCGTGTGGCCCATCGGTAGCATATCTTGATCCACTCATTTGATCATAAAAAGATAACAGTTTTAGATAACTAATTGACTTTATTTGCAAGTTACTGACTTTTCTTTGGATGTTGAACTAGACCATCCAGAGGTCGTATTTTTTCCTCAAATTACCTAATGAATATTCGTCAGTTTGATCAACTATATGGGAAGGCCACTCCATCATCAACATTTAGTTCAAAATTCCAACCATGGGATGGCCTTCATATTGAGGTGCTCGTTACAACAGAAAGGACCAATTTCAAATCAAAACATATTTGCCGACAGTGGACAGTACCGACCATTAAAAAGAATCGAAACTGAAATATTATCATCATTATTTATACTTTTATTTTTGAACATTTACTTCTTACTTGGTACACATATAGACCCTTACATAAGCTATACCATATTACCAGGGAGTCTCATTGGAAAGCATATTTCATGTATAAATGTACACAAAATATTTCTTCTTAAATCATTGTGATTTTAATTTTTTCTGATATTAGTATAAAAATGTTCTTTGGACATTCACAAACTCATATATATGCACAATGTCATTATCAAATGCCATATGCATGACTGCAATAAGCAAAAGTCTAAACAGGTGTACCTGACGCTAATTACCTGCCTCTGATTATCTATTAGCGCTTATGACATTGTGCCTCCCAAGAAACAATAAAGTATTGGCTCAAACAATCATTTGGTAGTTTCCTCATTCGTGTACATATAAAATATGCTGGTTAACTCAATTTATACATTTATACACCTTCCACACCTCCTTGTGGGGTGGTCCCCTTTATGCCAAGATACAAAATCAAAGGTTATATAGCACTATGGTAAAGTATTGTGGTCAAAAGGGTAAAATATAGTTAAGTGAATAGAAGGTTGTACAGAACTAAGGATCAAGAGGGGGAGCCATTGGTGTAATGTGGGGATTAGTAAAAGGGGGTAGAGGGTTAAGACCAATGGGCATTTAGATCAAATGGAGAGTATCTGTATGTCTGAAATAAGAATAGTGCAAAAGAGCTATTATCAAACAATCAGTGGGTAATAAGGGTAGACATGGGTGTAAGAGGAGAAGAACCCAGGGAAAATAAGATAAGGGAATGGGGAGTAGGTGAAGTATCAGGAAGAATGTCAGGAGGGGAAGGATCAGGAGAAGACACAAGTTTTCTCATGAAGAAAAGAGGAGACAGATGTCCAAGGAGTAAAGGAAGAAGTGGGTGTAGAAGAGAATGTGGTAAGAGAAGATGGGGTGGCACTTTTAGATTGCCTGGTGCAACAGGTTAAATGAGAAGGAGGAGGTAGGCACCAGGAGGGTGGCAAAGAATGGAGTATCTGGATTTAGAATGGCAAAAGAATTTGACTAAGTAAAGGGGAGATAGTAAGGGGTAGGGGGAAGAGATAATGGGGGAGATGCTTAGACATCTTGGGATGAAAACAGGAATGGGTAGCGAGAGAAAAGCATTGTTGGAGTGCTTCCTCTCTGGCCTAGCAAAGAGTGAGGCCTTGTTTGAATCTGAAAACTGTTACCTCAGACAGAAGGTGCAGAAGCTCCATCACAACTGGCACATGTGTGTGATTGAGCAGAACAATTTGAACAGTTGAAAACAGTTTCAGTAAAAATATTAAGGGAGGAATGAGATTGACCGGGAATAGGTTTGCCAGTGAGGTCAGTCAGGGTAAATAATACATGATCTTGGGAATCATATGTAACTATTACAAAGCATGAACAATTGGAATGACTGTGAAAGGAAACTTTGCCTACATGTTTTTGGAGACACTGCCAGACGAGGAGGATATTGTCAAAGCAAGGGGCTGTAGGGCGAACCACAAAGGATCAATCCCACTTGCCTGGGCTTAAAAGAGTACTCAAAAGGATTGCAGAGGTGGAAGTTGCACAGTTGATGAACAAGGACAGGAGGAAGAGGGATTGGTGTAGAGTGAGGTAGTACTGCGGGGAAGATGACAATAAAGATGAAGAGTAGTAATATGGGAGGAGGGGATAGAAAATGAAGACGACTATGCAAGAGGAGGAGACAGAGTGGAGGTTGTTGGGAGACAAGGGATGCATTCTGAAGGTTGAATAATGACCAGGGTAGATGATTCGGAATGGGCCAAGTTGAAAGCAAGCACCGGAGAGGAGGTAGCAGTAGCAGTAGTGAGAGCAGTAATCAAAGGAGAGGTAGGGGTTGGGAAGCCAGAAAAGTTAAAATCATATAGACTAGTTGATGAAGGGAGCTGGGATTAATCTTCATTATTGGCCAAGGTGAGCATGAAATATGTAGGAAGGGAAACAGTTTAGGGACAGACAATTAACCAAAGGAATACCATGGCCATCACATCACAAGAAACAAAAATTGTCTAGCAACATAACATAAATATTTGCAAACAACTATTGTGTATTTATATTTTTGCCTATTTCTGCCTAAATTGTTGAAAGAGGGTAATTTTTTTTGGTGAAATTGATTACTGACTCATTATTGGATTAACAGATAAAATTTGAAATGCAGTTTTTCGAGGCTACTCCATGCCTGGTTATTTTTCTCTGGCGTTATCCTAGCAACATTGTTTTGGGCATAGAATATGCTTATGCATCAATCTAGTGTAAGTGAATATTTCATCAAGACATAATCACCTAAATCACTTGACAAAATCTATTTGCTTACATGAATATCTTCAGCTAATCGGGTAGCTTAATTCCAAATGTCCAAGGATGCCCAACTGAGTGTATTTGGACTTTCATTCTTTCATATTTTATTCCTTCCTCTTAAGTTCCGCCAAATTCATAACCTCTACCTCATCTTGTACCATTTCATCTCCCTGAGCCAAATATACAACCATCTCATGGTACCTCTTCTGGGAAATGAATGCATGCAGTAAATATAGAATACAAATTCTCATTATAATAATAATAGAAACAATAAATAACAACAACAATGATAATAACAATACCAATAATAATAATAATAATAATAATAATAATAATAATAATAATAATAATAATAATAATAATAACAACAATATGCAAATAACAATAACAACAATAATGATAATAATAACAACAATAATAACAGAAATGATAATAATAACAATAAAATAATAATAATAATAATAATAATAATAATAATAATAATAATAATAATAACAATAATAACAATAACAATACCGGGTAATAATAATAATAATAATAATAATAATAATAATAATAATAATAACAACAATAACAATAATAATAACAACACGAACAACAAACAATAATAATCATAATAACAAATATAATAATAATATTAATATTAATGATGATAATGATAATAATAATAATAATAATAATAATAATAATAATAATAATAATAATAATAATAATAATAGCAAGTGATAATAATACTAATACAATCACTATTATCACTACTATTACTATTATTACTACTACTACTACTACTACTACTACTAATAATAATAATAATAATGATCATCATTATTATTATCAAAATAACAATAATAACAACAATAATAATATTGATGATGATGATGATGATGATGATGATGATGATGATGATGATGATGATGATGATGATGATGATGATGATGATGATGATGATGATGATGATGATGACAACAACAACAACAAAAATAATTATAATAATAAAAATAAATAAATTATAATAATCATAATAATAATCAAAATAATAATAATAATAACAATAATAATAATCATCAAAATAACAAAATTAATATAATCCCAGTCAGCTACGTGTCATCGTCACCCTCATGACTCAATATCAACACGTGCCCTGAGCTGCATCATCAATGATGATTCAGCATCCTCATGATCCTGACATGGCATGCCAGACCAGGATGTAATAGAAATGCATGACATAGGCAAATAAAGTTGCTGTTTACTTGGAACTTTCCCAGCTGTTATGGTTTCACCTGTGTACTTAGTTGCAAGATGGTTTTCTTAACTGCTAGAAGTGGGTACATTTTCCTTTCTTTTTGGTGTACTTGTCTGCTTTCCATGCTAATTTTGGGCTATTCATTTGCCATCATATATTATAGTATAAAGATGTTAGGTGTTCAACATTTATGCATATATGAAAAACAAGCTGCACTGCTAAATACAAGATGCTGAAGCTACAAAATGGGAAAAAAAATTGTTGACTCTAAATAACCAACCCATCAAAAAACTGATTACTCACTCCCACACTGAGATTGATGATGATGATGATGATGATGATGATGATGATGATGATGATGATGATGATGATGATGATGATGATGATGATGATGATGATGATGATGATGATGATGATGATGATGATGATGATGATGATGATGATAAAAAAAAGAAGCTTTCTCTGCTGTTTCTTCATTAGTGACACTTGCAATAGTAGAAAAAATAACTTCATAATTACCTAAGAAGATGCCATAAAAATGAGAACAATTCATTTCAGTTGCACGGACCACATATTTAGGCAGCATTATCATATCATCCAAATGTATCATATAATCAAACTACTACTTTCAGTTCAAGATCTGGGACCATAAATGCAAAACAACATTTCAAAGACAATGATCAACTAGACTGATCACCAAACTGCTGAAAAAAAGGTTTAGTAAAAATCATCCTGCAGAAAAGTAAAATAATTTCTACATTAACCACCACTCCCTAAGCCTCACAACCCAACCAACTAAGATATAAACACACACCTATGATCTCTGCACTGGCACGACCGTCAACATGTGATTGTGCGGCAGGGCTTGTTCATAGCCTCCTTTGCTCTTCATTTGCGTCTGCAGTTGCACCAGCTGGTTGTTCCCCATTTGCACATCGCCCGAGCCAATGTGGCCGGTGTGCACAAAGTTCATTGGCTCCCCAATCATGGTGCGATCAATGCGCCGACGTCGACGCTGGAATAAACAAAGTGAGTTATAGTCTATAAGTAAGGCTTTCTGTATGAGCCTTAATACCCATGTATTATCAACCTCTGGATTATCAATCACTTTCAGAATCCTAAAACTTTAAATAATACTTCAAGTATTAACAGGCTATTGATAATGCTTTTTGATCCATAAATGATTAAATAACACAATATGTATTATAAACCTTTCAAGTAATTCAAATACCTAAGTATGAAATCAGACATGACCTTAATATTAATACATCATAGATACATCAGTTGTCAAAAGCATCTCAGAATGATGGAAAGTTCAATTTAGTATAAAGAAAAATAATTAATAAATCAAACTATGAAAAAGATCAATGATTCCACTACAACTCTCATTCTTTAGAATTAAATTCAACTAGATGAGAAAGGCATAATTTCTTCAATATGAAAGAATTAATAGATTGAGCAGTTCAAACCTAATTATTGTTGCAGGAAAAACACATTTCATAAAAAAAAAAAAAAAAAAAGGTAGATAAATACTAGATAAAACTTACTATGGGCTGAAGGCATATATGTAGATTTATTCATACACTTTACAAATGACCTATAATTTTTCTTCTTTCTCTTCACTGACATTATTCAGTTATTTCCATCTAATATGTAGAATAGAGGCTCGTAACCTTTTTGATGAATGACCCAAAAATTTGTCCCTGCCACTTATGGTGACCCATTTTCTTACAAGACCATATATTAATTTGTCAACATTCAGTGACTATCTAGAATTTCGGAATAGGAAAGCAACAAAATTAATAATGAAGGGATCTACTTCATTTAACAAAGACATTCGCCATCAACAACACATCAACTACCTTGGCAACTTAATTATGAATTAGATTCCATTGGGTAAATAAAACCAGATCTACAACCTTAGGAAAACTTATATGATGAAATCATCTGATTTTCACTTCAACAATCATCAAATTATAATTTCCATGAACATACCTAGCAGCTGGTGCTCCACTCACCTGTGGCTGTTGCGTGATGCAGCAAGCAAACCACTGGCCCCACACATCGCCGGCCATTGTAGATGAGTAGATAGGCATTGGGGGTGGGCTCCTCGAATGGAGGGAGGCGACCCAAAGCGTTGGCACTAAGACAGGCGGCTGGGACGGACTGGTGGCTTCCGAGACCCTTCCAGGCGGTGGAGTTAGTTGTCCTTCATGTTCTGTGAGGGAATTTGGTTGTCATTAGATTTAGGAATAAAAAAGTAACAACATTTGAAAAACAAAATTAATTAAAAAAACATGTTCTTTGGTAAAAGCTGAAATGTTTAATCTATAGTATGTTCCTGACTGGATTACAAAACTAAAGAATGAAAAGAAATACTGATATGCTGTACCCTTATCTACTTCAACAATGTTATGAAATATAATATTTTCTTATCAAGCAGTCACTTCAGTTCCACAAATAGTTCTGATTTATTTCAATATCCTCGGATAAGACAATGGCTCTCTCAAATAGGCAAGCAATTTAGGAAAAACAAACTCTAAAAAAATGATTACGGTGAAGGTGTTGAGATCCTTATCAATAATTCTGGTCTAGCTCTATGTACATGAGGTAGACAAGCTCAATATATGATGTTCCTTATGAAACAAAAGTTCCTATGGAAATGTATAGAACTATCATTGAGGTAAATATGTGCCAGACTGCTGAATAAAGTATGATGGAAATGATGATGATGAAATGATAATTAATCATTATCATTTTGATAATGCATGATCAACTAAAATTACAACACATCTATCTCTGCACATTGTTCATTCTTATCTCTATATATATATTTTCCTCTTGTGTAACTATAACAATTTGGTTTTCATTTTACAGTTATATTCCTAACTCTAAATAATAAAAAACACAAAAAAATAAACGACACCTTTATATAAAGATGCAAATCAAGAAAACTATAAGAGTATGCAAAGAATTTCTAAACACACCAGTACAGACTCCTCAGAATGCAGCAGAGGAATGTGAACATGCAAATAATTCCACATAAAAGACAGGAGGCAGTCAAATAATGCCTACTTTTAATCCTTTTACCCCAGAGCAACATAACAACCTTATGCATTGCTTCTTGAATGTGACTGCAAGGACTCTACTGTTAATGTGCATCCAATTTTATCTTTAAACATCTATAATGAATTCATGAATAACAATGATGGATGGTACAAACATGTCTACCTGTGATGTATAATGAAAGGAAAGATAAACCATCAAATATAATTAAAGTTGTTATGCTGAATACAAGCAATATTATTCACGCACATCCATCTCTTTAACATGCAATAAATCACAGAGGGCAAAGTTAATCAGACCAAACATGCACAAAGCAATACCGCCATCTGACAGGATAATTAGTAAAGCTAAAATAAGAACACATAAAAGATCCATCACATCAATAATGGATCAAAGGAAAGGCTTCTACTACCAAACTTTAACACATAAAAGAGGGTATCATACATCAATTTTTTATTACAAGCCTCTGCACTATAATGATACAAATCAAAGCTGTTGAGTCTTAACACACAAAATTATAAGAGGTATTAAATTTCATGCAAACAAGGCTCAATCATGATCACAGAACATAACAGCCATTTTCAAAGGCAATTTCTTAGAATCGTTAAAAAGTGAGTGGTAAGTTCTTCACACTTTGTGGACTTATAATACCTGAATTCTTGAACTTATCCACATATTAAATCTCAGCTTTACTCTGAATCTGAGTTTAAAATAATCATCTTCAGAGAAATATCACATATATTCAAGGAACTGACAGCACTTTTATATATATATGATACATGGAAAAAATAATCCAATATCTCTATGCTACATACCATGAAAGATAATATTTTCCACCTCTTACATGTTTTCCTCTAATAATTTTGGGAAACATAGCCATCAGAATTCTCAATAATGTATATAATTCATAAAAATAACCATGAATTGCATCTAATCAATTCCTCAACAGTATCAAAGTAAGAAAGGCTTCTTGGATTCTTCTTAAAAGTTATTCTTGGTAATGTTATATGCAAACACCTGTATCATCTTTGACCATTTATTGATCTACATGCATTATCAAAAATTTGTATTTTATATTCAAGATTTTTTTTTCTTTTCTACTGTTCCAAGGAAATATATTTTAATAAATATAATCTTCCAAAAACGTTATTCCACTTTCTTTAAAAGCAAACAATAAGAATGTTATAACAAATTACATGTGTAATTTCTACATTCATGGAGCTGTGATATAACCAAATTACACAAATAGTCTAGAGAAGTACATCTAAAGATTTAGGAAAAAAAGACAATAGTCTATAATGAATCCTTTGAAATAAAAGAAAATAAAAAAAACACCCAAACATTACCACAGTCCACTTGGATCTTCTTCAGATGTTACAAAAGAAAGAAAGAAAGAAAAGAGAGGGAGAAAAAAAATTATATCTTTTATGAGCCTGAGAAAATAGGTATGAAATCCAAAATCTTATCACATCCCAAAAGAATGGGATGGAGTACAAAATGCTTCTCAAACCCACTAATATGAACATTAGCAACAAAGACTTTAAAAAGTTTGTACCATATCTAAATCACCATTTATGTTCCTTTTTGTCAGCTAAATGCACTTCCAAAAATAGTAACCTGATCTTTTATATAAAGACATTTAATAAACCACTTTTTCATCTGAAAGTGAACAAGCATTATAACAGCCGATTTCCAACCAACAACAAAATGAGCAGCGACAAAGAAAAAATGTGAAAAAGTACTTGGTCACACACAAAAATATTTCCTCGAAAATTCTGTTAAATTAGTGTGGGATGACGAGGCAAAAATCAAAAGTGAATCACATCCTCCAGGACCCAGAAAAGCCATAATTACAAGCATTCTTGGAGGTACAGTATGATGGTGACACAACAGAATTACCACTTTGTTTTGAAATCCATGTGATATACAGTTATTTAACCTCATATGACAGCTGAGGGGGGGGGGGGCTTATTACTGTCCCCAGGGCCCCTCCATAGGATGTCTGTTAATTCTGTTTAATCATAGAGGTTTTTGTATATTTCTATATAATAACCACCTGTCTACCCTGACATCAACACATTATCATTACCCCAATGTCGCCGGGGAAAATTAATAAAAAATGGGGGAAATGCTGTGCTCATTTTCTATATTTTTGTGAACTGTCTCTGCACATAGATGGCTCTGCTAGTGCTTAGCGACAAAGGAGTCAATTAACCTTGTGATTTATGAATTGGCGGGGAAAATATATTTTTTACTAGTGCTATGAATATCAATGGTGTTGTTTTTATTATAAACATTATAATTACTATAATGTTATAAACATTAGTAACAACAAAATAAGATAACGTAAAACTGCCTTGCCTGGATATAGTAAACAAACGTAAACGTGCTCACATGAAGCAGTTACAACTTACAATATTTCAATAAAGTATTTTTTCTGGTCCTAAAATTTCTACCATCCTCTTCCTAAAAGTTCTAAAGATTAATTACTCTTATAGTAAACAAGGACCAATATTCCCTCAAATGAACCCAACAGAGTGACACAAATGAATATTAAGGAAGTAATAACAATAATACTTTTCTTCCACGAAACTGGGGTAGAAACTTTTGGAATATTAATATGATCGATTCAGAGAAACTGAAATGAAGATAAAATTCTGAATGGCACAACCCAACACAGCATCAAAATCACTAATCATCTTAAACCTTATCAAAGGGGCAGATTACACATCTTGCTCCTTCATTTCCCTTTTGATCATCCATGAATCTTTAAAAAATGGACACAGACTGCATAAATCTCTTTCAATAAAGCAATCAGAATTTGCACAAAAAATGGATATTACTATCAGGTACCTAAAATAAATGGTTTAACTACAATAACCAAAACATATACAAAACGGGAATCGATGTATAAATTCATTCTAACTCATATCCACCCAACACACCATACTATTTATCTAATCTAAAACATAATAACTTCGTAAATTAAAACCAGGACCTTTCATTAATCACCATTATCATGGTCATTATGCACTGTTTTAAACCTCCTTGACAATATTTCAGTAAAAAAAAGAACCAATAAGTATTATGCTTTCAGAATATAGCTACATGATGGAATTTTATTGGCTTTTACCTAAGTCCTACAGCAGATCAGCTATGATGCTTGCTTGACCACATCCCTCGCTAAGTTTATCTAGCTTTACTTTAATATGCAAAAGCAATGACGAAGCAGAAAAATACTAAAATTCACTTGACCATTCCCATCTGCAGTTTACCTTGCATAAACTAGTCCATGTAAGTCTGAAACCCAAACTCCCAAACAGAATGCTTCAAAGGCATGCTGCTTTTAATCCAGTACCAGGATGGCAGTTATACATGCTATACCCACTGTGAATTTTTTGTGTATCAACTGACTTTTCACATAGATTGCTCAGCAAGTGTTTAATCAGCAAGGAATCAATTCCTAGTGCTGCTGCTGCTGCTGCTGCTGCTGCTGCTGCTGATGATGATGATGATGATGATGATGATGATGATGATGATGATGATGATGATGATGATGATGATGATGATGATGATGATGATGATGATGATGATGATGATGATGATGATGATGATGATGATGATGATGATGATGATGATGATGATGATGATGATTAAAATAATAAAAATAATAAAAATACAAATAATAAAAATAATATTATTAATATTAATAATAATAATAATAATAATAATAATAATAATAATAATAATAATAATAATAATAAAATATCCACATTAACTATTGGATCCAAGTGACACAGATGTTTCATCATAAAAAAAGCTTGACTGAGTAGCGGGTGATGGGAATGTGTTATCATGGAAAAATTTGGCTCAGGCCGGGCGACAGGGACACATTGACTGGTGAGTGATGAATACATCTTACTGTGAGTGCACAAAGCTCTCACGGGGAGGTTAGTTCAGTGGGAATTTAGGATGGGGTTCTTACATTACTTCCATGGGTAAATGAGGGTAACATGTACCATGCCTGGAAGAGTGCCAGCTCTTGCGAAGAAATAATTTCACTGGCATGGAACTTATTCCAACCCACCTTGACCAGTAGCACAGGGTGTCACAGAAAACTGAATATAATGAAAATGTTTTTAAAATTTACACATGCTACTTATTGTCACTGTTATTGCACAGAGATTTAGACTACTTCCAGAGGTAATATGGAATCTGCTAAACAAAAACAGTCTATTACCATTGTGATACATCATACTGACTTCAAGAAAAGGTCCAATAGCAAATAATGTGTACATAGAATAAGAGCTAATAGCATAGTAAAGAGGAGGCAAGGAGTCTCGATATCTCACATGAGAGTTCATGTGGGATGGCCCGGGCCTACCACAGAGAGTAACAGTTTAACTAAAGCTAATACCCAGATTTTGGTTCACATGCACACTATGAGGCACCTAGATCCAACAGGATTATAACATTACAAAAAAATAATAATAATAATAAATAAATAAATAGATAAATAAATAGATAAATGAATAAATAATAATAATAATCCTTAGAACTTAAGGAAAAGGAAAATCAAATGAGGTCACATGGCCTACTAATGGGATCCTTGGTTGGATGAGCACTTGTGGAACCATCTATGTGCAAACTAAATTCACAAAAGAAAACCACAGTCAACATATATGTTCTTGCTCTCAGTCCACTAGGACCAAGAGTACATATCTGTGGTAAAATTTCTGTAGTTTATTCTTAATGACAAAAAAATAATAAAAATAAAAATTCAAAGTATAAAAGAGAAAAAAAGAAGAAAAGAAAATCAATGCAAATTTGACACTCCAGAATCGCATGACAAGAAAATGTTGAAGTATAAGCAATACTACTTCTTAATGGGAACAAAATGATACCCCCTGCTATTTAAATTAATCTATATAATTGAAGGGTAAAACCACAATTAGATATTAACAAGGCTATCCACAGTGACTCAGAGGCCACCTCCAGCCACTGACCAACAAATGTCCGACATGTACATTCAGGCTAGTAAAACATGTAGATTTAAATGGGATTCACCATCAAATAAGGAGCCAGTATAAGCTCTTTCTTGCCGGAATACACACTGTATCCTGGCCAAGACTCGTGAAAAACTCGTGTAAAATTTTAATTAGCTCCTTGACACTAGCACACCCACGTAACCAAAATCAATAATCAATATATAAACACCAAATCAAACAAAAATGAAGGTGAATGCACTACTCGATACTTGGATATCTAATCTGACCTACATAAACTAAACCTCTCCAAAGCAGCGGTATTTACGAGCGCGATATGCATCGTTCCCCCAAATTTCCCTGTTCTGTGGGGTCAACTCTTTCACCCCATTGCGCATTCTCTCTTTGCTTCCGACAAGCTTAATCCCATCTGCTTACTATAGGGTGTGCCTAAATTTTGGAGTCGATATATTTTCCTGATGAGATATATATATATCTCTCTCTATTTATATAGTTTCAAATGATAACCAACGAGAATGTAGAAAAATAAATGGCTAT
>NC_061828.1:11705423-11707923 GCF_019202785.1 Penaeus chinensis | reverse complement strand
TATTGAAGCATCTTAATCATGATTCGATATTTCCATCTATTTCCTATTTGATTAATCACAGAAGCTCGACATGATTGGTAGTGTGCTTCAGTGTGTTGATATTTATTTTTCACCGTCTCTTCCCTAAATTGTAAACGTGTGTTTTACATGGGCTTTTACAGCATTCTCATTCAGGTTTTACACATATATCTGACTTTCGTTTATCTATTTTCCCTAAAATGTAGACATGGCTCTCCATCTTTCATGAAATATAGGCAAGTGTTTCACAGGTGTTAGCCCCCTGTCTCTCTCTGTTGTCTGAAATAGAGGCAGATATCATACAGGTTCCTCAGATTTCTTTGTGATACAGACAGATGCCATCTAAAATACGAACAAATGTTTTACACATGTCTGCCATCTGCTACTATATCATCCCTACGACACAGACAGGTACTTACACACATACCTGCTTCCCATCTCTCACTCATCCCTAAAACGCACACGAACACCGCCATTCCCTACAAAATGCAAACAGATGTCTTACAGGTGTTTGCCCCCGCTTCTTTATCATCCCCGACGCCCACGCAACGGCATTTGTAAGGCAAAAGTATCCTGTTTCCTTAGCTGGGGAAGACACGGCCGGTTCTCGCCCACTCACAGCGCCCCAAAGAGAAGAGAGTGGGGCGAGGGTGGTTGGCCTGGCCGCGGGGAACTTGCTGCCTTTCTTTGTTATTGGGTTGTTTATTTATTTATCCATTCATTCATTTATCTATTCGTTTATTTGTTTGTTTATTTGTGGGTACGTTGATGCATCTTGGTGACTAAGGTGAACGGTCTCTCCTAACGTTCTGTTTTATTGTTATTGTAAATGTTTTTTTCGTTTTCTTATCAGATAACTGAAATCTTGTTTACGTGAAGGGTAAAAAAATCCTTTTGTGTGCGTTTTTTTTTTTTGTTTTTTGGTTTTTTAATTAGCCCTCTTAATATCTGTGTTGTTATAAATAGTATTACTGGTATTTGTAGTCATATAACGAGGATCTTTGGTACTGAATTTGGAAAAATATCTATTTATTTTCCTTATTGTTTTACTTGCCGTTGTTCTTCATATTCTGTGTATACGTGTTATGTCTTATTCTTCCTTTTTACTTCGTTTTCTCTTCCTCTTCCTGACACACTTTCTCTTTCCTCTACCTTTCTCCCTCTTTTCTTTATGATAAGGTGATACTATTTTTGTTGCTATTGGTAATGCTGAATATTGTTGTTATTAGCATTAAGATATCGTTATTCTTTGTCTCTCTGTCTCTCTCTCTCTCTCTTTCTCTCTCTCTCTCTCTCTCTCTCTCTCTCTCTCTCTCTCTCTCTCTCTCTCTCTCTCTTTCTCCCCCCCCCTCTCTCTCTCTCTCTCTCTCTCTCTCTCTCTCTCTCTCTCTCTCTCTCTCTCTCTCTCTCTCTCTCTTCCCTCTCTCTCTCTTCCCCCCCCCCCTCTCTCTCTCTCTCTCTCTCTCTCTCTCTCTCTCATTCTCACTAGCTTTTAACTTTCCGTCTCCCTTTCCTCTTACCTCTTTCCTTCATCTCTCTCTTTTACACCCCCCCCCCCCCTCCACGTCATTTCTTTTCTCTCTCCTTCCTCACCATAACCTAAAATACAAACCATGTAAAAGAATATACATAAAACCTAAAAAAGCCTTTCGTTTAATCGGGACAATAATAAAGTAATGAAAAAAACAAAATATACATAAAATAAAGAACGTAATCTTGTGTCTCTCACGTAGAATGCTTGTAAAAACAATTCAGCAAAGTGACCGGGAAGGTTTTCCAAATGTGTAGCCAAAAGTTTTTCATAGACAGTTTATTGTGGGAGGAAGGAAATCTATGTAAACTTTGGCTTTCTTTCTCTGTTCGTGTTTTCTTCTTCTTCTTCTTCTTCTTCTTCTTCTTCTTCTTCTTCTGTCTCTGTTTTCTTGATTCTTTTTGGTCATAACTATTTTTTGTTTGCTTTCATGGACGAGGGAAATATCTTATGATATGAAACACGATAGTATTTTTTTTTTTTTTTTTTAGTACTGTCGGATAACGGGGAAGAAAACGGAGATCTTTGAACCTAACCATGGAGACAAGAGGAAAATATTTGAGTACAAATGCAGCTTATATCCTCAAAATTCATATCTTAGAAACAAGAAAAATGCAAATAGAAAAAAAAAAAAAACATCAAGAAACAAGCCAGCTTAATAAATTATAATGTTAAATCGGAGGAGAATATTTATACGCTACGATAAATAATGTTAGAAAATGCTGATTAACTTTTCACTGACCTTAAAGATTTAATGAATGGTCTTTGTGACTCAGCTGGTATGTGCTCACTCACTTCCCCTAAAGAAAATTATTGATAATGATAAGATTTTGATATCATAATTGCTAAATATGTGACTTTTTTTTTTTGGAAGTAGCAAGCATCTTTTATACTAGTGAGGTTTATATGTAATGCAATTACGATAATCAATAAACTGAACATTGAATATCA
>NC_061828.1:11682923-11695423 GCF_019202785.1 Penaeus chinensis | reverse complement strand
TGTGTGTGTGTGTTTGTGACGTGGTGTGTGTGTGTGTGTGTGTGTGTGTGTGTCACGCCGTGTTGTTTTCACGTGTGTGGTGTGTGTGTGTTGTGTGTGGTGTGTGTGGGGTGTTTTGTATGTGTGTGTGTTCATGTGTGTGGGGTGTGTGTGGAGGTATTTATATCTTTCCTTTTTTGCCTTTTGTTCTCTATAAAATTTTCCCCCGTTCTTTTAAACTAAATTTAATTAACTCCTGGAATACACTACAACAATTTTATCGAAATATGTACGAGGCTAGTTTGATTTTTCCCTTCTTCTTCCTCTACCCTAATTCTTTAAAATTGATTTTTTCCGGTGCTGTTTTTTTATCGTTATTCGTTAACACACAGAGAAGAGAGAGAGAGGGAGAGAGGGGACGAGAGAGAAGAGAGGAGAGGGGGGAGAGCGAGAAGAGAGGGAAAGGGGAGAGAGAATGGAGAGAGAGAGAGCGGAGAGGCGAGAGAGAGAAGAGAGGCGAGAAAGAGAGAGAAAGAAGAAGCGAGAGGGAGAGAGAGAGAGGAAGAGAGAGAGAGAGAGGAGGGGGGAGAGAGAAGGAGGGGGGAGGGGGAGGAGAGCCCCTGAGGAGAGAAAGGGAGAGGAGAGGAGAGGGAGAGAGGAGAGAGGAGAGGAGAAGGAGGGTGAGAGAAGAGAAGGGGAGGAGAGAGAGAGAGGGGGGGTGGGAGAGAGGAGGAGAGGAGGGAGGGAGGAGATGAGAGAAAGAGCCGACCCAAAGAAGGAGAAGAGAGGAGAGAGGATGAGGTGAGAGAAGGAAAAGAGAGAGGAGAGGGGGGTAGAGAGGAGAGAGAGAGAGAGGGAGTGAGAGGGAACTGGATGAGAGGAGGAGCGGAGAGAGAGAGAGAGAGAGAGGGCAGAGGGAGAGAAGAGAGGAGAGGGGAGAGAGAGAGAGAGAGAAGAAGAAGGAGAGGTAGCGAGAGAGAGAGAGGAGAGAGGAGAGAGAGAGAGAGAAAGAGCGAGAGAGGAGAGAGAGGGAGAGAGAGGAGGAGAGAGAGATGAGAGAAGAGAGAGAGAAGAGAGAGAGGAGAGGAGAGGAGGAGAGAGGAGAGAGAGAGATGGAGAGAGAGAGAGGAGAGAGAGAGAGAGAGGGCAACGGAAGAGAGAGGAGACAGAGAGAGAAGGAGAGAGAAAAGAGAGGGGAGAGAGGATAGAGAGAGAGAGGGGGGTAGGAGAGAGAGAGGAGAGGAGAGGGGACAGAGAGAGAGAGGAGAGAGAGGGAGAGAGAGAGAGGGAGGGATGAGAGAGAGAAGAAAAAGAGAGAGAGGGAGAGAGAGGAGGGGGTAGGGAGGAGAGAGAGAGGAGAGAGGAGAGGAGAGGAGAGGAGACTCGGAGAGGAGGGGAGAGAGAGAGAGAGGACGAGAGCGATTGGAGAGAGAGTGAGTGATGAGAGAGAGAGGAGAGGATGAGAGAGGAAAAGAGATGGAGAGAGAGAGAGCGGCGAGAGAGAGAAGAGAGAGAGAGGAGAGAAGGGAGAGAGATAGACCCGAGAGAGAGAGAGAGACAGAGAGAGGACGAGAGTGAGTGAGAGAGAGGAGAGAGGAGAGAGGAGGACGAGAGAGAGAGAGAAGAGGAGGAGAAGAGACGAGAAGAGATGAGAGAGGAGAGTGAGAGAGAGAGAGGGAGAGAGAGGAGCGAGAGAGAGAGACAGAGAGGAGAGAGAAGAGAGAAAAGGGAGAGAGAGAAAAGGGGTAAGATAGAGAAGAGGGGGGGTTTAGGAGAGAGGAGAGACGAGAGGGAACGAGAGAGAGTGAGGAGATGTGAGAGAGATGAGGAGGAGAGGAGGAGGAGGAGAAGAGAGAGGGAGAGAGAGGGGGCGCAGAGGTGAGAGAGAGGAGGAGGATGAGAGAGAGACGGAGAGAGAGGAGAGAGAGAAAGAGAGAGATGAGAGAGAGCGAGAGAGAGACAGAGGAGGAGAGAGAAGAGGGAAAAGAGATGAGAGAGAAGAGAGAGAGACGAGAGAGAGCCGATGAGAGGAGAGACGAGAGAGGTGAGAGGAGAGAAGAGAGAGTGAGAGGAGGGGGGGAGGGGAGAGAGAGGAGAGGAAGGAGAGAGAATACATGCAACTACAGTACACCAACAGGAATATAATCCTGAACTCTAATCTCATAGTATGATAATTCATCGCCTGTTTCAATTTGCACGATCAAAAAACATTCCTAACTAGATGCAACAAACTGAGCCTAATAATACGATAATGATCTAGGAATTACGCATTCAAATCAAAACATAATAGATAAGAATCGCGAGGTACATTAAAGTGAGATAATAAAGCGAAATTGCTACCTACGTACTGCAGATGCCCAATGCTCCCGCTGACCATTTTTGCGTGCGTTGCGTGGGTTGATATTTCGCGTTCTTTAGTTCCGTTTTCTTGACAGCGAGAAAAGTTTAAGAATCAAAGGTACGAGGCATAATTCTGAAATACTTTCGGCATACATATATAAATATATATATATATATATATATATATATATACTCAAACACCCACATTACACCAACACACACACACACACACACACACACACCCCCACACACACACCACACACACATATGTGTGTTTTGTGTGTGTGTATAGATATATATACAAACCTATATTTATAAATTTAAATGTTACATTATATTTTGCATTACTTTTATATGTAATATGTATATACACATATATACATACATAAATACATATATATGTATCCATATACGAATATTCACACACACACGCGCGCGAACACGCGCGCATATATATACAAAGAGAGAGAGAGAGAGAGAAAGAGAGAGAGATAAAGAGAAAAGATAGCCAGACGGAAAGACAGACAGACAGACACGTAAAGACAGAAAAAGAGGAGGGGTAGACGAAAGGGAGGGATGTCATAAAACAAAAATCAAAAATGTAAAAGAAACCGTATGAGATAAAAAGCCCCCGCACACCAAACAGCGATAAAACACCCAGCCGGAACACCCCATCAGGTTTTCCAAAACCCCTCGCGTCTCAGATCTCCTTTGACACGATCGAGGCGACCGCGGGGCCAAAACGACCTCTCCCCCGCGATGAACGGCCCTTTTCCCCGGGTATTAGGGAAGCCAGTCAAAAAACCTCATTCGGTAAAACCCATGGTTTCAGCCGGTTTATGTAATTTTATAGACTTTGGTTTCGGAGCGGGTACAGTACGTCCCGTCATGCTTGTTATAAGGAAACGAGTCTGAGCGGCGTGTGTTATCGGAACAAACAGCGAATGTTTATTGAACTTTGGTATCCCTAATAGCCGGTAATCCTGTTGATGTTTATTCTGTGGACGGTTTTGGGTGAAAGGGAGAGGGTTAGGGAAAAAGGGTTTTCTTATTGCAATAAACGTTGGATCCCGAAAAACACTCATTTCTGTGGTATTTGGGGGGTTTAAACAAAAAGTCCTTTTTCAATGAAATAAGGATTTTTTTTTTGGGATTTGCGCACCATTAGATACGAATGTTAGGGACGCTTTCATATCAATTGTAGACGAATGATAATAATTATAATAAAGAACAATCACACACTAACAAAACTTTTCAACATCCATTTGGGAAAATTATTACCCGGCCTAATACCCGGTTTTGGCTGAAGTAGCACCATTGCCAAGCATCATTACACCCACGCAAAGGGCCCAAGCCCGAAAGAAGCAACAAATAAACTCCTATGATTCGAAACATGCTTTGTATCAGCAGTCTCCAAACACAACACATTTTCAGGGTTTCATTAGAAGTGATTCCTTAAACTTCCCGATCCTGAGAATGCTGGAAATGTGTCTCTTTTTTTCTTTTCTTTTCTTTCACTTTCCTTCTTGTCTCTTCCCTTTCTTATATTTTTATTCTATTGTGGAAAAAAAAACTTAAATGCGTTTATCTTTTTCCTTTTTAACGATGCAGGGAATGGGATAACTGTTTTTTGGGTAGAGGATTTTGGGAAAACATAAAACAAATCGAAAAAAAAGGATGAATTTAAATTTTTAAGCAGCAAAGTCGAAGAGGAGAGGAGCGAGAAGAGAGATGAGAAAGAAAAATGAGAAGAAGAGAGGAGAGAGAGAGACAGAGAGGAGAGGCGATGAGAGAGAGAGAGAGAGGGGAGAGAAAAGAGAGAGAGAGGAGAGCCCCAGGGAAAAGAGAAGAGAGAGATAAGAAAAAAGAAAAGAGAAGAAGGAGAGGAGAGAGAGAGAGAGGAGGGGGGGAAAGAGACAGAGAGAGAGAGAGGGGAGGAGAGTGGGGAAAAGAGGGACAGAGAGAGAGAGACCGAGAGAGAGGAAGAGAGAGAGAGAGAGATAAAGAAAGAAAGAAGAGAAGAAGGAAGAGAGAGAGAGAGAGAGGAGGACAGAGAGAGGAGAAGACCCAAAAGAGAGAAAATACGAGGAAGAGAGAGAGAAGGAGGGAAGGAGAGGAGGAGAGGGGAGAGACAAAAGAGAGGGGAGAAAAGGAGAGAAGAGAGGGAGCAGAGAGGCCCCCCGAGAGAAGAGAGGGGGGGGGGGAGGAGAAGAAGAAGAGAAGAAGAGAAGAAAAAACCCCGAAGAGGGGGGGGGGGGGAAAAAAATAAAAAGGAGAGAGAGAGGGGGGGGGAGAGAGAGAGAGAGAGCGAGAGAAGAGGAGAAGAGGAGAGGGGAGAGAAAGGAAGAGAGAGGAGGAGAGAGAGGAGAGGGGTGAGATGGAAAAGAGAGCAGAGAGAGAGAGACGATGGGAAAGGTGAGAGAGGAAAAAAAGAAGGAAAAAGGAGAAGAGGGGAAGGAAGAAGAGAGACCCCCGGACGAGAGAGGGGAGACGAGAGAGGAGGAGGAGAGAGGTAGAGGAGATGGGGGAGGAGGAGAGAGCAGAGAGTGGAGAGAGAGAAGAGAGAGAGAGAGAGGGGGACGGGGAGGAGTGGAGAGGAGAGAGGAGAGAGGAGTATGAAGGGGGGAGGAAAGAAAGAAATAGAAAAAGTGAAAGAAAGAGAAAAAGAGAAAGAAAGAGAAATGGATTGAGAAACAAAGAAACATAGACATAGATAGACAAATAGAAGAATATATTAATAGAGAGGGAGGGAGACCGAGAAAGAAAGAGAGATACCAAACAAACACACAAGTGAATATGAATATACACTTTCCAAGAATACCAAAATGTGTTTGTCTTCACAGTGACACTCTAGCCAACCCGATGCCAGTGCAGGGTCATCCCATGTCTGATGTTGTTACTGTGTCACATATCTCACTCTTGTATCGTAGGTGTCCTTAAAGAATTTGTGTATACAAATAACCATAGTTTTAGATATTGCTGGCGCGTTGAAAGAGGAATGGAAGGGAGAGGGGGAGGGAGGGAGGGAGAGACAGACAGATATATAAGCTGAAAGAAAAAATGACATATAGGCAGTCAAAGAAAGAGGAGAGAGGAGAGGGGCCGGAGAGAGAGAGAGAGAGGAAGAGGAGGAGAGAGAGAGAGAGAGAGAGAGAGAGAGAGAGAGAGAGAGAGAGGAGATGAATAGAGAAAGAGAGAAGAGAAAAGGAGTGAAAGAAAGAGAGAAGAGAGGACAAAGGAGAAAGGGAGAGAGAAGCGAAGAGAGAGTGAGAGAGAGAGAGAGAGAGAAGAGGAGGGAGGGAAGAGAGAGAGGAGAGGAGAGAGAGAGAGAGAGAGAGGGAAGGATGAGAGAGAGCCCGGTAGGGGAGAGAGCCCAGAGAGAGATGAGAAGAGAGAGATGAAAGGAAGAGAGTTGGCGTGTTGTAGTTTCTAAAATGCCATTCACAGAGCCAAGTGTACATGAACCATATTTAAGTGCCTAAAGCTTACAAACTATATGAATGAACAAAACAGAAATTTTTTTAAAGCAGACCCGAAATTTAAACAGATATACGCGTACAAATCCTCATATTTAAAGGCTTCCACGTTTTTAAAGGGGCCCAAATTAGACAAAACAAACCCAAACGTGCGGACAATCCACACAACATACATTCAAACAGTCACACATAATAACAGAGTCGTACCATAACATACATGACATTACGAAAACCAAAATTTACCCACTTGTTGGCATTTTCCCCGAAATTCACATAAACTTGCACATACACACACACGCATACACAAATCATTGATCCATCAAAACGCATACGCATTTAAATCCATGCATGTAACATACACGTGCTTTGACAGTGCATCACACACCACCCCAACAACACACTCCAACCATCACACCCACACCACACACACACACACACACACACACACAACACGCACACACACACACAAAACACAAGCAAACACAAACACACATAAAATACAAGCAAACACAAACACACACAAATCACAAGCAAAAACAAAAACACACAAAACACACACAAACACCCCAAACCCGAACAAACTCACACACAACCACCACAAACACACGCACACAAACCTACAAACCGCCCATTCATCATAACCCATACCGACTGGGCGGTACACACGCAAAACACACCACTTTCCAACGCCAAGACAAGACGAACACAGAAAGGCGCTCATTCTCTCTTCTTCTCTCTCTTCTCTCTTCTCTCTCTCTCTCTCTCTCTTCTCCTTTTTTATTCCCACGGACACACGAAACCCGTCGCCCTGCTCCCTTCCCTCGTCCGTAGTCTACGCCGGCGCGCTCGTCTTTCCTGGTGATAAGATACGACACCCCGCGGTGTGAGTGTGTATTGCGTCGTTTATGAAAGAAAAAGAGAGAGAGAGAGAGGCCGGAGGAGAGAGAGAGAGGACGGAGGAGAGGAGAGGAGACAGGAGGTGGAGGAGATGAGAGAGAGGCCGAGGGAGAGAGAGGAGGAGAGATGAGTGGAGAAGAGAAAGGAGAGAGGAGTGCCCGAGAGAGAGAGAGAGAGAGAGAGAGGAGAGAGGGAGCGGGGGGAGGAGACGAGAGAAGAAAAGGATATAAAGGAGGAGAGAGAGGGAGGGGATGAGGGGGGAGGGAGAAGAGAAAGAGAGAGAGAGAGAGTGGAGGAGCGAGGGACAAGAGAGAGAGAGAGCGGGGCCCGGGGAAGACCAGAGAGTGAGTGAGCCCGGGGAGGGGAGGGGGGGGGGGGGGGGGGGGGGAATGAGGAGGAGGAGGGGAGAAGAGAGGGAGAAGGAGGGGAGGGGGAGAGAGAGAGAGGGGGAGAGGAGGAAGAGAAGAGATGAGAGTGAGAAAACCGGGGGGAGAAAGAAGAAATGGGAAAGAGAGAGAGAGAGAGAAAGAGGAGAGAAGAGAAGGAAAGAAGAGGGGAAGAGAGAAAAAGAGAGAGAGAGAGAGAGAAGGGAGAGGAGAGAAGTGGGGGGAAGAGAAGAGAGAAGAGGGAAAGGGAGAATGATAAAGAAAAAACAGAGAGGAAAAAAGAAAAAAGAGGGAGAGAGGGGGAGGGAAAAGAGAGGGTGAGAGAGGGGAGGAGGAGGAGGGAGGAGAAGAGAGAGAGAGTAGGAAGAGAGGAGAGAGAGGGACGGAAAAAGAGGAGGGGGAGAGCCGAAGAGGAGAGGAGGACGATTGAAGTTTTTTTTGGGAGTGTTCTGCTTCGGCTGGAGGGGGCCTGAGGAAAGAGGAGGGAGGGTTTCACGGATTGGAGGGAAGGAGGAAGGGATGAGGAAGAGGATTGAGAGAGAGAGAGTGAGACGAAAAGAACAGAGGAGAGAAAAAGAAACTGGGGGGGAAGAAAAGCGGACAGAAAGGAGAAGGAAAGAAGAGAAAGGTGAGAGAGAGTAGAGAGAGAGAGAGAGTGAGGGAGAGAGAGAGAGAGAGCAAGGAGAGCTGTTGAGTCCAGTGTTGAGACAAAGGATATCCTTACTCTTTTTAGAGGGGGCCCGTGTCCAACTCCCCCCCTCCTCCTCTCCTCTCCTTCCTCCTCCTCCCGTTTTGGCAAGTCAACATACTAAAAGATTTTTCAAAACATGTAATAATCGACCTTGCTCTTATAGTGAAAGAATTATTTGAATCGAAAGTGGGTTGATTTTAATTTTGGTTGAATTGAATCTGGTAGTGGTATTATGTGCAAAACAAAAGGGAACGGATTTATTTCTCATTTTCTCTCTCTCTCTCTCTCTCTTCTCTCTATCTATTATCCTTTCTCTCTCTCTTATCTATTCTCTCCTCTCCCTCCTTTATCTACTCTCGTCCTTCCTTCATCTCTTCGCTCTCCCATCTCTCATCTCTCTCCTCGCTCGCCGTCTCTATCCTCTCTTACTTCTCACTATCTCTCTCTTTCTCTCTCTGCATCTCACCTCCCCATCTTCTATCTCTCTCTACTATATCTCTCCTCCTCCCTCGCTTCTCTCTCTCTCTCTCTCTCTCTCTCCTTCTCTCTTCTTATCATTCTCTCCTCTTCCCTCTTATCTCTATCTCTCTCTCTCTCTCTCTCTCTCATCTATCTCTCTCTCCCCCTTTTTTTCTTCTCCTCTCTTCCCTCTCTCTCTCTCTCTCTCCCCCCCTCTCTCTCTCTCGCTCCTCTCTCTCCTCTCCTTCTCTCTCTTCTTCTTCTCTCTCTCTCTCCTTCACTCTCTCTCTCTCTCTCTCTTCTCTCTCTCTCTCTCTCCTCTCTCTCTCTCTCTCCCATTTTTTTAGCCTCTTTGGTCTGGGGGTTTTCGTTGAACCGATCTACCGGTGGCATTTTTTTTTTTTTTTTTTTTTTTATCCGGTGGGAAGTTACGTCTTTCCCGCTGTGCTTTGTGACGTAGAAATACGCAGAACACACACTTCCTTTTTTTTGTCGACCTTACGCTAAAGTGAATGTGCATTTAAATAATTGTTTTCTTATCATTTTTTCAGATAATTATCCCCGACAAATTGTGGGTTTGTTCACATGAGTTTACTAATAAACTAAAGGGCCCTAAGGGACAAAATTTTCTTTTATTTTGTATCGTGGTTTGAGTCATTCACTTTTGTTTTATTCATAAGCGTTTTAAAAAGTTTTAGGGAATTTTTAATGTCTTTAAACGCTGAAATATAGAGGGAGTGAGAGAGTATGGCAAAACGAGAGATAAGGCAGGAGGTTTATTAGGGAGTGTTAAAGGGATTAACAAGAAAGAGAGTGTTAAAAAGGGTAATTCTATAAATGGAGAGGGGAGGAGAGGTAGGAGAGTTGTGAGAGAGAGAGGGGAGAGAGAAGGAGACGTGAGAGAGAGAGGGGAGAGAGAGAGAGAGGGGGGTGAAAAAAAGACAACAGAGAGAGGGGAGGATGGAGGAGAGTGAGAGGAGAGGAGAGGGAAAGAGAGAGATGGAAAGGGAGAGAGAGAGAAGAGGAGAGAGAGAGTGAGAAGAGAGCCGTAAGAGTGAGAGAGAAGAGAGAGAGAGAGAGAGAGAAGAGAGAGAGAGAGAGAGGAGGAGGAGAGGAGAGAGTGAGAGAGAGAGAGAGAAGAGAGAGAGAGGAGAGGGAGGAGAGATAGAGCAGGAGAGAGAGAAGAGAGAGAGAGAGAGAGAGAGAGAGAAGAGAGGAGGGAGGGGAAATTTTTGAGGAAGAGGGAGAGGAGAGAGAGAGATGGAGGAGAGACGAGTGTATTGGGAAAAACGAAAAGGATAAAGACAAGGAGGATATATAGGAGTGATAAAGGATAAAAAGAAGAGAAAGTGTAAAAAAAGGAAATATTTAAAATGAGAAAGAGAGAAAAGAGGGAGAGAGAGAGGAGAGAGGAGAGGAGAGAAAAGAGAGGAGAGGAGAAAGAGAGGAGAGAGAGAGAGAGAGAGAGAAGAAGAGAAGAGAGAGAGGGGGGAGGAGAGGGAGGGAAGGAGAGAGAGACGAGAGGAGAGAGAGAAAACGGGAGAGGAGAGAGGAGAAGGAGAGGATGAGAGGAGAGAGAGGAGAGACAAAGAGGAGAGAGAGAATGAGAGAGAGAGAGAGAGGGAGGAGAGAGAAGAGGAGAAAGAAAAGAGACTGAGAGAGGGGAGAGAGAGAGAGAAGGATGAAAAAAGAGGGGAGAGAGATGAAAAAATTGAGAGAAAAATGAGGAGACTGCAACAAAGACAAAACATCACGAACAAAAACAAAAAGACAGAAACGAGAGAAACCCACAAAACGACCCCCCCAACCAAAAACAAAGACAGAGAAAGAAAGAATTAGAGAAAAAAATGAACCTCAACAGCAGCAACAACACATAAAGAACGAAACAAAGAAAGATAGAGAGAAAGAGCGAGCTTCACGTGTTCAAGTCATGTTCACACCTCATGGCTTTAAGCATGGTAGAAGCTTCGTGTCTACACCTTTAAAGTTTATACGAACGACCCCTGGTATTCACATGGCTGCTCATGACGGCGGAGAGTGATGCCTTCGTTACACAAGCTGGTAATAAACACTGGCTTTTGGAAATGGAGGGGAAAACTTATCCTTTTCTTGATATTTGTTAATTTTTATTCATTTATTTTTGTTTTTTTTTCTTGTCTCATTTTATCTATATTATCCCTTATTTATAGTTTTCTTTTATTCATCTTTTTGAGTTATCTATTTCCATTTATATATTCTATTTTCTTTTCTTTTCCTTTTTTTTTAATGTGTTTTTGTTATTTTCAAACGTTGTCTTCGAGATTAAAATTTTTTCCTGTTTTATCCCTTTTAATTTCAAATTTGTTTTTCCCCTTTTTTTTTTCTTTTTTTCGTGTTTGTCTCATTATCCCCGGTATGCTGGTTTTAAATAATAATTATTTGTACTTTTTTTTTATCAACGCCTAATTTTATAATCATTTCCTTTTTAATTTTAATTTATATCATTTTTAATTTTTTATTGTTTTTTGTTTTTATCGGAATTATCCTCAGAATCTTATTTAAATTTTTATTTTCGTTTTAATATCATTTTTATATTATTATTTTTATATCTTTATGATTTTTTAATTCATTATTATCTTATTCCCTTATCTCTTTTGTTTGTTGCCTTTATTATTACATTAACATTGTAAACAGTGTTATATGTTTATCGTTGTTTTTGTTGTTCTATTATAAATTTTCATAAAACTTATCATTATATATATCTTTATAATACTGCTATTATTTTTATTACCTTATTGTTATTTTTATTTATATTATTATCATTATTATAGTAGTTAGTAGTAGAGTATCTGTTATTATTATTATCATTAAAGGTATAGAGAAATACAAATTTACTATTGTTTTACCTCCACTTGATATACAACGAATAAAAAAAAAAAATAAAAAAAACATCCTGTTGCATAAGAGAATCAGTAACAAAGGGTTTTATAACATGGCCGATCGTTTATGAATATTTGTTATTAACAAGCCCCGGAAACAGTCGTTTTAAAGAGGACAATTTGTGTAGCAAATGGTAGTGATTGTAGTGAAATAGTAATGATATCCATGATGATGATAATAATGATGATAATAATGATGGTAACGAAAATGATAATAATAATAACAAATATAATAATAACAATAATGATTTTTATAATGATGATAATAATAGCAATAACAACAAAATAATGATATTGATAATAATGGTAATAAAGATAATAATAGTAATAATAATATTGATGATGATGATAATAATAGTAATAGTAGTAGTAGTAATAATAATAATAATAATAATGATAATGATAATAATAAAAATAATAATAACAATAATGATGATGATAATAATACTGATAATCATAGCAATAAGAACAATGGTAATGATCATAATAATAATGATAATGATAATAATGATAATAATGATAATAATAATAATAATAATAATAATAAAGATAATAATGATAACAATATTAATAACGATAATGATAATGACAATGATGATTATAAAAATTACAATAATTGTGATATTAATATAATAAATAATAATAATGACAATAACAATAAAAATAATACTAATGATAATGATAATGATAATAATAATAAAATTAATAATAATAATAGTAATAATAATAATAATAATGATAATAATGATAATGATAATAATTATAATAATAATAATAATATTAATAGTAATAGCAATAATAATGATAACAATAACAATTACAATTATGCTAATAATAATATCAATGTTAATAATATTAATATTGATGATACTAAGATATAAAATAAATTATTTTTTATAATAAAAAACAATAGTAATAATAATAATAATAGTAATAATAGTAATAATAATAATAAAAAATTAATAATAATAATTAATAATAAAATAATAATAATAATAATAATGATAATGATAATGTAATGATAATGATAATAGAAATTGGAATGATAATATACAATAATGACAATCCCCAATTTAAATTAAAGATAATAAATTTTAATGAAAAATGATAATACTTTTAACGAAAATAATAACGTAATGAAATGTTTATACTTTTAACAAAATGATAATAATGTTATAATGATAATGATAATAATAAAGTTTTGATAAAAAAAATTTAATAGTAATAGTAATAATGATAATATTATAATAAAAATTTATAATAATGATAATAACAACAACACAATATAATAAAAATTTTAATAATAATAATAATAATAATAATAATAATAGTAATAATAACAATAATGATAATA
>NC_061828.1:11667923-11675423 GCF_019202785.1 Penaeus chinensis | reverse complement strand
TATCATCATTAGTATCATTACTATTATTCTTATCATTGTTATCATTATTGTTAGGAACATTTTCTGTATCATCATGATTATTTTATATAATCACAATTATCATTATCTTTCTTAACCATTATCATCAATAAAACTGTTATTTCTATCATGGTCACTACTATCAATTACATAATGTTTACTATTACTATCACTATCGCTGTTATAATCAATATCATCTTTACCATCATTATTGCTGTTATAGGTATCATTATAAAAAAATAAGTATTTTCAACTTTCCATCACTTGACAAGAATAATGTTTTATTTTATTCGATTTCCCTCCCCCTTCTTTTTTCTCTTCCTTTTTTTTCTTTCTTTCTTTACTCCAAACCCACAAAACCAAGGTAGTTCACTTGGCTGTGACACTGCCCATTGATTACCTATCGGTCACCTGGATGGCGATGTTTTTGAGCGGAGAAATCTCGTATATCAATACACTTTATACCCTTCCTTACGGATTCCGTCCCCCACCCCCCGTTCCCTGCCTCCCTGCCTCCCCTACTTCCTTGCTCTCTCTCGATAAACCTCCCTGCCTTCCCCTTCCCCTGTCCCCTGTTACCCTTTACCCTTCCTTCCCTTACCCCCTTCCTCCCCTCCTCCCCTCACTCTCTGAACCTCCCTCCCCTTCCCCTACCTCCCTCCCTTCCCTCCCGTCTCTCTCTGTCCCCTCCCTCCCCTTCCCCTGCCCCCCGGTGACCCTCTTGTAGCACTTCTGACATCACATTTCAAGCAAACAAACAAACTTTCTTTGGTAGCCGCCACCACGGGACTAGGGGTCCCGACCCTTAGACTTTCTATAGATTTCTTTAGTGGTGATGTTTGACCGAGTTGGAGGCTTGATTCAGCATTTATCAATTTGTATATCTGCTCCTTATTCATTAATTGTTTATCATTTTCAAATTTAATTATTTATCTAAAAAACTTAGGTTTTAATGGTTCAGTAATGATCTTATATCATCAGGAGAAACACAGATTTATTGTTTGATTAGGTATATTAGATATTATGTATACTCAACATTACGAAACAACTAAACAAATACATGCAACGAATTACGGACATACATGAATTAAACAAATACAAACAATTACACTCAATACACTGACATAGAAAAACGGACAGACGAATACAAATATATATACATACTAATATAAACACTTAAACACTAACATGAACACGAATACGAACACGAACGAACACTACACTAAAGTAAATTACGTGAACACTCGCCAAATGTTTGTTCTATGTTTATAGTCACTAAAGGCAAGTTTCTGCACATACACCGTCGGCTAGCGCTCGCTTCTTATCAGGGCACACGGAATTGTTATACTTCGCACTGAGAATACATGACCTGATCTGTAGTATCTCGAAAGATGTCCCCATCGACTATGTTTCACCGGCAGCAGCAAGGCAGCGTCTCTGTCCACCGTTCTGCCAGCTTTTTTTGGGTTACCTCGGTGACCTGGCGGCGGGTACATAGGCTGTTTATAAGCATATTCCGCTTGAGGTAACAGGCGGTTTGCGTAACAAGACCGCTACTGCAGCGGTTCGGGGACGTCGTCCGAACTGACGAAGCTGAGGTCATAGTGATGTCCAAGGCCGTGCGTATCTGTGTCCGAAGTCCTGTAGGGGATGACCTGGGCAGAGAGAGGTCGCGTGGGCCAACCAAAGGCGTGTTCACTACACTCTGCTCATACCCCCCCACCCCCGTCACTCTCTGATCCCCCCCTTCCCCTCCCCACCTCTCCATTTTTATTGTCGAGCTTGTCTATATTTTTCATATCTTATTATCTTAATTGTTGTTGTATTCAGTAATATCATCCATCATGATTATCATCAACAGTTTGTTATCGTCATCACCCTTATCATTATTATCTTGACATGCTTGCCGATATTTTTATATTGTTTTTTTTTCTTAATGTTATTCTCTCATCGTTTCCATCAGGGATTATCGTTTTATCATTAACATTATCCTCTTATTATCATGATCGTTATCATATGATTCTTATCCTCCTTATTATTGGCTTATCATCATTATCTTATTGATATCAATGTTATTATAATTAAGATTATTATTCCTGTAAATGTTCATCATCATTATCATCACTATTATCATTATTACTATTATTATTATCATTATCATTACTAGTGTTATTGTTATCATAATAATAATATTAATAATAATAACGGTAATAATAATAAAATGATAATGATAATAATAATAATAATAAGAAGAATAACAATAATAATAATAGTAATAGTAACAATAATGATAAAATAACAATAATAATAATAAAATCATGATAATGATAACGATAATGATAAGGATACTAATAATAGTAATAACAATAATAACAGTAATAATGATAATAATAATAATAATAATAATAATAATAATAATAATAGCAATGATAATGATTTATGTAATATTATAATGACAATGATACTACTACTACTAAAGTAATAATAATAATGATAATAATAATGATAATGATAATAATAATAATAACAATAATAATAATAATAATAATAATAATAATAATTAGGTAATAATAACACTGACAATAATAATACTGACAATAACAATAAATAATAACAGGCTATTTACTCTGTTAATGATTCTTAAACAAAAATAGGTCGTTGTTTAAGCTAAGGAAACCGTCTTCACTGCAGTTAGCTTTACATATATTGCTAGAATAATAATAATAATAATAATAATAATAATAATAATAATAATAATAATAATAATTCTTATTATTATTATTATTATTATTATCATTATTGTTGTTGTTATTATCATCATTACTGCTACTACTTAACTACTTTTACTACTACTGAATTATTATTATAAATTTCATTATTGTTATTATTATTATTATCATTATCATCACTATTGCCGTTGTTATTATTATCTGCTGCTGCGACTATCATTGTTATAATAATGATGATGATAATGATAATAATAATGATGAGAATGGTAATGATAACAATGATAATAAAAATAATGTTGAAGATGATAATGATAGTAATAACTATAGTAATAATGATATATAATAATGATAATAATAATAGAACAACTACTGTTACTACTACTAATAATAAGAATAATATACGAATGATAATAGAATAAAGATATTATGAATAATGATAATGATAATAAGATGATAATAATAACGCTAATTATGGTAATTATATATATAGATATGTATATATATATGTGTGTGTTTGTGTGTGTGTGTGTGTGTGTGTGTGTGTATGTGTGTGTGTGTGTGTGTGTGTGTGTGTGTGTGTGTGTGTGTGTGTGTGTGTACATATATATGTATATATATATACATATGTACATATATATACATACATACATACAAACATGATAATATCAATGATAATAATAATATCAATGACAGTTATGTTAATGATGATGGTGATAATAACAATAATAACAATATCAATAATATAATAATAATAAAAGTAATAATAGTGATAATAATAATAATAACAATGATAATGATAATAATAATAATAACATTAATAATAATAATGATAATAATGATAATAATGATAATAATAATAATGATATTAGTAATAATAACAACAATAATAATAATAGTAGTAATAATAATGATAATAATAACAGTGATAATAATAGTGACTACTACTACTAATAATAATAGGGCAGCTAATGATGACATTAATAATAATGATGATGATAATAATAGTAATTATAATTATCATTATAATTATCATTACGTCGATAATCATGGTAATGGTGTTAATAATTATAGTACTGATGGCAATAGTGATTGTACCAGTAATAATAATAACATTGATAATGATGGTAAAGATAACAATTAGGATAATGAAGATGATGATAATAATAGAAAATATAATAATGACGATAACAATACTAAAAATAATGAGAATGATAATGGTAATAGCAATAATGATAATAATTATAATAGTAATAATAATAATGATAATAACAATAATAATAATAACAGTGATAATGATGATAGTGAAAATAATGATAATAATGATAATAATGATGATAATAATGAGAATGATAAGGATACTGGTAAAAATAGTTATAATAATAACAATAATAATAATAATAATAATAATAATAATAATAATAATAATAATAACAATAACAATAATAACCATGATGACTATGATGACTATGTAATATGATACAGTTCTATCAGTGGTTAGCGGTTTCCCTGTGCTATTGACTTTGGCTGAAATTTTGTCCGAAATAAAATCAATTTAGACTGGGTTACGAAGCTGTTGTTTTGATAAAAGTGGCAGCGATATTTGGCCATCGATTCCATGATCTAATTTTCATGAAAAGTCGATGTGATGAGCATCGTTAAAAAGAAAAAAAGAGAGACAAAAAAAAAAAAAAAAAGATATTGCTCAAGGGCACGGTTAAGAATGCACGGTTTCAGGGTTGTGGGAATAATGTTCGTTATATTGAAATCAGGAATATGTATGAATGTACACGTAAATATGTCTGTATGTTGACATCTATCTTAGAAAGAAAAATAGGTTCTATTTTATTGGTTTAGTTTAGTCCTTTATTTACCACCCTAGCTAATTACACAGGCGTGGACAAAATATGGTGCATTTAATGCGTGGCCATAGCATTATATAATGGTATTACTTTTATTTTTTAGGCTATAACATTATTATGATAAGTACTATATCAGCTAAAGGAAAATAACAATTACAAAGTCCTTTATCTACTCATCTACCACTCCAGAACACAGCTTGGGCGTGGAAATGCATTGCTATTTGATGTGCGGTCATGTGATGCTACATTATAAATATAGGATACAACACAAGTATATCTTCTAAGACATCAGATGATATGAAATAGTTTCATAGTTCGCCGTACCTCATTGCTAGGTGGTCTGAAAGGCTGTAACACATGACACTCTGAGATATGATGTCAAGTGTCCGCTTTTATTCATCATTACACAGTTTACACTTAGTTTCTGCGACATTACAAACTGTACTGACTTGCCAATACAATCTATATCCAAGCCTGATTCTTGCGGTCACAGCATCACACTGTCTGGTTCTTGTTTTATATAAACCATAGATTAATGAATCTTGCGCAAACAGATCAAAGTGCTTTATACTAAAGTTTCCAGGGCCTTGAGAATTAATCAACTCACTCAAGTCCTCTTTTGAAGGAAGTTTTAATTATGTATGATATCCTAGAAAGATGTACCCCAAAATCTATATCCACACTTTGCTGGTCTCATGCTGACTTCGGTAGGCGACCATCAGGTTCATGCCTAAGGGTTCCAACATGCGATGGAATCCACACAAAATGTATATCATGACCTCGTTCTTTTGCACGATGCACGTTTATCCTGATGTCATTTGCAATATTTCCTGAACCTTTGTCTAGAGTGTTCAGAGCCTGGAGAGCATTCTGTGAATCGCAGAAGATTACCACTGAGCCTTGATTCAATAGAAATTCGGTGGCCATGAGATTCCTGCCAACTCAGTTTGCGTAGCGCTAGCCCAGTCATGAACTCTCAATAATCCTGGTGCTGCAAAATATTGTTTTTATATACAAAAACAAGTGCAATCTGCTTTGCTCCTAGACAGCAAGAATCCGTCAGTGTAGCATTCATATGCATTGGACAGTTTCAAAATGTTAATTTACAATTGCTAGTGCGTACTGCTTAAGTATAGCAAAGGGGACACTGTCTTTTTTGGGGCGCAGTCGTATAATATACACTTAGGTCCGACATTTTCCACGATGGAACAGAACGTCCATGTAGGGTCTTAGTTATGGGTATGTTCAGCTGAGCTAAGTGTTTACATGTTACTTGTTACTTGTCCCCATGGATTTGAGTATGAATCGGTGTTGTCATTCAAAGTTAGCTCCACTATTCTGTGTTTTAGTTGTCTTTGGACCTCTGCACATCGTAGCTCTCTAATTGATTTAACACAAGTTGCGGTATTTTTATATATTATTCGTTCGTAAACAGGGGTAAATTAATTTCTGTTCTCATATTCACAATCTTTGTTGTTCTAGGGGCACCAAGAATGATCCTCATGGCCTCTTTTCGTACAGTTGCCAACTCTGATTCCTTGAACAATGATAGGTGCAATGCATGATAATCTATGACTGACCGTATGTGTAGCAAGTAGAAGAGTCTCGCAATATTGACACTGATGCCATGGTCTCTGCCAAGTGTCCTAAGTGGCATCAGTCGCTCCCACAGCCTTTTCTTCAGGTTTCTGATGAACTCTGCATCATTGACAATCATCCCGAGGAATCTAGTTCTATATTTAGCTCAATGTCATTTATATGAAACCTTGGCAGAATGATTGTCTTTGGGTTAAGTGTCTTGTTTTTTCAGTCGAGATTATCAAGCCACACTCAGTAGCCCTTGCTGAAAGTATATCTAGAATCTGTTGCATTCTCTCCTCAGAGGAGGATTTAATGCAAATATTATCGGCATAGCAAATAATGGAGTCATTGCCCTCAAGTGGTATATTACCAAGTAATCTATGTTAAATAGCATTAAGTACGCTTCCCTGAGGTGTGCCGAGTTCAAACACTTTTGTATGAGTACTCTTAATGCCCCTGAAGAGAGCCTGAGTCGATCGATTCGATGGATACATTTGAATCCGTGTTCACACTTTTCCCTGAATACCAAAGCTACCTAGTTGTTCAAGGATAATTTCTCTGTTTGCAATATCAAAGGCAGATTGGAGATCAGTAAATACGGTTTGCATGTCTAGGTTTGAGTTTGTCAAGTACTCTGCAAAACAGTGCTGGGGGATAACTTAGCATTCATGCGATACATATCTGTTCAGAATTATTCTCTCGAATACTTGGCACAGACAAGGAAATGGGTCTGTATGAGTATTGGGTTTAAGTATAGGAATGGTTAAACTTTTGGTGCAGGAGCTTGAAAGGATTCCTTGTGATAGGCTGAGTCTATACAGATGTAAAAGCGGGTTGCCTGGTACTTGCGCAATGAGGCGAAGGACGCTGTAAGTGATGCCGTCCTCGCTAGGGGCGGTTGTCTTACCTTTCAAAAGGGCATTGCTCAATTCCCAATTTTGGCAAAGTCAGAGGGGTCAGCAGCAGCGCAGGCTACTGCTATATTAAAATTTCTATCTATTTTTGACTTGTCGTGATGATCTTTTATGCCTTGTGGAGTGAGTTCAACTGAGAATTCCCGGCCCACTGCTCTGGTAGCATATAAGCCTGTTCTTGTGGACTGTGGAATGCGGTTTTGTGAAGACTTTACCTGTCGGTCTATCAATTTTTCTCCATACGTCAGCTACAGAAGTTTGACTATTGGTACTTTGCAAGAATTGTTCCCAGTGTTTACTACGAATCTACGAGTTTTTGATTCTCTGAATTCCTCGTTAGCTGTAAGAAACCGCATAAGATTATCAGACGTCATATTATATTTGTAACAATTAGCAAGC
>NC_061828.1:11660370-11665323 GCF_019202785.1 Penaeus chinensis | reverse complement strand
TCCCTCCTCCCTCCCTCTTTCCTACCTCACCTCTTCCCTCCTCCCTTTCCTCCATTTTCCTACCTCACCTCTCCCTCCTCCCTCCCTCCCTCATTTTCCTACCTCACCCTGTCCC
Organism: Penaeus chinensis; assembly: GCF_019202785.1. Classification (NCBI taxonomy): domain Eukaryota; kingdom Metazoa; phylum Arthropoda; class Malacostraca; order Decapoda; family Penaeidae; genus Penaeus; species Penaeus chinensis. The sequence goes on along the minus strand of NC_061828.1, from coordinate 11,665,208 downwards.
TCCTTCCCTCCCTCATTTTCCTACCTCACCCTCTCCCTCCCTCATTTTTCCTACCCCACCCCACAAACACACCCACTCATTGCACACCTCACCACCAGAGGGCCTTCTCCTCACCTGCTCCCTCCTCCCCCCTCCCTTCCCTCCCTCCCTCCCTCCCTCTAAAGGTGCTGACCAGATGAAGCACCGGAGGCTTCTCGAGTGTCGTAGGATTCCAAACTTTCTCACGTTAAACTTCGGGGGAAAACGCTAAGTCTAGGATCTCTGGCGCCACCGTGGTCGCTCGGCCAGTTTCCGTCGGATCAGCTGATTCGGTTTTAACTTTTTTTTTTTTTTTTTTTTTTTTTTTTTTGATCTTATCCGTTTTGTGGAATGTTTATTGATCTGAGTCTGATTGTTTGTTTGTTAGTTTGTTTTAAATCCTTTTTTTTCGTTTTTGTTTTGTTTTGTTTTTTAGGCATATGTTTCTTTATTATTATTATTATTATGATTATAACATTGGATTTCTTTCATTAAAAACAGTTTCTTCTCCCCTCTTTTGTTTATTAAACCCAGTATAAAAATAAACATGAGACCCGCCTTATCTCGGCCTGCTTATCGTCTTGGGATCATCTTCAGTGCCTTATCCGTTTTATATCATGATCGATGTAGATGCAATGCGGGGTTTATGTCACCCGTACTCACGAAATTCTATTTTTATTCGTATGTTTTATTATTGTAGTTGTTATCATTTTCATTATCAATATCACCCTATTATTTTCTTCGTCATCATAACTATCATTATCATCATCCTCGTCAATATTGTTATGGTCATCATCACCATCACTATCAGAATAATCATCACAATCATTACCATCATCATCATTATCATCATTACCATCATTATCATCATCATTAGCATACATACATACATGCATATATATATATATATATATATATATATATATATATATATATATATATAATTATATATATTGTATATATACATACATATGTGTGTGTGTCTGTGTGTGTATGCGTGTGTGCGTGTGTTTTCTTCCTTCCTATTCATTTCTTCTTCTTCTTCTCGTCCTTCTCACCTCCATTTTTCCTCTTCCTTCCTCTTCTTCTTCTTCTTCGAAATCAGCGTTGCCTTTGAGACCCTGAGTGTGTATATACAATCCGCCACCTTGCATTACCGCAGTCGTATTGTTGCCCTTGCTCTTGCCGCTTGCATTATGAGATTGTTAATGTGTGGCAGAATTAGTTCCCGTGATTGCGGTCAGCCATAAAGTTAATAATGACGATAAAATGGATGAGAAAGGATAACGAGGAGAGAGCGTTATTGTTCGTCTGTCTTCTACTTACTCGTTTATTGATCTGTTTGTTTCTTTATCATCAGTTTCATTACCATCAGTGTCTTTATGATAATTATTATCATTATAATTTTGTTAATCATCGTTATTATCATCATCCTCATTATTATTATTATCATGATTATTGTTATTATTGCTAATGTTCATCATTATTGCTATTACTATTATTATTGTTGCTGTCGTTTCATTATCATTATTATTATTATTATCTTTATTAGCATCATTATCATTACTATTATTATTATTATCAGTATCATTTCCACTATCACTCTTATTACTATTGTAATTATCATTATCATGCCATTATTTGTTTCATTATCATGGTTATTCTCATTATCTTTATCATCATCATCACCATCATTATCATTATCATCAATATCATCAGTATCATTAGTAGTAGTAGTAGTAGTAGTAGTATCATTATCGTTATTATTATCATTATCATTATTTTCATCATCGTTGCCATCATTGTTATTATTGTTATTATCATCATTATCATTATTGTCATACTTATCATCTATTATCATTATCACTGTTATTAATATTATCACTATAATTATCATTATCATCATCCTTATCATCATTATTATTGCTATTATTATTATTATTATGCTTACATTATTCTTGTTGTTGTTATTATCATTATTGTCATTATAATTATTATTATCATCATCGTCGTCGTCATCATCATCATCATCATCATCATCATCATCATCATCATCATCATCATCATCATCATCATCATCATCATCATCATCATCATCATCATCATCATCATCATTATCATTATCATTATCATTATCATTATCATTATCATTATCATCATCATCATCATCATCATCATCATCATCATCGTCACAATTATCATCATCATCATTATTATAATCATTATCATTATTATTATAAAGATTATTACTGCTACTACCATCATCATCATCATCAGTCATCATAATCATCACTTTTATATACGACTTGGTATTGGCAGTGGAAGGGAGAAGGAAAGGTAGGCGGGGGGGGGCAGTGAGCAAGGGGGCAGGGGGTAAGGGGGCAGTAAGCAGGGGGGGTGGGGTAAGGGGGGGGTGAGGCAGATCGCGAACGGAAATGTATTTTAGCTTTTAACCTTTTTTCGCTCTTATGTGCTCCCAGCCTAAGTCTCATTATGGTGTAGTCCCTGTAATGAAGTCTTCCTCCCGCAAGTTTGCAACCTTTTTCCTTAACGTTTTGTCTCGTCTTGATACATCCACGGTGATAATAAGCTACTTTTGGCGCTAATGATAATGAGTGGAGATACACACTGGAAATCTGTAAATGAGAAGGAGTGATAATGATCTAATTACTGTGCTAGCGTAATTGTTATCTTTAATTAGCGTCCTTTTTATTTCTCAAGAGTACGAATGTAGTAAGTAATTTGTTTCGCTCTCTTTGCTGTTAGGTGATATTCTCTGTATCATTTTCCAGTTGAGGAGGAAACTATGAATAATTAGCCACGTCCTTCCAAAAACAACACCAAAATAACAATCAGGCAGAAGGAATAAAATCTAGCAAAACATTAATTCGGGTAAACATAGCACCATGATTTTTTTGAAAGCTCATCATCCGATTCTGTATTTCCTGTGTCTCTTATTATCCATAAACGTAGTGGCAAAGTTAAGTCAACTTCGTATACAGAAAACACACACACACACACACACACACACACACACACACACACACACACACACACACACACACATATATATATATATTTATATTTAAAGATCTCAACCCGTAAGTCAAAAAATCCATAATGACGTCACTGAGGGCCACGAACCTAAAATGAATAAACATATCTTGAATAGGAAATTAACTTAATTAAGGACCTTATTATGAGAAATCTATTCATTGAGAGAGACCATTCCCGCGTCTAAATACCAACGGCGATATAATAAAATGATTTTGACTTGATATTCAGGATTCTGAGGTAAGGCGGAGATTATTCCAGCGATATAAGAGATCGCATTTGTCACGGGAGAAGATCCTTTAAGATAAGCTTTGATTCTGTGATACTATGATTATGCGTGTGTGTTTATTCGTTTATATTATATTTAGATGGAATAGGTGTCAATTTAAACGAATATATGCACTTTGGCAAATCATGATAATTAATGACCGTACAAAACGAATTAACAATAATATAAAACAAACAAAATGCAAGTGTATAAAAGAACACAGTTAAACGCACCTTGCATTCACAAACACACATACGCACACACACACACACACACATACACACAAACACATACACACACACACACACACACACACACACACACACACACACACACACACACACACACACACACACACACACACATACACACACACACACACACACACACACACACACACACACACACACACATACACACACACACACACACACACACACACACATACACACCACCACCACCACCACCATCACAAACACAAACAAATATACACACGCAAGCACATTGCACACCTGACACAATAAACACTCACACGCGCAACCACACCTAGGCACACACAACCTCACGCCTAAAACAAACAGGCACAAACGCGAGCTCATTTCCCGTTCATTCTGAGCCAGAGATGAAGTACGCGAGGGTTTCAGGAGACATAATCAGCGGCTGGCGATGGCTGAAGGTTACCAGGCCACGTTGTGAAGCAATGGCGAGCGTTCGAGTCCCCGCATTTGTTTTCGCTTTTGTCTGTTTTCTTGTGTGTGTTTTTTTCTTTTTTCTTTTTTTTTCTCCGAACTTGGTGAGACTGTTGGGAGAATTTTTAGTTTATATGTAGTTTTTTTCTTTCTTTCTCGTAGAGGTTATGCGTATTTAAAAATGGCCTTAGGAGCTCGGGAGCTGGAGGGAAAGAGAAGGGCAGGGAGGGAGGGAAGGGGAGGGGAGGGAAAGAGAAGGTTAGGGAGGGGAGTGGGGGGCAAGGGCGAGAGAGAGAGCGCGCGCGAGAGAGTGAGAAAGAGAGAGAGAGGGGGGGGGGGGGGCAGGAGGAAAGTGCAAAGGAAGAAGGATAGGGAGAGGGAGAGGGTGAAGGTGAAGGTGAAGGTGAGTGAGAGAGAGAGAGAGATAGGTAATACAGGCAAACAGACAGCCAAACAGACAAGCAGACAAACAATCAAACAAAGAGAAACAGAGAACAAAATACAAGTGCAAAATAGACATATATTAAAGTCAAAAGTCAACGATAGATCACTCGCCCTTGACACGGAGGGAGGGGGAGCCAAGGTGATCCTCAGCCTGGCGTGCCTGATGCTTGTCACATTCTGATTGTTCCATTCTGACAGTCATAACTCAAATGATCAGCTAATGACACTTATCACTTATCTCCGTCCATCATCATACTTCATTCACTTCCCGCGTAGATCCTGGCCAATGAATGTGTTTTAATTGGAATTCGTATATTTCCATCACCTTTGCTTGGGAGGCGATATGAATATTATCGTCTTGTAGA
>NC_061828.1:11650370-11652870 GCF_019202785.1 Penaeus chinensis | reverse complement strand
TATTAAGTTTCATCTTAACATTCCATACTTTTTTTTTCGTTTTCATATTGTGAAAGAAAGGCACCTATCGTTTTTATTACTCTTCATATTTTTTTTTTATATTTTTCGCAGTGATCATTATAATTACTTTCATTAAATATCATATCCTTGATTTCATTTCTATTTGCGTCCTTTTGATTATTATTGCGATGTATTTATAATAATTTTGATTGCTGTCTCATCCTCTTCATTTTCTTGTTTTCGTTTTTAACTCCTTCATCTTCATCTGTTCTTCTCCTCGTTGTTGTTTTTTTTTTATCTTTTCTTCTTTATTTTCTTGTTCTCTCTCTCTCTCTCTCTCTCTCTCTCTCTCTCTCTCTCTCTCTCTCTCTCTCTCTCTCTTTCTCTCTCTCTCTCTCTCTCTCTCTCTCTCTCTCTCTCGTCTGTCTGTCTGTCTGTCTGTCTGTCTGTCTGTCTGTCTGTCTGTCTGTCTGTCTGTCTGTCTGTCTGTCTGTCTGTCTGCCTGTCTGTCTCTCTCTCTCTCTCTCTCTCTCTCTCTCTCTCTCTCTCTCTCTCTCTCTCTCTCTCTCTCTCTCTCTTTCTCCCGTCCTCTCTCCCTCTCTACCCACTCTCTTTCTCTCTCCCTTTCTACCCACTCTCTCTCTCTCTCTCTCTCTCTCTCTCTCTCTCTCTCTCTCTCTCTCTCTCTCTCTCTCTCTCTCTCTCTCTCTCTCTCTCTCTCTCTCTCTCTCTTCCTTCCATCCCCAACTAAAAGAGAAATCGAAACTAGATCTGTGTCATAACTTTATCCTCTCTAACCTCTTCGGGGATTCAGCTGAACTGAGCTCCCTCTCTCATCCGTCGCGTCTTGAAACAAACTTTGAAACAGTCAACAAAGAAAGTAAACAAACCACAAGCCAGATCGGGTTACGTATGCATTAGTGCATTCCTTCCAAGGTGCTTATACCGTGCGTGTGTTTGTTTGTGTGTATTTCTCTCTGTGTGTGTGTGTGTGTGTGTGTGTGTGTGTGTGTGTGTGTGTGTGTGTGTGTGTGTGTGTGTGTGTGTGTGTGTGTGTGCGTGTTAGCTGTGATTTTACTTGTTTGAAGATCGTTTGACGTCTAGTAAAAAGTTTCCTTCATCAGGGAGTTGATTAGTAAATTTTGAAGATAAAAGGAAACAATTATCTGTGGTTAATGAACAAAAACACTGAAGGTGAGAGAACCATAATCTCGTAAACTTACTTTAAAAACTGCGTAAAAAGGTTTCTTAAATATATACATCCTGTATATACATCAAACCTCACACGTATATACACTACTCAGATAGATATTCTGATAATCTATTTAAATAATAATTATCATCTGTATTTACAAAATGTCATATTCTTTCAGTGTTAAATCGGGCAGCGGTGGTACGCTAAATATATTATTCGGACAAAAGATTATTTTATTTAAGTAAAAATACCCCTGCCATTCATTCATTCATACAAGTTCATTCAAAAACACGACGGGGGTTTCCGCTTTCCCTTAAAATTATTATCTCGAGGTTGGCACATTCTTCTGTTCAGTCGAAGGGCATTCTTGTATATGGAGTGTCAGGGGTTGGAAGTTAATAATAGAAATCGTATGAAATTCAAGATAAAGACCAGTCACTACGGCAACATCTTACTATATCTCGCGATTCGCTTGTGAAAGACAAAACACAAAGTAGACCAATTATCAACCTGGATATAATTGTTCTCATTAATACCGTGGCAAAAAGCCCAAACAACAATGGAACAGATAGGTATTTAGTTTTTTGGGAGAATAATGAATAAGAAATATCAGAAAATGGCTCACATAAACTCCCCTGCCAGACCTACGACGTATCCCCCCCAAAACACGTTATATTCCCGTGTTACACTAACTTATTTCGTGTATGACCTCGATTTAGTATCCTCTCTAGTATCCCTATTCGGGAAAAGGCTTGCGTAAAGAGGGGAGAGAAAAACGAAAATTGAATTAGGAAGTGGACGAGCATCTTGGTGTACGAGAGAAGGCAGAGCCAGAGCACACGCAGTCTTGTCTGGGTCGCGAAGGGGAACGCACGTGCGATGGTTTGCAGATAACAGTGTCATTATTTACAGTGCTTTTTGTCTTTTTTTTTTTTTTTTACTCCCAGTGTCCACTTAAGCTTTTTGAGATAAGCCGGGTAGAAGAAACTTTGGATCGATGCAGCAGGTAAGCCAGAGAGAGAGAGAGAGAGGGGCAAGGAATTGAGGGTTGGAGTGTGGCTGCATCACAGGGCCTCAAAGTGATGGAAATGCTGGTAATGTTGGAAATGTTTGGCATCGGGAGGTGATTTCCCCCTTCCCTCCCCGGACCTCGGTGTTCTCTAGACCCAGGAGAACAACCTCGGGGGTCAGGAACACGCGAGGGAACCAGAGAACATTGGGTGTGGTCGTAGGCCTACTCTCCAAAACCCATGATGAAAATAAAAAAAAAGAAGAAGAAAAGGAGAAAAAATAGTCTCGGCTTAA
>NC_061828.1:11612870-11632870 GCF_019202785.1 Penaeus chinensis | reverse complement strand
GATAATCAAGTGAGCTCCAAATTTATTTTTGTTTTTTATTCTATTAATCAGATATTTATTCACTAGATTTTCCACTGCTCATGCAGGTAGGTGGCCAGAGGTAGAAGGGTAAATTTACCAAAAGTTATACAATTTAGTTTACTCTGAATAAGATAGATTGATTCACTTTTACACTGTACTATATAGGATTTATATGGAACTATGTTGTGTTCCTCTATTGGATAAATACTAATTTTGTTTTTTATGATGCACTTTATGTTAATATTTTGTTAAGAAGATTCAATAGAAGCTTAAGCTGCTATTAAAGTCTGACACTCGATGACTGCAGGAGATTGGGTGCTAGATGGTGTATTGGGTTGCCGAAATCAGCATTCTGTGATGCATGACCTTTATTTGTTAGATTTTATTTATAGAAGAATTTTAGGGCATGTACTCAACTTTATTTTAAAGCACTATTATCATTTTGGTCGATCTTTCAAAGAGAATTACTGATATGGTGGCTGTATACGATAATGTGATATTAATTACAAGAAAGGAAAGGGTTTAATTAGAAAGAAAAAGGATATTCTTTGATATTTTTCTTGTAATTAGAAGCTATCATTTTTTATTAAAGATTTAATGGCTAGGCAAAGAAAAAAAAAGGAACTAACTATTTGCCTGAGTGAACATGTTTTTTTCCCCCTTTTCTATAATGTATTTTAAAACTTGTAAACATTAGTAAGTAATAACATTATCACATGTGCTTGTAAAACAGGAATTGAGAATTATGTTAATCAATATCTTGAAATGCTGATTAAACAAACATAATGATAAGAATATGACAAAGTCAATGATTTGATTAGACTTATCATGGAAGTTCCTCAATGTGTTTATCCTGACCCCCAGCTAAAAAAATCAGGTTTTGCATGCTGAAAATGTGGTATTTATTGTCATCATGACATAAATAGTTGTAAACAAAACTTACTCCAAGATTTATATATTCATAGGAAACCCTATGTTTCTAAATCTGGCTTTGGGAAAAAAAAAAAGACAAAAAAATGGGTAGCCTGTCCTTACTAAGGGCCTCAGATATATGCTTATTTTGCTCAGTGATAACTGTATATGATGAAAAGCACAATGTTAGTGTATGAAGGAAGAGGAGAGCATAGGGGATGGGATGATGATTGTCAAGGATACCGATAGTTTGAAAGGGGGATATAGAGGGAAGATGGGATGGGAGGAGGAGCCTGTTATTATCACCATTATCATCATTATTATTGGATTTGTTATTGTTATTTTTTTCTTTTACTGCTACTGTTATGACGACTACCGCTTTTACTACTATTACCATAATTATTACTATAACTGTTACAGCTACTACTACTTTTCAGTATTCTATTCTGCATGAACAACAGAAGTGCTTTGTATTTTGAACTTGATAATTTAAAGGTATATATCCCATTTACAATCCCATAGACTGGAGCCTAAAATTTTGTTGTAAACTATTTTATTAACTTTTTATATTAGGGTTGGTTATTAAATGACGGGAGTGAACTGGCCACTGTGTCTGGTTAATATCAAGGTTGCCTACATGATATAAAGATTAAGAGGGTGTGGGTGACATTTGTCCCTCTCGTCTTTAATCTTGGATAAGCCAATTATTATGTCTCAATAAAATCATTGAAAAATGAAGGTTTAGGCCAACTTAAGAAATCTGTAGCTTGAGAAATACCACTGTTGGCACCCAGAAATTCCACACTTACATCATGTGCAGAACAGAGAGCACCTTCCATTGTTATGTCCTGTTGAGATGCCATCTGGAATATGGGTCCACTGTTGCTGTGGCATGTATAGATACCATCCAAAGTAGTTGGGTCTAGAAACTTGAATACCATCTTGTGCATTCAGCGATGTTTAGTAGATTTGATTTTTGGTGTTTCAGAGGTTAAGTTATCAGTAATTTGTGATTAAAGGTTTGGTAATTACTTAAGTAATTATTTAATTTGAGTACTAGAAAATTTCCATGAGTAATTGGAAATGCAGGGATAGGGCATACCATTTCTTATCTCCTAGCCTGATGCTAGGATGTGTGATAGCAAAAACCTCTAATTTTAATTCTAAATCTGCTTTTACATCAGTAGTATCCATAAAGTAATGGTTTTGATTGTTTAAAGATAGAAATAATGAGATTGATGGTGAATATGATGATCTTACTACGGCTACTATTACTACCCCCCCAATCCCTTTCTTGTTGTTGCCATGGGGGGCTTAGGAGGCAGAGACTGGGGCCCAATTTAGGGATCATCTCTGCCTTGGATCTCAGCCCTAATTTTGCAGGGTCTTTTCTTCTCCCACTTTCCTTTTCCTTCACTTCTTCATCCCCTTCTGTCCACTTATCCAAATCGTTAACTCAGATTTTCCCTTTTTGCCACAATGCTTTACCATATTTCTGTATAACCTTCAATGCCTTGCTCCTGGTTAGGAAGTTTTATTCATCACTGAAGGCAATTTCCGTTGAATGTGTAGTCAGTAATTGCAATATTATAGTATTGTAGTTGATGGCAATCTCCTTTGAATATTCAGTTAGTAATTACAATATTATAATACTTATTTTTTCTCTGAACATGCTAAAGAAATGACCATCAGTGATAAATGAAAATACTTGAACATTTACTGGTAATTAGGAGCAGGCTAGACTTGGCTGAATGGTGAGAAGGTCATAAAAGGTCATGGCACTGATAGATTTATTGCCACTGCCTATATGTTTCATTGGTTTCCTCAAAGAAAGGCTTACACAGTCAGTTCATTTATGAACAGCCATAAAAACACTTACTAATCTTTCATGATGTTTCTGTCAACTGCATATGGTATGATCTTTTGTAGTTTTTGTGATATTCAGTGATTAAAGGCTAACGGAGAAAGAGATAGAACATGACAAAACAAGGAATTTTGGTGTTAAGAGAAAGAGGCAGAGACTGATCGACAAAAGTTAGAGACAGACAGACGTGTACGCGCACACACACACACATGCACATACACAGACTGTAAAGTTGGTCCAGGGGCTTGCTTGGATTTGTGGAATTACTCCTGCCTCAGAGGTTGCTAACCACTCTTTGCCCGCCAGTTATGGGTTAAGGATTAGAAGTTTTAAGCTGATGAGACGCAACTGTTAAGGGAAACAGATTTTGGGAGGGTTTTATGTGTGTATGTATTTATACATGTTTACTTAATTAGGTCTGTGTCTGCTTATGTAATGATGTGTTAGGTAATAAACACTAACAAAAGAAATAGCCACGCATGAATAGACTAAATTGATGTAGGCTAATTGTATAACTAACTGTAACCTATTGACACCAGGTACATGTGCTGGGATTTCTGTAATAGTAGTAATGGTAGTATGGTAGTAATTCAATAATAGTAGTAATGGTAGTATTTTTTTTTTTTTCTTTTAACACAATTAACCCATTGCTGACAGGGATGAGGTTACATGTATGCCATGTCCAATGTTGCTTTTCAGTGGATTAGTCACCAATTACTAGTCATACATATCTCACCTGTTAACCCATTTCCTTGATTTTTGGAAATACTATTTTTTATTGCTATTAGTGTTCTTGATGACATAATAAGCAATGTCAATGATAATCATAACAGTATGGATATCAATAGCATTAGAATAGATAATTTGGCACTAAAACTCAAGGAAAGGGGAAATCAGCTGAGGTCACATATGGATCACTTTGAGCCCCATCTATGTGTAGAGACAATTCCATTATTATTATTATTATTATTGTTATTATTGTTATTGGTGTTGTAGTCGTCGTCGTCTTTGTCGTCGTCTTCTCATTTGTTTTGTAATTCTGCTTGTTTTCCTCTGTCCATTTATCCATTTGTAACTTTCACTTTCATCTTACACAAAAAATCATATTCCATTTGAGTACAGGCTTGATTTTTTTTTTTTTATGCCTGGAATTTTATGCCTGAATTATGCATTGCAGTGGGTGTAGTTAAACCATCAGTTGACCCTCATTTGTTATTCAGATGACTATCCGAGAGACAAGGTTAAGAAGGAAGGAAGATGAGGGAATGGGAAAGGAAGGAGAGGAAGAAAGGGGGGAGATGGAGAAAGGGAGGGGAAGGGGGCTTAAAGAGAAAAGAGAGATTGGGAAAGGGACACAGAGGAAAAATAGAGGAAAAGGGAGGAGGAAGGAGAGGCAGCTCAGAAAAAAGAAAGGTGGATGGGGAGGGAGAGAAGTGGATAAGTGGATAAAGGAGGTGAGGAGGGAAGTGTGAGGGAGCAAACGTAGAGCGAAATATGAGAAGGAGGGAGCAAATTTAAGGACTCTTCTGGAGTGACATGATGATCATTCAAGTGCTGTTAACAACAATAATAGAAATAAAAAAGAGAGATAGCTGAAAATCAAGAAAGAAAGTAGACAGGTAGGGCCAGTAACTGACTCAGTGAAAACTTTGTTGAGCTATCTGTGTCTACAAATAATTTATAACCAAAACTGTAGCTGTCCTTCCATAAATGTATATACAAATAAATCAACAAGTTAATTTATTTGTACAGCCAAACAAGATAGATAAAGTTATTGATATGAAATTAAGACCAATTTCAGGCTGTTGGTACAATTATTATAATTATAATATTATTATTATCATCAGCATTATTTTTATTTCTACTTTTGTTATTATCATTAGTATATTGATTATCATTATTGTAGTTATTATTATTATTATTATTATCATTATTATTATAATTATATTATTATAGTTATTATTACTGTAGTAATCATCATCATTGTTGTTACTGTTATTATTATAATTTTCATTATTATAGTTGCTATTATTATTATGATAATTTTTGTCATTATTGTGTCATTATCATAATTATCATTATTATTATTATTATTATTATATATATATATATATATGTATATATATATATTTTTTTCTTCTTTTTTCTTTTCTTTTTGTTATATTTGCTTTTTGTTTTTACTCTAGCTACAACCCAACACCCATTGCTTTCCAGATCACAATGGAGAAGACACCATCCTACTTCATCTCCCGAGAAGCACCGGCCAGAATCCACGCCATGAACACCTCGGCCCGGCTCCTGCTCATCGTTAGGGAACCAGCTGACCGTGTGCTCTCAGATTACACCCAGATTATGGAGTCTAAACTGAGGAAGGGGATCCAGATCGCGCCGTTCCATGAGAAGATTCTGACGCCTGACGGGGAGATTGACGAGACGTAAGTCGGGTCTATAGGGTTTTTTTATCATTCATTTTTTCATTATAATTATTAGGTCTTTAGTTTTTGTTAAGCTTAACTTTGCTCTTCATATAGTTAGTATTATCATTATAATCTTATAATTATTGATTGCAAAGTCAATAAATATTTCTATCACTTTTTCCACATTATCTTTGTACAGATAATTATTCTTTTCTTTCTTTCTTTTTTTTCTCCATTTAAAACAAGTACTATTATTCTATAACATCGGAAATATCAGTCATAATGGGATGCTTCAAATCCTTTTTATTTTTTAGACAAGACAAATTTGTAATATATTGGTTCTCTGTTATTGCTCGTGTTATAAGATGATAATGTCCTAAATTTGTTTTATTTGTGTCTTCAAGTCAAGAAGTAGAGTAATGTTTATTGTGACAGTTGTTGCAGAAAGCTTGAATAAGATTTAACATTTTGGTTTAAATGATTACTTTGAATTTATAGAACACATCATTTTTTATCTATTTTGAATGATTAATCTTTCGTAATGGAGATTCAGTTGTTTTATATTCGCTTATTGTAGTTTAAAATTTATTGATACGTATGCTTTTTATATTAATTATTTATTCATTTACTTTCTTTTTAGGTACAAGGCCATCAAAATAAGTCAGTATGCAATACATGTGTTGCGGTGGCTGAATGTTTTTCCTAGAGATCAGATACACATCGTTGATGGCGATAAATTAATAGCCGATCCTTTTTCGGAGATAGACAAGGTAAGAATCGTCAGTTGTGCTTCTAGAGTGATGTTGTCGAACTCCTTGAGATCAGGATTGTAGGCATTCGTGATAACCACATTTTCCTTTGAACTGATTTTTCTTTTGATTTATCTAAATTAAGGTCTTAATTTCCAGTAAAAACATGATAGTGATGATGATGTAAATGAGGAAATGAGTAGATGATAATGATTAATGATAATGATAATAATGGTTAGCTCAAAATACATATGCAACATATTTGTTTATCAAAATGCATATTATATGCTTTATGAACATGATACCAGACTTGATTAATATAATATATATATATATATATATATATATATATATATATATATATATATATATATATATATATATATATATATGCATTATATAGTGCCTTCAGAAGTGAGTAATAACTAAATTTGTCTGTTTTTATTTGAGACAATAATTACAAATTGCCACCCAGAAATATTTGGCTCAAAAATGTCTACTATCTAGTCTCGAAGGGGATATCAAAGGGGTGAATGATGCCAAAATTACTGATGTTGATTTTATTCTAATCATATAATAACAAAGAGTAAAAAAAGATTGCTCGTGTCACCACCTTTTGATAGTTGCTGAGGGTTAACCCACTTATTGCTATTACTTATAACCCAGGTCTTCCTACTCCTAAATACATACATACATACATACATACATACATACATACATACATACATACATACATACATACATACATACATACATACATACATACATACATACATACATACTATATCTCCTTCCACATAAAAGGCAGAAAATTTTTAAAGATACAAAATATATGGTTGAATCCTATCTCAAAACTCCAACTGCCATCGTTTATTTTTACTTCATGTTTGAATTATTAAAATCATGTTGGCATTATTCATTACCTTCTTGAGATGTGCTCTTAATGATAAGGAGATTTTCCTCGAAAGTTTAAATCTGATAAAGGTAGGTGTTCAAGAATAGAACATTTTACAGAACAAACCATTTTGTCTACAGTGTGTGGCATATGCCATTGCAACTGCAAGGGAATTCGTTTAAATTTGCCTGCTAAATGTGTGTGTGTTTGTGTTTATGTGTTTGTGGGCTTTCTTTTACATATTAATGGCTGTAAGGGCACTTCAGGCTACTGATATATTTTTTACCATTTCTACATATAAACTACGCTATGTACACATAACTGTATATACACATAACCATATGTACACACAGCCATGCACATAGCCATAAATGTGCATCACCATATGTAGATATAATATTATGACCATCTGGCATATGTTACACACAATACATTTACAAAATGTTTATGTCTACCAGGTGTATACCATAAGTGACAGCCACCCAAATTTCCTCCTTCATATCTCACTCTCCTTCTTGAACATTGTCTCTCTTCCTACTCTCAGGCTGAAGTCTTGTCTGTGGGGGAACTTCATTCTCTACAGGGAATAGTTGAAGTCTGGATATCCTTTCCCCAAGAACTCCTCTCCATATCCTCTGTCTTGAAATATCTGTAACTACTGACTTGAAAGCTAAATTGCATACCTGATTCTCATTTCTTGCTCTTGATTGATTGACCTAAAATTTCCCAAGGGAAATTGTTGCAACTTTTTCTTGTGAAGTAACTCAAGCTGTATAAAGCTCTAGTTTGATGAGTATAAATGATAAACAAAACAAAACAGTTTTTGGCATCTGTGTCCTTTATCTACTTATGATTATAACTTTATATCAACCTAATAACAATGGGCTAAATTTTCATTAAAGTCTGGTGAAAATCGACATAACATTCATGTTTGCCATTCTTTATCTCGTCAATTATCTGATATGACTTCATGCCAGCTATCAGATGACTACATCTCAGCTGTCAGGACATGGACACATCATGTAATGAGATGTCACCTGCTGTCTGTGATTAGTCAGCATGACATGCAGTTTGCAGTTGGGTTAAGGAATGGTGTTAAAAGGAAAGTAATCAGTGATCAGGATTTATTTTCCTGTCCAGACTGTATTTTAGACTGGGCTTTTACAAGATGTTACATCACATTCTTTACATATGTTTATTCTTCAATTTTAAATATATGTTTCCAATAGTCATTAACAACAATGTAATGCAAACCACATTAGTCAGTGATCCCTTGCAGTCAACTTTCAGTACGAAAAGCACACTTGCAAACTGCCAATGTGATTCCCCAATCAAGAAGAATGGACCTAAAGTCAGGAGCTATAGCCTTATTCTGCTTTATCTAAACTCTCTGAATCTCTTCTTGGTTTTCATATTTTAAGACAGGTCATTCCTCGTGCTGTCTGTATTACTAATACCTGGTGTCCCAGTGTTTTGTCTTTGTGCTTATACCATCAACTTGGGTATTCCCCAGGATGCTTCTTTGCGCTGTGCTTACTCTGTTCGTAACCAGTTACCATCACATGTGAAACTTTTCATGGACTTCACCTTTCACAACCATTGTCAGCAGACCTCAACTAAACTAATATAAATTCTGTCAGTTTACATATATATATAGTTATTCTTTTTTCCTATGTACATTTTTTTTTTTTTTGTGGGGGCGGTGGTTGCATTTTTTTTTTTTTTTCTGTAGCACATTGCTTAGATGAGCATCATTGCTCTGTTGCAAGAACTAATTTTTAGAGAACAATGATAAAAGAAAAAAAGAGAGATAATAAAGAGCACTGAGATTTTTTTCTGAATTATTTAAAATTGTGTAAAATCAAATCAAAACATTTCTTATACTTTTTGACTTACCCTTTTATAGGTAGTTGGTTGTAGTTGTGGGTTTGTATACATTATATATATGTGTGTGTGTGTGTGTGTGTGTGTGTATGTGTATGTGTATGTGTATGTGTATGTGTATGTGTATGTGTATGTGTGTGTGTGTGTGTGTGTGTGTGTGTATGTGTATGTATGTATGTATGTATGTATGTATGTATGTATGTATGTATGTGTGTGTGTGTGTGTGTGTGTGTGTGTGTGTGTGTGTGTGTGTGTGTGTGTGTGTGTGTGTGTGTGTGTGTGTGTGTGTGTGTGTGTGTGTGTACACATACATACATACATACATACATACATACATACATACATACATACATACATACATACATACATACATACATACATACATACATACATACATACATAGATTTATTTATATTTATATTTGTATTTATATACAGACATATGTGTGTGTATACCTGTGGCTTTTTTTGGATGTGTATGTCTGTGTAAGAAATTTCTTTTCCCAGTAACAGCTTTTTCTTTCATTTTCTCTCTTTTATGAGTAATAACTGAAAGAGCATGAAACTTCTGTGTATAGATTCAGTGGGTTCAAGTCAAGAATTAACATTCTGAAGGTCCCTAAGAATACTAAATTCAGTATTTTTCTTTTGTTTCTATTGAACTTCAGCCCATTCCTAGTAACATGGAAACTTTACAGAACATATGACCCTTTTGAAACTATCCTGAAATGGATCCTTGAAAAATGAAGGGTGGTTTTATTCTATAGCATGAAAAGATGTTAAAGATCTTAAAAGTATATGTCAAATGGCTATGGTTAAATTATTGGTGTTTTATGAGAAATTTTCATTGATTTTGTAGGAATCCATGGCATCTCTGTCAGTGAGCATGAGATGGATTAAATATTTACAGAATCATAACTCAGTTTACTTAGAGAAAGGCAGAAAAAAACCTTTGTGTATAATGATAGATCAATTTTGCTTACACTGTCTCTTGTTTGCAGGTACAACGGTTCCTGAGGCTTCCTCTCCACATCACAGCGGAGAATTTTTACTTCAATGAAACAAAGGGATTTTACTGTATGCGTAATGAGACTTTTCAGAAGTGCTTAGCCGACTCAAAAGGGAGGAGTCATCCCTTTGTTGATCCGGCTCTGATGTCTAAATTACGCAAGTTCTTTGCTCCTTTCAATGAGCAGTTTTATGAAATGGTTGGACAGAACTTCAGCTGGCCTACCTCGTAATCTCGCTTCGTAAAAGGGAAAAAACAGTAAAGTAATTTGGCAAATGTTGTTCATAAATACTCGAGCAGCTTCAGGTGCATATGTACAATTATAGGGTAGTTCATTTAGTTACTTATGATGGTGTAATGGTATGGGACTGTGGATATAGTTTATTTTTTATTCATCTGGGCATGAATGCTTCAATAATGATGAGTGTTTGTTTTATATAAAGGAAAATATTTTCCTAACAAATGTGTAGATGTGTTTGCAAGACAAAAAAACAAAAAACGAACAAAAAAAAGCTACATTAAAGTTACAATATGTTGCTCTATAGTGCTCTGAGCCTTAGAAGATTATTTTTATCATGGTAATTAGCTCTTACAAAGAGAAGATAGGTTTCTTTCTTGTCTTCACAGGGTTCATAATATGGCTGCTGTAAAGTCTTACGAAGACTGAATCATTCAGTCTGCAGATGTCATTGAAAGGTGAAGTTGAGAGCTTTTGGGGTATTTCAGGCATGTTGGAAGGTTCCAAAGCTCATTCCTAAGCTTTAATGGTTGCTTTATTTATATTTAAATGTAAACCCTCAGGAAGCAAGCATTTATGAAGGTGACGGGAAAGGTCCTGATCCTGAGAACTGATCACTCTGAGCAAGTTCAGTCCAAGCTCAAAGAGAGGAAGAGGAAGCAAATGAAAGATTAAAAAAAAAAAAGAGTAGAAACAAAAAAAAAGCAAAACAAGGAAGAAAGAAAGCTCTAGTCTGTTCTCAAAATTTCCTAATTGCCATTTTAGCTGAGCCAAAACACGGCCCAGTTCGAGTCGTGGGAGATGTTGTTTTTGTCACTGTTATAGCCTTCTCTTCAGGGACATATGATGAGAGTCCATCTTGACGAAGTCCAGCAATAAGTGGAAGGGATGCTAAGGAATCAGAAAAATAAAGGCGTCCGCTTTGTGACCGCATTGAAGTCTCAAGTCATTCTTTAATCGGTCGTTTTGGTAGTAGAAGGAAACCAAATAAAAACAAATATACCTATGAAAACGAAGGGAAAAGAGAGAAAAAAACGAACAAATCTTCGGAGCAGATGCGAACCTCATCATGTGTCCATGTACAAGTGGCACTTAGCAACGAGTCTGTCCAGTCCTGCACTTAGCGTGAGGGGGCCTTTACCACCCCTCCCGCCTCTATTTGCACTAATGTTGATGTAATGTTAGGTATTCTTTAGCTTTGTGGTTGCCTGTTATCCAGGTGTCATATTTTGCTCATTTTTGTTAAAGGGAGACCAGATTTTCTAATTACAATATGCATGTGTGCAATTCTGTCTTTTTTCATCTTGTGAATGAATGAATGAATGGTTATCTGTCAGTCATAGGGAAATTCATTAGCACAGCTAAGTATAGAGGGGGGATGGTATACACAACAGGGGATCATAATACTTTACTATTTTTCTAGGCCAATTTGTTGTTTTTATGCTAACATGTTTGGACTTCATTGGTTTATTTTCTTTTTCTTTTAAAGATGATGGCATGAATAAATGGTTCAATATATCTGTATTGTTTTCAAAGGAATATTAAAAGCATCAGTTACAATTAGAATTCAGAATGAGAATCGCTTCTGATATAGTCCTGAAAGGATTCAGTTTTTGAAGGCATTATGAAATTACCTCTAGTTTTTAAATCTCATTTTTTTTCCATAGCATGAATCTTAGGGGAGACATGGATATGCTCAGAGAATGAATGATAGTAACATTTTGTGCATGTGCATGTGTGCGTGCGCGCGTCTGTGTGTGTGTGTGCATGCACTTGAACAGAAGACGTGCACAAGGATGTGTTTATGAATATAAATAAATAAATGTGTAGGTGTGAGCCTATCTGTGTGTATGTCAGTGGGTTTTAGGATATGTTAATCATTATAGTAATATCTGTTTGAATTGTGTTCCATTATGAAAATAAACACCAAACACTAGTTTATTTTAGAAATGGGAAAAATCTTTTTAAGTAATATTCAAGGAAGTAACTGTCTCTTTCTTTTTCATATATGTATGTGTGTGTGGCTCTTAGATGCAGACATCTTGTATACATGCATTAATCTGTTCACTTTATCTCTAACAAACAATTGCTCTTTGGATATGGTTAAAGAGCATTTTGAAAGATGTTCTTTATTTGTATAGTTTTACTTACTCTATTGGTCTCTTCTTGACAAACATTCCATTGACAGCAAAATATCAAACCATGAAGCACATTTGATGTTCTCTGTAGAGAATATTTTTTTTCATATTGAAAAAAAACAAAAAATGTAGAATAAATATTGATGTTGCATATGGTAATGGATATTTAATACATTTAACTTCAGTTTTATGAAGGTTACTTGTTTTTTAATATATTTTATTTGGTAATTGAAATATGTAAAATATAGGTAGTTTGCATACTTTCATAATTTTTATTTCAATATTACAATTGTGGGGAAGCTTCCAAGTAATTTTGAACAAAAGACATGGCAGAATTTAACTCAATATCAGTCTTAAAAGAGGTGTCATGTAAAATTCTTTTTTGCTTTTTTAATGCAGTGTACATCTACTGTATTGTTGTTACTGTGTTGTTAAAAGTGGTTCCTAGGAATGTCAAATGATGATAATGATGATGCAGAATTATTATCTTCAGTTTGTACTTTCCACACATGCTCAACCCCAGACAAATCTTTACTCGTGTGGGGTTGGAAGCACAGGAAATTCAATAGCACCTGGATGACTGATTCATAATTGTGGTTAGATTTTCAGTGGTATATGTGTGGTTGAATATCTCATGTGGTTTTAGGAATTTTTGGTGTTCCTTTTGTATGGCATATATACTATTACAGATGTTTTTGCACATCTTAGGTCTCTGGAAATAACCAGGATCTCTTCCTCCTCCCTAAAAATCTGTTCACAAGTCAGTACTAAGTCTCTACCTTTTACTGTTGATAAAAACATATATAAAAGCAAATTAAAGAATCACCTCAGATGGGTGCCAAAAACTAGATTTTTGTTTTTGTATATAAGCTCAGGACTTGATATATGTCTGCAGTAAAAATTGCCACAGGTAATATGTAATAGGTTGTTTAAAAGACATTTAAAGGAATATTGTATGAAGAGCACAATCTGGTATAGGTGCCACATAATGACTGAATCCTTTGATGTTTTTAATGGATTTTGTAGTTTGCATATGAAGTTCTTTTGACATGAAAGCTCATGATTAGGAACATACACTATAGCTAAGTGGAAGAAACTATACATTATTAAACATACTTTCATTTTGGTTTTAATTTTCATTTATTAAAAGTAATCAGGGAAAAATATAACGAAATACTTAACCCCTCGGATCCGGTTGTTTCACAGCAGTCACATGGCCAAAAGTCTGGGCATTAGGCTTATGAAAGGGACCGCTCTGCTGGGTGTGCGGCTTGTAGGCCGGGTGCATGCGAACACTCATGTGCAGTGACAAGACTCCATGCTTCCCCTTATCTTCTCTTTTTATACATAAGCATTTTTAGCTTTTTTGCCATTTTCAATGTCCGTATTTGTCTTTGATTTGCATTATCCAGATGGTAATAGACTGTTTTCTTTCCACAAACTCCATATTATTTCTGTAGGTAGTCTATAACTCAGCACAAGAAAAAAAAAATTCCTTACACTGTTATTTGTATATTTAAGAAAAAAAAAAAATTAATATTCAATTTTTTGTAATACAACCTGTACCTGTCATACAGCAGCCAGGAAAGGATGCCGAGTATGGAAATGGCATCCACCATGGAGCTGGTACCCTTTCAATCTTGGCTCACGGACGTTAAGTTCCACACTCATTTATCAATGGAAATTTAGCAAAAGCCCTTTCCTAAAGGCCAAATGCATCTAATCATGCTCCAAGAGGTTTGTGAGTCTTTCCTGCCATCCCCAGCCTTCAGCCGAAACGCTCATGACAGCATGTTCACATCACCTGTCCCTTAACCCAATGGCGACGGGTCACGGCTATCGCCGTCATAACAATACGCACGATGTGCGGCGTGCGGCTGTCCGCAGCGGCGCCGCGCCAAAACGCCCCGAGGCAATGATTCGGCTTGATGGACCAATATCACGCGCTCGGAGTCGGCGCACTGCCGCCGTTCGCCAGAGCGTAGAGTTTTTTTTAATTTGCTATACCCGGCGCCATTGGGTTAAGCCAAATTTATCCATGATGTGATGGTCATGTCATCCGATTCGTAGGGGTTAACAGTATAAGGGGTCACATTTATCTGCTTCATAAAAATTATTTTGGATATAGTGTTAGCTTTAGTTTGCTTTTCTTCCCTACAAATTTTAAAAATGAGAGAGAACCCTTATCTAAATTTGAGGATTTGATTAAGTATTTCTTGGTATTCTTAAATTTACAATACCTCTCTCAGATGTAAGTCATTATATAGAAAAGCATACTTGCTGGTTGTATGGGAATGTCAAAAAGTTAATTATATTATTTTTTAAAATCTCTTTTTCCCCCTGCAGCAGATCCGAGTTGGGTGAAAATTAGTTGTACCCATAAGAGCAATATGCCAGTGAAATATTATTGCCTAGAAATGCCTAGAAAACAGTGGTTTACTACCATCTTTCATACTCTGGTGAGTCAGCTTAGTACAGTGCATGGCATCATCTTGGGGGACATGTCTGCAATAGTCAGTATTGCAACTTATGAATATTTTTTCTGTGCTAATATTTTGCAACAGATGTCTGGCAGTACCACCATTCACCCAACAGGCATTTGCATCAGGGTCTTGGTAGAGAGCAAATGTGCTAACATACCAGAATAATCTTATGGGTACTTATGGACACAGTGAGTTCTTAAATCTTTTTATATTCTCTGTAGCTATTGGTTTGTAAATTCTTTACCAACCACTTAGATTTACTTGAAGAGTAATATATAGTCAGCATTTTACTTCCCCTATTTGAATGTCTAAAGAACTTCACTGGCAGTTTCCTTGAAATACAAGGTAATGGATTTTTGAGAGTGAGAGGCTTCTAACTATTATTTGTACAGGAATTGTTCATACATGAATTAAAAGTTTGTATAAGGGTCTTTAATTTATGTTTAATAAATAGGCAGTATGGGTGACTTTGTAGAACAGAACATTTAAAAAAAGCAGTATTTAGTTTAGCCTGCTGTTTATCAAATTATAATACTGATTGACTGATTTACAATCATGAGGTACCAATATTTATTTCTCCAAGTCCCCTATACATGTGCCAAAGCCCTTTGAAATTGGTTTAAATCCACTGACATGTGCTAGAATAAGAAGCAGTGGTCCCCTTACATTACATAATTGTAATTACTTCAAGTTACTGTGAACATATGTTACATTTACTGATTACTTTTCTTTCTTTTTTTGTACATTTCCAGTAGCATTTTCTCGTCAGTATCTTTTAAAATTAAAGGAAGAAAAAACAAGTACTGGAAATATTTGGTGCCCATCATGTCTTTTTGTCTTTGTGAACAGAAACATTAGATTAAATTTACAGAATATGAATAGTTGATAATGATTTAATGCATATTGAATCAACAGATGTAGTTAATAACTTTTTCCCTGGTTACCCTTTTATTTTGTGATTTTTTCTGGACCGTCTTGTGTCCTGTTGTTTAACAAGTCTTTTTGTGGCACAGTTAAAGGTATTTTCATCTTGGACCAAAATACAATAAAAGATAAAAATGATAAAAATAATTATGAAATGTGCAATGATAATCCATTGAAGACAGGAAGGACAATTTGTCTATTTTTATGTCTTAGATTTGTCTTGTATACTGTGTATATGTTTTTATATTGAATAATTATATTTTAGTACAGAAAGTTGCAGTTACATATATATATATATATACTGTGTATATATTCCTTTTTTGAGGTGATGATTATGAGGAAAAAGTGGGTCCATATGTGCTTAAATACATGAAACACATTCACAAACACACATTAGAAGACTTCCATTCTTGTTATCACAAACCAGGATAAACAAAGGCAACATACTGGAGAAAAACAAAAATACCAATAGACACATACGCACACATGCACACACACATGTGCACACATTTACACACACGCACATGCTCTCACTCACACACACACGCACATGCACATGCACACAAACACAAACAAACACACAAACACACACACACACACACACACACACACACACACACACACACACACACACACACACACACACACACACACACACACACACACACACACACACAAACACAAACACAAACACACACACACACACACACACACACACAAACACACACACACAAACACACACACAAACACACACACACAAACACACACACACACACACACACAAACACACACACAAACACAAACACACACACACAAACACACACACACAAACACACACACACAAACACACACACACACACACACACACACACACACACACACACACACACACACACACACACACACACACACACACACACACACACTTCTCTTTCTTGTATCTCTCAGTGTTTCATCTCTGTCTCTTACACATGCACATGTGCAAACACAGATGCAATAGATGTTGTTCACAGGCAGTTTAAAAAATCTCTCCAACTCCAGGAGTCGAGGAAACCAAATCGTGTTATTACTTATTGTAATAAATTTGTAAATATTCTCCTGAGACCATAAAATCATAATAATAACAATCATGATCATTATAGTGAGAATGATGATAATAATAGTCATAATGCATAATGTTTTCTGTTTCAATATCATGGTGCTCGTTAAATAGAAATTGATCATGTAGAATGGAAGTTGTCCTCTATTTTAGCTGCCTAAAATAATAATGTCTTTGTGTGCACATGTACAACCATACTTATTTGCTCTCCATCTTGCAATATTCTGCAGCTATGCATAAATGTTAGTCAGATTTTTTTCTTTTCTTTTCTTCTTCATTATTTTATTTATTTATTTATTTATATATTTTATTATTATTTTTTTTTTACAAATCTAATGTCATATGATTTTTTTTCATGTCTTGTTGAGATGTAATCTAATATGTTTCCTAATATGTTGAGGGAATGCATTAAGCTTGGTTATTGGCAGCATTGAATGGCTTGTGGTATTTATGGTAATAAATTAGGGATCTTCATCTACAGTGTTATATTATTATATATATATATTTTTTTTTATTATAATTTAATGAATGCTTATAGATTTTGTCATTGTGGAATATATGGAAAGTGGAGGCTAGCCAGCATGCACATCATATGTGTTATAGCAAATTCCTGAATTGGACAAGAGCTTTTTAAAGGAATTCTTTGACAAAACTAAAATGAGGTTATTAGTGCCAGCATAGTTTCCATATGTAGAGACAATCCTTTTTTTTTTCTAAGAATTTGAGATTTAGTATAAAGAATTTTAAAGGTTTTGTCATTGGATTGAAAAGCTCATTATGTTGCTATATTTCTTTGGATTTATTTATAATGGTCATCTTGATTCTAATTCTTTTTTTGTCAGTGAAAGCTGTGTGAATGTGCAGTCCTATCTGCAGACAGTGTTCAGATGAGAAACAATGCATAATTGATCAATAATGCAAGAACATGCATAAAATTATACATTCAAGAACCCATCTTATTTTGTGTAGACATGAAAACTGCCAGTTTATTTTTTTGCAAAGAAAAAGAGAATAGTCATGCAGACAGTAGTGTAGGATGTTGCCTTATGTATTTTGAGATGATAATACAGTCAATAATGCAAATGAAGTTTCCCCCACCATATGTTATTTTAATATATATGTATATGATTTATTTGTTATAAATAAAAACAGCATGATGTAAATTCTTGTAAGCTTTAGATGTGAAATAAGAACATGTGTATTTAGAGAGAAAAAAAAAAAAAGTTTAATAAAAAAATCAGCTAGTCTGTAACCTGGAAAAACTATTCATCAAAATTGTACAATACTGGGGAAGAAACAAGGACAGATAAACAGAAGCCTTTTTGTAAACCTGGTAAATGAAAGGATAATTGTGCTAATCTTTTATTTGAAAATTACTCTGCGTGAGCTGCTAATAAGCTTAGCAGTTAATGCAGTTGACAGTTTTAAATATTCAATCAGTCTGTGGTTCAGAAAAAAGGCAAACCTCTCTTGTTTCCTTTAAGAAAAAATGGATTTGGTTTATTCTTTCAGTTTTTGAAAGCCATTTTCTCAGGTCTTTTAATCTGCCAAACTAATTGTAAATGAGAAGTAAAGATGGTCACACTGGGGAAGCATAACATTAATTGGTGCATGTTTTAGCATTACAGTTGAAATATCTTTTATAATGGTTATTTACTCTTGTATGCATTTCATTACATTTATTTTGATAATTTTGTGACACTATTCATGTTGAATATAGTAACTGTTTTTTAAGACTAAAATTGTAATTTGATAATTTTAGTTTATATGAAACTTAGGCCACAATATTGTTAATGATATCTAAAATAAAATAAAAAGTAATATTACTCCCTGATTATTAGATTAGAGTATTAGGTCTTTCCTTGGACATGAAAAGCAGAAAAAAATAAATTGCATTCAAACTAATGTAAGTGAATTTGTGGCAATAAAAATGTATCAGAAAAATAAAGGTGATTAGGATTTATTTATTTTGTCAGTTTTTTTTTCACATTACTTCTCATGATTCCATTTTGTAAAAAGAAAAAAAAAAATTATCATTGTGAATTTTGGTAGATATGTTATTCTTTGGACCAAGCCATAATGGTTCCAGGATTCTCTTTTCAAATGATCAGATCCTCTCTGTGACCTCATCTACTGTTGGTGTAATAAAATTAAAATAAAAAGCTGGTCTTTTTTGATAAACCTTATTTTATGATGAGACAAGTTTTGTAAGGATTCACAGCATGAAAGAGCTGGGAGACACTGTAGTGTGGGAAAATATCTTTTGATATTGTTTTATATGGGTGAAGATATATTTTTAAATTGATACGTGGATGAATATAGAGTTAGATATGGGAATTAAAAAAAAAAGAAAGCATGTGTTAGGCATGTGTCTGTGTGTCTTATTTTTTAATATGTTAAAAGCATAAGGGTGAAACGTTTAAAAAATAGAAATGCTTTGGGGAAGCACTTCATGTTTGATAAGACTGGTTAGCCAAGATTCTAAATTCCTCCACAAAATTATATGAATTGTTTTTACTATTTTTTTGTGTATTTTGTGTAATTTAGTTAACAGAGAAGTTTTACTGTTTTATAAAACCATACACAGACTTCTTGCTTTAAGTGGAAGAGTGCAGATAAAAGCAAAGAAAAAATAGGTGACAGTACAGTTATACAGCAATGCTAAGAGATATTCAGTGTAAAAGAAATAAATTAAAATGAGATCAACAATTTCACTAGAGTTGGAATCTACAAAACATAAAAAACAAACAAACAGACAAAGGAACATTTTTGCATAACTTTCTTAAGAACGACTATCTGACAAGTAATCCTTCTCAACTGTCTAGTCAGCTTGGATTAAAACTGACCTCATGACCGATTGTGGTTTGGAAACGAGCTTGAAATTTTTTTTTTTTTAGGGATTTTTATACTTTTTAAAATGGTTCTCTGCAGATGATGGACTCTGTTGGCTTTTATGAACAACACAAATTAAAAGACCACCAAGATGAAAGGTAATATACATGAGAAAAGGTAAGAAAAACCAGATATGTTGAGGTGGAAAGACAAGATTTTGGGAAGTCTGTACATAATTCAAAGCTTAATTACTTGTGCACTTAAAAGTGGAATTTGTATATCCTCTCTCTTCATTTCTTATCTCTTCTAGTTTGTTTTTTTTTCTCCCCCCATCTTTCCATCTCCCTCCCTCCCTCTCCCTCACCCTCTCCCTCTCCCCTTGCACTTTCCTCCTGCCCGCTCTTTCTTTCTTTCTTTCTTTCTTTCTTTCTTTCTTTCTTGCTTTCTTTCTTTCTTGCTTTCTTTCTTTCTTTCTTGCTTTCTTTCTTTCTTTCTTTCTTTCTTTCTTTCTTTCTTTCTTTCTTTCTTTCTTTCTT
>NC_061828.1:11605370-11607870 GCF_019202785.1 Penaeus chinensis | reverse complement strand
TACCCAGGTGCGCGTCGTGGCTGACCGGGGACAACAGTGTGTGTGACGTCATCGGTGCGCTGCGCTTCTTTTATTGAAGGGGGGTAGGGGTGGGAGGGGTGGGAGAGGTGGAGGGGGGGTTGGGGGGGAGGTTAGTCATGTGATGCAGAGTTGTTTTCTAATTATAGGATTAGGAAGCGTAATGGAATAGAGAGGCAGATGGTGTTTTATTTTGTGATGGTCGAGATAAGGGAACGGTATTCATTAAAGCAAGTTACACGAAACCAGTCCAAAGACGACTTTTTAAATGGATGTTTGCATACGTACACGTACCCACATGTATACACACAGACTCACAGACAAACACGCACACAAATGCAAACACAAACAAACAGACAAACAACCCTTTTCCCTTTAAAATTCCCAAACCTTTCTACTCCCATCGACAAATGCCCTTGCCCACACCCACCGCCAAATACTCTTGCCCACTCCCACCGCCAAATGCCCTTGCCCACACCCACCGCCAAATGCCCTTGCCCACACCCACCGCGAAATGCCCTTGCCCAAACCCACCGCAAAATGCCCTTGCCCACACCCACCGCGAAATGCCCTTGCCCACTCCCACCGCCAAATGCCCTTGCCCACACCCACCGCCAAATGCCCTTGCCCACTCCCACCGCCAAATGCCCTTGCCCACACCCACCGCCATATGCCCTTACCCACACCCACCGCCAAATGCCCTTGCCCACACCCACCCCCAAATACTCTTGCCCACTCCCACCGCCAAATGCCCTTGTCCACACCCACCGCCAAATGCCCTTGCCCACCCCCACCCCCAAATACTCTTGCCCACTCCCACCGCCAAATGCCCTTGTCCACACCCACCGCCAAGTGCCCTTGCCCACTCCCACCGCCAAATGCTCTTGCCCACACCCACCGCCAAATGCCCTTGCCCACACCCACCGCCAAATGCCCTTGCCCACTCCCACCGCCAAATGCCCTTGCCCACACCCACCGCGAAATGCCCTTGCCCAAACCCACCGCAAAATGCCCTTGCCCACACCCACCGCGAAATGCCCTTGCTCACTCCCACCGCCAAATGCCCTTGCCCACACCCACCGCCAAATGCCCTTGCCCACTCCCACCGCCAAATGCCCTTGCCCACACCCACCGCCATATGCCCTTACCCACACCCACCGCCAAATGCCCTTGTCCACACCCACCGCCAAATACTCTTGCCCACTCCCACCGCCAAATGCCCTTGTCCACACCCACCGCCAAGTGCCCTTGCCCACACCCACCGCCAAATGCCCTTGCCCACACCCACCGCCAAATGCCCTTGCCCACTCCCACCGCCAAATGCCCTTGCCCACACCCACCGCCAAATGCCCTTGCCCACACCCACCGCCAAATGCCCTTGCCCACACCCACCCCCAAATACTCTTGCCCACTCCCACCGTTAAATGCCCTTGTCCACACCCACCGCCAAATGCCCTTGCCCACTCCCACCGCCAAATGCCCTTGCCCACACCCACCCCCAAATACTCTTGCCCACTCCCACCGTTAAATGCCCTTGTCCACACCCACCGCCAAATGCCCTTGCCCACTCCCACCGCCAAATGCCCTTGCCCACACCCACCGCCAAATGCCCTTGCCCACTCCCACCGCCAAATGCCCTTGCCCACTCCCACCGCCAAATGCCCTTGCCCACTCCCACCGCCAAATGCCCTTGCCCACACCCACCGCCAAATGCCCTTGCCCACACCCACCGCCATATGCCCTTACCCACACCCACCGCAAAATGCCCTTGCCCACACCCACCGCCATATGCCCTTACCAACACCCCACCGTATCATCGTCGCTAAATCCACACACTTTCAAAGAGTCTCCAACCGCACACACTGGATCGACCCCCCCCCCCCCTCGCCCCGCCTTACTAGCATCCACTATGACTTCCTTCATCGCCTTCAGATCCACCCACAAACACCAGCCACATCCTCGGTCTCCCACAAACACCGGCCACATCCTAGGTCTCCCACAAACACTGGTCACAACACCCGTCCCTTGACAAGTATCCCACCGAGTCCCCCGTCACACTCAGTCCCATTTCAGAACACCCACAGCAGTTCCTGTCCTCCACGGACACCCACTGCATATTCCAACTCCTCGCCTTATCTCCCCCTTCACACCTAAACACGCATAAACAATCACCACATCCCTGCACAGCCAAACTCATCACAAACACCAGCAGAAACACCCCGCCGCAACTCACAGAATCACAAACACCCACCATTCGCCCGCTCCCCGCGTCACACTCTTTCCCATCACACTCAAGCCTGCAAAGACAGCAGCCACACCCTCTCCTTCCTCTATAAACACCCTCCTCCTCATCGCCAATAATCCCCCTCTATTACAACCCCCCCCCCCCCCACATCCCTCATCACACGTAAACCCACATAAACACGTACCACATCCCCTCTCACTACACCCCTAATAAGGACCCACCCCGACCACACACACA
>NC_061828.1:11585370-11587870 GCF_019202785.1 Penaeus chinensis | reverse complement strand
AAGCTTTCAGTCCCTGGTCTTGCACCATTCTGAGCATCTCCTTGCAGTTAACTGATATCTACAAAGTCGTCCCTGTTTGTATATCGAGCCTCCGAGTCTGGTTCGAGGGCGAATTAAACCCAAACCTGGAGGCAGGGAAGGAACGAGTCTTGTAGCGCCATCTTCATTCTTCTCCATCAAGTCCCTCGACCTTGGCAAGACGACGCAGTTATCTAAACCAACACCTGACCTTCTTTAACCTTCGTCAACCTGGAGTAAACTGCAACTTTTTATTATTATTATTATTTTTTTTTGTGTACTTTACTTTTCCTGCAAGACAAGACTCTTCTTTCTTCACAAGAACATTATTAAATGAAGGATAACATCGTGATAGCTGGTAATTGCTATTTAGCAGATATATG
Source organism: Penaeus chinensis (assembly GCF_019202785.1). Taxonomy (NCBI): domain Eukaryota; kingdom Metazoa; phylum Arthropoda; class Malacostraca; order Decapoda; family Penaeidae; genus Penaeus; species Penaeus chinensis. Next base: position 11,587,469 of record NC_061828.1, on the reverse strand, counting down.
GTTCCCGGTATCTTTTTTATTTATCCTTTTTTTTGTCATGGGAAGATTCAATCTAATATGCCTCTGGAATGTCCGGCCGAGGAGAGTCAAGTGCCTTTCAGGAGAGGAAATGGAAAGCCGGGTCATTCGGGGCTGACGGCGGCTTAGCTGCCATATTTGGTGTCATCAACTATTTTTTTCTACACAAGATGTGCCTCTGTGAGAGAACAAGAAAGGGAGAGGGAGGAGAGAGAGAGAGAGAGAGGGAGGGAGAGAGGGAGAGGGAGAGGGAGAGGGAGAGGGAGATAGAGAGAGAGAGAGAAAGAGAGAGAGAGAGAGAGAGAGAGAGAGAGAGAGAGAGAGAGAGAGAGAGAGAGAGAGAGAGAGAGAGGGAGAGGGAGAGGGAGAGGGAGAGGGAGAGGGAGAGAAAGAGAGAGAGAGAGAAGGGGGGAGGGATGCGTGTACCCGCGTGCGAGAGCGCCCTCGTGCGCAGCTATGAGGACGGGCCAGCTCGGGGAAGTCCCTGCTGTGACCTGGCCGGCCCTGCATATCGCCGGGGTCACACACTAGATGCCTCGTCGGCTCCTCTCGTGTGGGCTAATTGGCGTTCCAAGAAAGGCATTGTTATGAAGCAAGACCTCGATGGCAGAACAACGCTACTCAGAGGCTCACTTAGGTCGCCGACAGCATTTTATGGGCTACAAATGTCAGGAGCACAGGAGAGCCGCGAACACAGGTCACATGACAAATTTCGTTTATGGCTTCTTATAACCCACGCCGCGCTGATAAACAGTCCTCCTCTTTTTGTGCTGGTTTATGCTTCGCTTTTTTTCTTCAGACTAAGATAAACCACATTATGAAACCATGGCTCTTCGCCGAACATCATAAACATTAAACACCTAATCGAGTCATAAAAAAATAGAAAAAAAATGCAGTTCTTCAGTATCAAAAAACTCGAAAAAAACGAACATCGACATGCGCGCAAGACATCATCCGACAAAGGAGGTTTTCGCGCGCTCTTCGTCATAAACAAAATTTGCATTCTATACCATTATCCGCCCGCTCCGCTCGCTCCGCTCTCTCTTTCCTATTCAGGTTTAATTCTGGCCAAACCGCTTATGGAATGAATCTCGCATCCAGCTGTTCAGGGCCGAATTAAATGCTTATGACGGTTATTGTGTTCGGTTAGGAAACGACACAGACCCCTCTGTGGCGACGGCGGGGGACTCGTCGCGGGACCAGGGGAATCGGAGGCGCTGGCGGTAATTGGTATTTTAAATTCGGGGAAATGGCGCCGGATTGTTGTTGTTGTTGTTGTTGTTGTTTGCGTTGTTGGTGGTGGTCTAGTTTTTAATTATATTTTCATTGTTAGTATTGTTGCTGATTTACGGCCTCTCTTGTTGCTGCTGTTATTGTTGTTATGTTGCTGTTATTTCATTTTTGTTATTACTAATTTTACTTCCTCTCTTACTTTAACTTTTACTGCTGCCAAAACACCTAGGTTTTGATTATTTATCTATCCTTTTAATGATTAATTTGCACACACACACAGACACACACACACACACACACACACACACACACACACACACACACACACACACACACACACATATATATACACACCTATCTATCTATCTATCTATCTATCTACCTAACTATATAAGACTTTCATCTATATATTTAAAAGCATTAACCTCTATCGAAAAGCCTAAGTTCTAAAACGCCGATCCTGAAAGTTACGACCAATACACGGGAATTTAGACCAGACAAATGCCAATGATAATTCGACCCATGTCCTGAATACAGATCCTCCTCTCACCCAATATATAATGGTTTACAAATTCCAGCTGCTACGCTAAGTCAAAAACTCTCTTTGAAATGGATTTTCTTTTCTCGAAAACTTTCTCTCTCTGTCTGTGCAATGAGACTTCTAAAGTATATTATATAAGGGAGAGAGAGAGGAAAGGAAGGGATGAGAGAGAGAGAGAGAGAGAATGAGAGAGAGAGAGAGAGAGAGAGAGAGAGAGAGAGAGAGAGAGAGAGAGAGAGAGAGAGAGAGAGAGAGAGAGAGAGAGAGAGAGAGAGAGAGAGAGAGAGAGAGAGAGAGAGAGAGAGAG
>NC_061828.1:11575370-11580370 GCF_019202785.1 Penaeus chinensis | reverse complement strand
CAAAACAGAACCATTAAAAGTTACAGAAAAAAAGGTCATATAATTTCAAAACAAGGGGCTCTGAAGGGACCACCCATAAGACAGCAACAGGAAAGCCTTTCAAGCGGCGTGAAGGGGTTTGTGAGATAATCGTGGACGCGTGTGTCACCTCATGTTAACTTGGGGATCGTGGCGGCTATCAAGACGTGGGCAAGGGGGGGGGGGGGCGGTGTGTGTTCTTCGCGGTCGGTGTAAAGAGGTTGTTCGTGCAGGGAACTGTGCTGTTGGGTCGTTTAATCGTGTGTTTTAGGGTTATAATGACCCTTAATGATTTTTTTTTTTTTTTTTTGAGAGTGAGAGAGAGAGAGGGGGCGAGCAATGTAATTTCTGTCTTTATTTTAGGGCGAGAGATGGTCAATTCTCCTTTTGTTTTGAGGTAGGGTCTGAAATTTTTGAAATTTTAATGTGAATATTCCCCCCCCCCTCCCCCTCTCTCTCTTTTTAATTCCTAAAATATGAATCTGCCTTTATAATGCCCTCGAAGAAGTTAGCTTACAAAATGTTTCTACAAGAACACACACGATTTGATATAAAAAGAAAGAAAAAGCCATAGTTTTCCTTAAGAAAGAAATCTAAAATAACGCTTTTCTTTTCTCATATACGATATCCTCCCCCCCCCCCCTCCGCCAGCCCCCCCCCCCCCCCCCCCCCCCCCCGCCAGTATCCCTCCCCGCCTCCCCCCCCCCGCCAGCCTTCCCCCCCTTTTTTAATGCCAATATTCTTTCTAGAAATTTCTGTATCACTGTCAAGGTCTCCATGGTTACAACAATATTTTTCTCATCAGTATGTTTTTTAAAAGGAGATTGGTATATAAGCTTTAAAAGCATCTCTTGTATTAGTTACATCATGGCGAATTCCCAAAAGTACTGCGAAAACTATATATATCTTTTAGTTCGTCTAACGTAGGTCATTGTAGTACTAGCATCACTGATAACAAAAATATCAGTAATAATGAAATCAGTAATTACTACTGATTATTATTATTATTATTGTTATTATTATTGTTATTATTATTATTATTATTATTAATATTGCAATCAATATTACTATTATTATCAATTTTGTTATTATTATCATTACTATTACTATTATTATTGTTATCATTATTATTATCATCATTATCATCATTGGCATTTTTATTTTGTAATTATTGCTATTATTACAATCTTTATAGTAATAATAATAATAATGATAATAATAATAATAATAATAATAATAATAATAATAATAATAATAATGATAATAATAATAATGATTATTATCATTATTATTATTATTATCACCATTATCATTAAATATTATTATCCTAATTGTTGTCATTATTATGACTATTATCAATATTACTGGTATCATTTTTATTATCATTATTATTATCATTATTATTATTATTATGATGATGATGATGATGATCATCATCATCATCATCAATCATCATTATCATCATCATTATCATTATTATTATCATCATTATTATTATTATTATTATTATTATTATTATTATTATTATTATTATTATTATTATTTTTATTATGATCATTATTATCATTATTACTATTATTATTATTATTATCATTATTGCTATTATTATCATTATTAGTATTATCATCATCTTTATTGTTATTACTATTATTATCATCAGCATTGTTATTATCATTATTATAATGATAATATTGATAATAATCCGTTTTATTACTATTATTATTATTTTTGTAACCATTACTATCATTTTTATCATTATTATTTACCTGCGTCTTTTATTTATTTTTAAATCATTATGTAAGACACTGTATATATTTAAAAGAAAAGAAAAGGCAGAAGTTAAAACAATTTTTTGTTCTGAAAACTATCAGATACTTGTTATTATTAGATACGTGTATTTTAGGCCTAATACAATCTTTATTTTTTTTTTTTTTTTGTTTTGTTCATAAGGTTATTCAGGTTTAATAATGAAAGGTCTCAGTTTTTTTTTTTCCCAATCTGATCATAAATGGTTGTAATATTACCTATGCAAGATATGATAGGATATTGTTTTGTTTATTTTTTAGGGGGGGGGGGGCGTTTGGGAGAAACAACAACAACAACAACAACAACTGAAATTGAGATTAGAATATAAAATCATACGAAGCTACGTTTTTTTTTTTTTTTTTTTGGAAAGCCTAGTATATATGGAAAAATAGAACATGATGAGTGAATGTAAGAACGAAAGAAATGAATGAATGATATAAAAAATATAATGATAATACAAATAATAAAGAGATGGAAAGAAGAGAGAGAGAAAAAATAACATCAAAAACCATTTGCGAGAGAGATAGAGAAAGAGAGAGAGAGAGAAGGAGGGAGAGAGAGAGAGAGAGAGAGAGAGAGAGAGAGAGAGAGAGAGAGAGAGAGAGAGAGAGAGAGAGAGAGAGAGAGAGAGAGAGAGAGAGAGAGTGAGATAAGTAGATAGATAGATAGATAGATAGATAGATAGATAGATAGAGAGAGAGAGAGAGAGAGAGAGAGAGAGAGAGAATGATATAGATAGATAAATAAATAGATAGATATATAGAGAAAGAGAGAGAGAGAGAGAGAGAGAGAGAGAGAGAGAGAGAGAGAGAGTGATAAAGATAGATAGATAAATAGATAGATAGATAGAGAAAGAGAGAGAGAGAGAGAGAAAGAGATAAAACAACAACAAAGGAAAACCATGAAACACAAGAAATTAGAATAATGATAAAAATAATCCTCAAACACCAATCCTATAAAAATCCCGAATAAAACCAAATAAATAAAATTCCAACTCAGACATTAAATAATAATAATAATAATAATAATAATAATAATAATAATAATATAATAATAAAAATAAATAAATAAATAAAAACCCAAAACTAAATCAAATAACCTAAGCCCCTACCCCCCCCAAAAAAAAAGTTGCAACCACAGCACAAGCAGAAACAAGACCAACTTCAAATCGCCGACCATAACCACGTTCATATGCATAAGAATTCACCGGATCAACGCTCAATCTGCTGTCCCTTGACTGGAGCGTGATGCGGATGAGGTGAAGCTGGCGAGGATCTTGAACGAGAGCAAAAGTAGAAATGTACAATATGCACACACATGTAGTAACGTACATACACACACACACGCATTAAGGTGTGTATATATATATATATGTATATATATATATATATATATATATATATATATATATATATATATAGAGAGAGAGAGAGAGAGAGAGAGAGAGAAGAGAGTGAGAGAGAGTGAGAGGAGAGAGAGAGAGAGAGAGAGAGAGAGAGAGAGAGAGAGAGAGAGAGAGAGAGAGAGAGAGAGAGAGAGACAGAGACAGAGACAGAGAGAGAGAGAGAGAGAGAGAGAGAGAGAGAGAGAGAGAGAGAGAGAGAGAGAGAGAGAGAGAGAGAGAGAAAGAGACAAAGAGAGAAAGAGAGACCAAGAAAACAAAAATTATCTAGCCAGCACCAAAAAACAAACTACGGAAGGGAAAATAAAATAATAAGAAAACTGACATTTAACCCCAAAGTTATTCTAACCAAGCAATTCTCCAAAACACTCTGCTTGTATAGGACAGAGGCGATAAACCTTCCTTACCCCCCTCCTTTCCCCCCTTCCCCCTTCCCCCTTCCCCCCTCCCCCCGAATCGCTCCGACCTCGAGGAATTTTCCTTCTCTGAGAACATATAGGTTACTTTCACTTGTTATTGTGTATTGTTGTCGTGTTATTCCCTCTGCTGTGTTGTTCACTTTCTTCGTATCCTTCTTCGTTCATAATCTGGAGAAAGGTCAGAGGGAATGGAATTAGGACTATTTACATAGCTCCATGGATATACATATATACATACGAATATGCACGAACACAAACACACACACAATGAAATATTAAACAAACAACTAAATGAACGAATAGACACCACTTACAAGTAAACAGTTTTACAACTTCCACCGCAATCCAGATGAAGAAATAAAAAACAGAACAAACACAGTGAAAACAAGCAAAACAATCTCTTCTCTACAACCCTAAGCACAAGTACAATAGCAAAACACACACCTGAGACTAGCAATTAAAAATACACACTCATGATTATAAAACAGGACAGCCCCTTCTTGCCACTTCACGTTCTCCTCGTCTAGATGAACAACAAAGGCAAGATAGATAATTCTCTTCCTTAACGACCTCATAAAACCCCATATCAAACGAGAAACACCGCGGATATGAGTATGCAAATGTTTATAAAAAAAAAAATGAACATCCAGATTCCTCTCTTATAATTTTTTTTAAAGCAAAGAGATTCTGAAAAATGGAAGAATGGTTTAATAAGGAGAAGAAAAAATCCGATCTTTTCCCCTCCAAAAATTTAATGCCCCGTCTTTAAGCACCGAACTTTTCGTCGAGTCAAACGGGGCGTTCCGTTACCGTAGACTTTATCCACGAGGACCTTCTTCAAGACGGGTCAGCGGAGCGTGAGGAGGAATAACCCTTTAACACCTTCTGCGCCTTCTGCTTCGACACGCCCAGGTCACGGAGAGGGTTCCAGGGGCGTTACCTCCTTCGTGCTGATATAATTTCATTAGTATTATTCTTTTTTTTCTGTACGGTTGAGGGGAGACGCGAAATATGTGTTGTTGAGATAGAAAGGGAAGACAGAATATATATAAGGGCGTATAACTGGTTGATGGGAAGAGTCAGTAGGAAAACAGATTTAGGAGAGAAAAGATAAATAGTATAAAGAAGAAGAAAAAAAGAAAAGAGTATGAGTGAGAGAAGAGAGAAGAGAAGAGAAAGAGAGTGAGAGAGAGGGAGAGAGAGAGAGAGAGAGAGAGAGAGAGAGAGAGAGAGAGAGAGAGAGAGAGAGAGAGAGAGAGAGAGAGAGAGAGAGAGAGAGAGAGAGAGAGAGAGAGAAAGAGGGAGAGAGGGAGAAGAAGAAAACTGAGAGAGAGAGAAAAAACAAAACACATTAA
>NC_061828.1:11539391-11541891 GCF_019202785.1 Penaeus chinensis | reverse complement strand
ATGATTGTTACAGCTATAAGAAAAGAAAATATGCTAATAATAACAAATCCTGAAAAAAACGTTATCGTCAACATGCACTTGATCACTACTTATGAAATCTTATGCAATTCCTTCGGCTTCCTCGAAAAAAAAAAAAAAAAAAAAAAAAAAAAAGACGCGTCAAATGAAACGGTTCTCTTAAAGGAAACACCGAAGAGGCATTTCCTGGGTGTGACGCAATACCCCGATGGGAAGATGGGTGTGGATGGGCAACGGGGTGGGTGGGGGAGAGGGGAAGAAGATTAGGTGGATGGGGGGGAGGAGGAAAGGTGGATGGGAGGAGGGGGACAGGTGGATTGGAAGGGAGGGGGACAGGTGGATTTGGAGGGAGGGGGACAGGTGGATGGGAGGGAGGGGGACAGGTGGATTGGGAGGGAGGGCAAGTGGATGGGGGGGGCGAAGGACAGGTGGAAGGGGGGTGAAGGACAGGTGGATGGGGGAGAAGGAGAGGTGGGTAGGGGAGAAGGAGGGGGGACTGGGGGTGTGGGAAGACGGATTGGGGATCGTAGAAGGGGAGAAGAACAAGTGATTGGAGTGTGTGGGAGATGGAGGAATGGATAGGGGGGGGGGGGGGGGAGGGAGAAGGAATAAGAGTGAGAATCAGAATCACATAATTTATTTCACCAAATATTACAAAATACAAAAAAAAAAATGATGTAACATTCTACAATAAGGAAGGGGTGAATGGGGGTGAAGGAAAAGGAAAAGTGGATAGGAGAGAGAGGAGGATAGGGGACTGGAAATGGGGAGAAGGAGGGGAGTGAATAGAAATGTGGGAGGAGGGGAGAATACGTGGGGGGAGAAGGAGGAGAGGATAGATGGAATAAGGAGAAGTGAAGAATGGAGGTTAGAAAGGGGAGGCCTGTGAGTGAGTGAATGAGGGAGGTAAGTGAAGGGAATTAAGAAGGTGGATAAGAGAAGAGAAGAGAAGAGAAGAGAGTTTGGAGTGAAAAGAGGGAAGAGGCAGAGGGAAAGGAGGAAGAGAAGATTAAGGAGAGAAGGTGACACTGATGGAAAGGGAAAGCGAATCAGGATTGATGAGAATAAAAAGAGAAAAAACCCGGAAAAGAGGGCTAGAGAAAAGAAAAAGGAAGGTAAAAAATAAATTAAGTATGGAATAGGAAAGGATGTTAAAGGCTGCAAAGGAGTGCCCGATGGAGAGAGAGAACAAAGGGAAATGGAGGGAGAGGAGAGGGAGAGGGAAGGGAAAGGGAGGGAGAGGAGAGGGAGAGTGGAGGGAGAGTGGAGGGAGAGGAGAGGGAGAGGGAAGGGAAAGGGAGGGAGAGGAGAGGGAGAGGGCAAGGAGAGTGGAGAGGGAGAGGGCAGGGAGAGTGGAGGGAGAGGAGAGGGAGAGGCCAAGGAGGATGGAGGGAGAGGAGAGGGACAGGGAAGGGAAAGGGAGGGAGAGAAGAGGGAGAGGAGAGGGAGAATGAAAGGAGTGGAGAGGGAGAGAAGAGGGAGAGGAGAGAGGGAAAGGGCAGGGAGAGTGGAAGGAGAGGGGGTAGTAGGAAAAAATGGAAGGGGTTACTAAAAGCTAATCGTCACAGCGGAGTAGAGGGAATTGTCCGAAATTTACCCATTGTACTCTAAACTCTGATTGTGTTCCACGATGACTTATAAATTATTTCCGTTCTAGATTCTATTTATATGTAGATACAGTATGTCATTAATTTCTGTCTCTTGTACCTCTCAAAATTCAATCTGTTAATATCTATAACTGTCTGTCTGTCTGTCTGTCCATTCTAACTTTTTGTCTTTTTTTTGCTAAATATTTTTTTTACATCTATACATCTATCTTCTCATTTATTTAGCTATCTGCCTGGCGACCTATCTATCTATCACCTATTTGTCTATCTTCCTACCTATCAACCTGTCTACCTATCCACCAATCTATGAATAAGTCAGTCAACCTCGCTATTTATAAATCTCTGTATCTATCTAGCAAAAAAGCGAAAATAAACAAATTCAAATAATACATAACTTGCCCATACCTCCTCGTGCATGACTGAGGGAAAGCAACACGGTGCATGGCAAGGGAGCGGCAGAGGAGGTCAAACCAGGTCATGCAGGCGAGGAAATGCTTTCGTTCAAATTCCGCTTATTAGTCGGATTTGTTAAGCGTTCTCTGTCTCTTTCTGTCTCTCTCTCTCTCTCTCTCTCTCTCTCTCTCTCTCTCTCTCTCTATCTATCTATCTATCTATCTATCTATCTATCTATCTCCCACACACACATGCACACACAAATCATCATCATCAGAATATCAAATTACTAGATATCTTAATTTTTTTTTTTTTTAATTAGACAATCAAAATCATGAAAAAGAGAAATGATGGAAATCTTTAAAAATAGTTAATTCTTGAACACCTTTTCTACTTTTCTACGGTTATACTTTTGATTAGATTGTTGTTTTTATTATATCTATTATTATCATTAATATGTTACTGTTATCATTATCCTGATT
>NC_061828.1:11521891-11526891 GCF_019202785.1 Penaeus chinensis | reverse complement strand
TTTCTCATATCCGAAAAAAATAAGGAGCCAGATAAAGTTACGCTAACAATAATTAATGAATAAGTGGAGTAAAAATGAGGCATTAGGATAAAGGAATAAATGATAAGCACAAGTGACTTAGATCAATAAGATAGAACATTGTTGAAGTAAACGAAAAAATGAGATAGGCAGATATCATTAAAAGTCAAATTATACAGATGAATATGATAAAAGTCGCACAGACGAACGATTTTGATATTTTTTTTTTTTTTTTTACCAGAAATTTTCGTTCACTCTACAGTACGTCCTAGAAACGTTATCTTTATATCTCTCAATTTAGTCTGCTAAATTAAATTCCTTTGTGTTTGTTCTTCGTCCTTTATCTTGCTACTCTACCTCCTTGAAGAATGTTGTTTATACAAATTCTTTGCTAATAGATTCTAATACTACGTTCTTCTCATTTTTCTCTGTCCCTTTGTTTCTTATCTATCTGCCAATTTATCTTTTTCGTTGTAAATATCTACCTAAGACGTCTACCTCTCTTGGATCAAATTATTTCTTGCACAAACACATTTTTTTTTTTTTTTTTTTTTTTTGGCGCAGAATTGATAAGCAATTATCCGTTTTCACTCATCCATCAATTTGATTCTTTAGCCACAAACAAATTTATTTTTCACCGGCGAAGTTGAATGTCTTGAAATGATGAATGGATTTGTTCATTTTCCTTTTCATTAGTTTTCGATGTATATTTTCTTTTCGTATTTTTTTTTTTTTTTTTTTTTTTTTTATAGTTTCAATTCATTATCATCCGTCTTTCGTCAACTGTGAAGTGGAAAAAAGGTCTTTATTATTGTTTAAAAAAAAAACCTCCCATCCAGTTTTTCTGTTTTCTTTTGCAACTTTGTTTATTGTTATTTTTATTTTGTTTCATAGTTTATTTAACATTTAAGTTAATGAATTTATTTCCATTTAGTGTCTTTTGATTTCATTCAAATAAGATTTAAGACATACACCCAACACTAAAATTTATCGAAAATATAACTAAAGAAATAAATAACTAAAGAGTACATAAAGATACCTTTATATTTAAACAAATAATTAATTTCTTAATGTAACGGGATTAAAAATGATGATAAAGATGATACCAATCCCGTTAATTGTAATGATCATAACGTTGATAATTATAAAACGAATAATGATAACGTTACACAAAGAATAAAAATTATCATAACCAAAGAGTCGTAATAGCAATAACAATGATAATAATGATATCAACAAGACAACAACCACAATAAAAAGACGAAGGAGAAGAGAAGAACATGAATAAAGAGAATCGCTATCATTCCGACGCCAACGCTGACAATAACATTCATAAACACCCACGAGCAAAAAACACCATACCAAGAGACACACACCCAAGAGACACACACCCAAGAGACACACACCCAAGAGACACACACCCAAAAGACACCCAAGAGACACACTCCCAATAGACACCCAAGAGACACGCACCCAAAAGACACGCACCCAAGAGACACACACCCAAGAGACACACACCCAAGAGACACCCAAGAGACACCCAAAAGACACCCAGATGACACACACCCAAGAGACACACACTCAAGAGACACACATGTACTTCCTCAACTTAAGAAAAACCAACCAACCGCCTCGTGGTGTCCGCCCCTTCCCCCCCCCCCCCCCCCCCACCCAAGACGACAGGGGGGGAATCCGTCGTGCTTATCTGCCGCTGCCTCCTTTCCCCCACATCCTGAGGACACGACGGCGCTCCCTTGTCCGAGGTGGAGGGCGAGCTGCACGAACGAGGACGAGGCTGGCTTTAACTTACTTGTTTTTTGTGCTCTTTTTATTATTGTTTATCTGTTGTATTTGTTTATTTATTTATTGATCTGTTTATTTATTAATATTAATATTTTTTAATTATTATTATTAATATTACTATTAATATTAATGTCATTATTATTATTACTATTATCATCATCATTATCATTATTATTACTATTACTAATATTATTACTATTACTATTGTTATTATTATTATCATCATCATTATCATCATCATCATCATCATTATCATCATTAATTACTTGTTTGTATCTATTAATTTAGTTATTTTTAGATAATGCAAGGTCAGTGGACTCACAAGTGATGAAGAACCCACACACGCAAAATTGATTTTTTATTTATTTTTTTTTTTGCTGTTTATTTATCCGTTTGTTTATTTTCTAATCAGAAGAATAATCAAGGGCAACAAAAAACACACACACATACTTTCGCAAAAGGGAAACGTCTTGTTTATTATCATTTTCAGTATTTCTTTTTATTTTTTTTTACACAAGGTCAGTGAACTAAAAAAAACAAAAATGAAGAGATTTGTATTATTTGCTTATTCACTTAGTTATCTGTTTGTTTTTTGTTTTTCATTTGTTTTTGTTTTTTGTTGTTTTTTTCTTTTGTTTGGTTGTATCGTAATTTGTAAAAGAATGTTGAAAAAGTGAAGACCAAAAAAGGAACAGGGGAGGAGGAGAAGAAGAGGAAGAAGAGAAGGGAAGAAGGAGAAGAAGAAGGGGAAAGAAGAAGGAGAAGGAGGAGGAGGAGGAGGAAAAGAAAAAAGAGGGAGAGGAGGAGGAAAGACAGAAAAGAAGAAGGTAATTAAAGAAACAGAAAGAAGAAAATAAATCTCAAAAAGAGAGAAACCGATCAAAACAAAATAAAAACAAAGTGAATCATAAACAAAGCATAAAACAAAGAAGAGACAAAAAACAATAATAGAAAGAACTAAAAAAAAAAATAAAAAGAATAAACCTTAAAACACTGCGACGTCCAACAAAATTTACGAAGCCCGGACAGGACAGTGAGAGACCATTCCGACCACGATTCAGCGGCGACAACGGCCGACTTTGGAAGCAAGAGGAACGTCATGCGAATAAATCCCTCATGCTCGACGCGAGGCCGTGCATGGCGGCCGAATTGTGGCTCTTGCTTATCAAAAACATCGATGGAGGGAATTACATCAGTGTGCAGTATGATTCATTGCATAAATATGTGTGTGTGTGTGTGTGTGTGTGTGTGTGTGTGTGCGTGTGTGTTTATGTGTGTGTATGTGTGTGTATATATATATATATATATATATATATATGTATATATATATATATACGGTGAGAGGAAAGGAAGAAAGTTGTAAAAGGGAGAGAAGAAGAGAAAGACAAAAAATAAAAAAAGAGCGGGAGAAAACAAAGAAAATGTAGTGGAAGATGCGGAGACGAAAACTAGAAAGTAAGAATAAACGGTATAGTATACAGACATACATAAATACCTATACATATATACCTAAACATATATATATATATATATATATATATATATGTATATATATATGTGTGTGTATATATATATATATATATATATATATATATATATATATATACGCACACATACACACGTTTATATATGGATATATATTGGTGCCATGCACGAGGATCCTCCTGTCTGTCTCAACTTACGTATGCGCAACCACAAACCTACTTCCATGAGGAACGGAAAGAAAGAACGAAAAGCGCCCGACGCCGCATCACCATCCATGAAAATCGTCAAAACAACCAAACAACCAACAAAAAAAAAAAAAAAAGAGCCAGAGTACCACCGAAGGACGCAGGGACGACCATCAAACCCGAGCGGAGAAAAGCAAAGGAAGAGAAAATCCCTCGTTGGAGTGAATGTCGACGGACTCCGACGGAATACTGATGAAGTACTCTCCTCTCTCGCTCTGCAGGGTGTCCGGGGGGCGAGGGCTTACATTTCAGTCTGTGTTAACGATTGTCTCCCCGATAGCTCGGATTATATCTGTATCGCGCTCGTCGTGACATAGTATATGTTATGGGGTTTGCGAAGAGGTTGGTAAATGGGTCCGAAGGTCGTATATTCACTCGGGCGAAGCGAAAACCACTTTTTTTTTTCCCCTTTTTTTTTTTTTTTTGGCAGCAAAAGTAGTTACGCGAATCGCTTGCTAAACACCACGTGACAAAATACATTTAACCTTGTCTATCTGCCTTAGATGACGCAAGCACGCAGTAATTTGAAAAGCAAAACAAGGAAAAAAATTGGGGTGCTTTTAGACTCGCCATTAAAATTACAAACCGATTACTCAGTATTCCGAGGGAAGCCACATGCAGCTAGAGAAGGAGAGAACAGAGGGGTTTGGCTCGAACCGGCTCTGTGGCGGGGTTGAGACTGAAGCCAAGGAATTTTCCATTTAAATTCACTAAAGTTGCTTCTAGATATTCTTCAAATTAGGTATTCAAAAGCGGTTCTAAGACTATTACAAATAAAATTATACAAAAAAAAAAGATATTTCGATTACCTTTATATATATATATACATATATATATATATATATATATATATATATATATATATATATATATATATATATATATTTATATATATATATATATATATATATATATGTATATAAACATATATATAAATATATATATATATATATATATATATATATATATATATAAGTTTTTATGTATGTATGTGTGTGTGTATACACACACACACACACACACACACACACACACACATATATATATATATATATATATATATATATATATATATATATATAAGTTTTATGTATGTATGTGTGTGTGTATACACACACACACACACACACACACACATATATATATATATATATATATATATATATATATATATATATATATATATATACACACACACACACATATATATATATATATATATATATATATATATATATATACATATATATATAAATATGTATTTATGAATGCATATACATATATATATGTATATATGTATGTGTGTATATATGTATATATATTTATGCATATATGTATACATATATACACATAAATACGTACGTACATCCATCCATCCATCTATCCATCCATCCACCCATACATACATACATACATACATTCATATATACATATAAACATACATACATA
>NC_061828.1:11479391-11489391 GCF_019202785.1 Penaeus chinensis | reverse complement strand
AGACAATGATAAGATAAAAGTGTAGAAAGAGCAAAGAAAATAGTAAAAGAATGGGCGTAACGAACGAGCGAGAGGTAGAGGCAGGTAGCATCACCGAGATAGCATCACAGACAAGGGGACGAGGTTGCGCCGCTCACTCTGCGGGACGCCCACGCCTCCTCTGGCTTATGGGCGTCTATGGGGCTTAAGGTAACCGATAAAGAACGGTCATCGGTGGTTCTTAGCGGAGGATAAGAAAGGGAAAAGATGTTTAAAGAGTTTTATTTTCGAAGGTAGATTTGTTCGTGTAGGATAATTTGTTCTTTCTTTCGTTTTTATTTTGTTTTATCTTATTATAATCTTCAGCTACTATATTTTGCGTCTTCTTTTATTCATCTTTTTGTGTTTAACGTTTACATATTTTGCCATTTCATTTTTAAATATGGCTTGAGTGGGAGAGAACAAGTCCACATTGGGAAGCATATCTCAGACGTTTCGATATTAAGTCATCAGAATGACGTAATTCCGATAGACCTCTAGTATGGAAATATCAAATACATACCCTGCATTATTCATTCTCCTTCATACCCTTTCTATGTCTGAGGGTATCCCCCTATGCCCACCCAGCCAAGGAACAGGGCGCGTGCTCTTATTATCACCGCAAGGGGTCAGTCACCGATGGGTTGTACAGACTCCTATTTACATTTCCTGAGCTGCTGCCTACAACCGTCGTCCCTTTAACATAATACGGCTGATGGATTTGTAATTGGGTAATTGGCGTTAGTGTGACCAGCTAACGAGGTAGAGGAATGAGATGATAGATGTAGTGAGAGACGAAAGAGAAAGGGAGGAGAGAAGGAGAGGAATTAAGACGGACGCAAGAGAGAAAACGGTAATTTTAGGAACGAAGAGAAAAGAAGGAGGGAAAAGCAAGGGGGTGGGGGCGAGAGCGGGAGTCAGGGGAGACAGGGAGACAGGGAGGGGGTAGGGGGTAGGGGGATTGTGGATTATAAGACACGTGATTTCCGTAAACAAACCGCCGCTCTCCCGCCGCGTCCCACATCTTACAAGGGCGAGGCCGAGGACCGGAAGAGGGACCCTCGCGGTGAGCAAATGCGGTCGCCGGAGGGAATTTCCACTCGCAAGAATTCCCGGCACTGCCTTGTAATATTTATGGATGTCAAGATAGAGGTGATGATTACTGTCACCATCATCATTATCATTATTATTATTATTATTATTATTATCATTATTGTTGTTGTTGTTGTTGTTGTTATTACTATTATTATTATTGCTATTATCAATATCATTAATATTATTACCATTATTATTATTATTGCTATCATCTTTACTGCTACTGTTATTAATATTGTTAATATCATTATTTTCAACATTTGGAACATGACCAAATGACCAAATAGAAAACTAAAAAAAAAAATTTCTGAAATATTTTCCTAAAAAAAAATTATTAAAATTCCGTAATTTTTTTTTTTTTTTTTTTCATGGGTTCATACACTAGCATTATCTTGACCGCACGCTGAGACTAATATTGGATCCTCGGATTGCTTAAATTTTGATGGGATCTTATCAGCTTATGAAGAATATAATAGCATTATAATATAATAGTAACAATAATAATGAGAAGAAGAAGAAAAAATAAAAGAATAAATTACAAGCGTCAGGTTTGAAGGCCTATAAATTCCATCGCAAGGCTAATGGAAGATCCAATTCAAATGATTGCTTAATATTCACGATGTGTCCCTTTATAAGATATCTTTCATGTTAACAATGTCAAAAGCGTTTCCTGCGTGTTAAGATTACAAATAGGAACATATGAGTTCTTCAGCTGCTGGTATTGCTTGGAGGTGGGGGTGGGGGGGATGGGTGGGGGTGAGTTGGGGTGGGGGTGATTGAGGGGGGGTATAAGAGGGGGTAGAGTGGGTGTGGGGAGGGTAAGAGGGTGTAAAGTGGGTGGGGGGAAGAGGGTAGAACAAAGGGGAGAGGGGAGGGAGTGGAGGAGGGAGGAAGGAGGGGGGGGATGGGGGAAGGGAATTTGAGGAGGAAGAGATCGGGGTGGAATTTAAGGAGAGGGAGCTGGAGAAGAGGGAGAGGAGGGAGAGGGGGGGAAGGGGGGAATAAAGGCAGGGATAGTGGGAGGTGAGAAGAGATCGAGCAGGTGGTAGGGGGAGCTGGGGAGGGGGGGTAGGAGGGGAGGGAGAGGAGAAGTGTGGAATTGATTCGAATCGCTTGGGAGAGACAAGCCAGAGTGATATAAGAACTGGAAATAGCCTCCCCCTGCAAAAAAAGAATAATAATAATCAAATAAAGTAGTGAAGACCGTCAGGATAATTCTCAGATCAAAGAATAAATCATCACCGGTTGCAGATGATAAAAAAAAAAAAAGTAATAACTAAGAATAAACAATCATTATTAACAGAAAATGCAAATATATATATATAATATAAAAAGATACTGCCCTCGGAACCGGTGGAGGCTTGGGTACCAGATGGGGGGGAGGGGGGATGCTTGATGGCAGAGGATAGGCGAGAGGTCGATTGGGACGGAGGTGAGAAGTGGATAGGAGAAGAGACGAATAAAAGGGAGATAGGAAAAATCCGACAGAATAGCAAACAGACGATCGAATAAGAATAGGAGAAGAGCGTAGACAAGACAGAGCGAGAATGGAAAGAAGAAGAAAAAAAAAAGGAAAACCCGGTAAGAAAAAAACAAAAACATATAACGAACTACCGAAGAAGAAGAAAAACAGCTAAAAATCAAAATAGAAAAAACAAATACGAATAACGAATAAAGAAATAACCAAAACCAAAAAGTCGAAACCACCAAAACCAGGGAATGTACGGGAAGAGAGAGGTCACAGAGGAAAACAACAATATTAAGTGAAGAACGTGACCAAAGAATGCGGTTGTGACTTGGACATGATGGGCCTTCGAGAAAGATCACTTAAAGGGGTTGGTATTTCTTCTCTTCTCTTTCTCTTTCTTATTTTCTTAGTTGTCTTGCGTGTCGGGCGAATAAAAGAAGAGGAGAATGCGGTTGGACTAGGTTAATGTGATTATCGTATTGTTATCATTATTGTTTTTAATATCACCATTGTTATTAGTATCATTATCGTTATTATTATTATTATTATTATTATTATCATTATCATTGTTATTATTTTTTTATTGTTATTATTATTATTATTATTATTATTATTATTATTATTATTATTATTATTATTGTTATTACCATTATCTTTATTCGTATTATTGTTATTATCATCTTTACCATCGTCAGTCCTATCATTATAAATAGCATTACTATTAACATAATTAATAAGATTATTATAATTATGGTAATTATCTCCATTACTGTCACCATCATCGTTGTTGTTTTTGTTGTTTCGCTGTTGCAAGAAAGAAAGAAATAAGCAAGGAAAAAAAAGAAACTACAAGTAAGTCACCCCGTTATGTTGAAGGCCATCTGTTACTCTCAACTGTGTCATGTTACACGGTACAATTGCAACATGCCTCGAGACGTGCAACATGTATTTTTCTTTATCATTGTACCATTATGTATGGCTTATTTCGGTATATAATATATATATATATATATATATATATATATATATATATATATATGGATGTATAGAGTTTTATCCTAAAGGCATTATAATGCTTACTTTTATCTTTCGGTTATTACGCAGTATATTCCTGGCTATATGCAATGTATATAGTTTTCTACATCATCGGACTATTATCGAGATTATGTTACGATGCATGTAGTATATAGTACTTCCTTTTTCACTATGTCATTATAGAGAGTAAAGAAGATAGGATAGGAGCTTTTTTGTTGTTGATTTCCAATATGCAATATGTTAGGGGACTTTTGTCATCAGTACTATTAATACACTATATGATATGTCTTTCGGTATCTACGTGGTAATATTTTCTTATCAAATATATATACATAATATAACACCGTATTGTTTTATCAGTAATACTGTCACGTCTGATAAGGAGACAGACATCTTGACATTGTTATTACCGTTCTCCTTATTAGGTGAGTTAGGTGACAGGACAGGCAGGCAGCACAGAGGCTTTCCTTATATCTTAGGTGCCCCGAGGTGGATCCTGAGCTAACAGGTTCCACAGCAGGGGCGGCGGGGTGTGTGGATAGCAGCTTCTGTCACCCCAGCACCCTCACCTTTCTTGCGTTGTTGCCAAGGTCTTCCTCGTTTCCGTCTTTGTAACTGGGCGATGTAGAGGGAAAGAGACATCGAGATACGTAGGGTTATTGGAGGAAGGGACGGGAGAAAGAGAAGGATAGTAACGTCGTTTTCTCGCCTTCTACCGTTTTCTAGAAGTACATGCCTCGTTTTCGGGGTCTCTCGAGGAGGTAAGGCCAAGATCTTTCCAGGGACAGATGGTCAGGGATTCAAGGTCATTCAAGGATACGTTCCTTGTGACGTCGTGGATGGATCAACGTTCCTTTCCTTTTTTGTGTGCTCTTGGTCGGGTTTGTGTGTGTGTGTGTGTGAGAGAGAGAGAGAAAGAAAGAGAGAGAGAGAGAGAGAGAGAGAGAGAGAGAGAGAGAGAGAGAGAGAGAGAGAGAGAGAGTGTGTGTGTGTGTGTGTGTGTGTGTGTGTGTGTGTGTGTGTGTATCCCCCCTCCGTCTCTTGTTGACGGCTTCAGCGGCGGCGGCCAGCGAAGCCAGTTTTGTAGCGCAGGGGTCACTGTCCCGTGGAACGTCCGCACTGGAACCTGTTCTCTCCCCTGGCCGACCCACCCACTCTCCCGCCCGCCCTCCCAGGTCTCCCCCTTCTCCTCGCCCCCCTCTCCCCTCTTCCCCACTCTTCCCCCTCCTTGTTCCACCACCCATCTCTGCTCAGCCTCTCCCACTACCACTACCGCTTCTCCTCCCCGACTCCTTCCCCATCCCTCCTCCTCTTCCTCCTCCCACACTTACCCCAACTCCTCCTTCTCCTCCTTCTTGTCTTGCTTCTCTTCCTTCTCCTCCTTCTTGTCTTGCTCCTCTTCCTTCTCCTCATCCTCCTCTTTCCCTCCTCCTCCTCCTCCTCCTCCTCCTCCTCCTCCTCCTCCTCCTCCTCCTCCTCCTCCTCCTCCTCCTCCTCCTCCTCTTCCTCCTCCTCCTTCCTCTTTTTTCTTCTTCCTCCCCAAAACCTCCTTTACTCCTGCCTGTGAGAACCAACCGTTAACTCCTTCAAGGATCTTGACCCATTGCACCCAAGGACCTCCTGAAATCTCCCCCCGCCCCCTTCACCCCCCCCCCCCCTCAGTTCATGAACGAGCACGAAGAAGGCGCCCGTAACTTGCCCGAGATCCACGAGGCAGACTTCATGACACGTAGCGAGACACAACGCCGGAAGAAAACAGATCATTTGAATAGAATTGTAAATAGGAATATAAATCAGTATAATTATGAATACAAATAAAGATAAGAAGATAAATGTGCGCGGTTCCGTCTACGTAACACAGGACCTCACTGTAGGAGGCGCTTCTGCTTAAGTATTGTTCGTAAATCCAATTTACATAAAACAATGCGATGGGAGTGTTGTATTGTATATTAACCTCGGCTGATACGCAGGGCGGAGTTATAAAGAATTAATTACCATGTGTTATCGTAGTATTAAGTTTCAGGGAGTTTAAATATTTATGTGATGAGTTAATGAGGGATTTGTTTAACGTTTTTTTTTTTTAATTATTTATTTTAGGTTGTTTGTATTTTGTTGCAATATTTCAAACAGTTCGATTGTACTTCAAGAGCAAATTCGGAAAATAGAAATCCACACGGTTAAAGACTTATTTGATTTTGATGTGAGTTGCACAAAAAAAAATAAAAAAATAAAAAAAATAACACGTAAAAATGGATTGCATATTTTCATGATCAAACGTTTCATAACATCTGACAATGACCCAAGTTGTCTGCAGCATCGTTATTTGTTTTTTTCTCTCTCCCGTTCATTCAGTTCAATGAAAGTTCAGACGCTCATGAAAAAACTAGGCTTACCACATGTCCGAGCCGGTGAAAATTGCATGACTCTGAACGGAAGACTTCTGTAACGGTGTTCATGACGGGATTTTTTTTTTTTTTTCATTTCTTAAGGGGAAATGTAAAATGAAGAGGTTTTCCATTTCTACAAGTGACGGGCTGCTAAACAAGATCAGGGATGAATGACAACCTGGTCATGCAGAGTCAAATGAGTACGTTCAACACGAGAGGGCGGGGCTAAGTGCATGGTGTGTGCATGGCAGGGTGGGGCAGCACACTCCAAAAATGTATTAAGAGGAAGAGAGAGAGAGAGAGAGAGAAAGAGAGAGAGAGAGAGAGAGAGAGAGAGAGAGAGAGAGAGAGAGAGAGAGAGAGAGAGAGAGAGAGAGAGAGAGAGAGAGAGAGAGAGAAGAGAGAGAGAGAGAGAGAGAGAGAGAGAGAGAGAGAGAGAGGAGAAAACAAAGAATAAAAAAGATAGAGAGAAAATTTTAACAAATCGAAATAAAGACTACCAAAAAAAGAATGTAATGGAGTCATGCACCAAGGTAGGACCGACATTCCTGCCGTCATGCCCGGTCGAATTGCGGTCGAAGCCACTCCTTAATCCGGTGTTATCGCTGGACCTCCAATTTTACCATCCGGTTTCTCCGCCTGCGTCGAGGAGCCGCTCTGCCCGTGAGGAGGACGAGGCTGAGCTCTGAATTTATTGGGAATCGAGTTCGGATGCTCTGGGAGGGTTCTTTTTTGTGTGTTTTTGCTTTGTTTTTTGTTTTGGTTTGTTTTCGGTGTATGTGTGGGGCTGGGGTGGGGTGGGGGGTGGGGGGTGGGGGGTCTGTGAGGGTTTGTGTGCTGCTGTATTGGTTCCTGTTTGTGTGTCTCTGTTTCTCTCTGTTTGTTTTGGTCTCTGTCTCTTTATCTCGTTTTCTCTTTTTCTCTGTATCTCGTTCTCTCTCTCTCTCTCTCTCTCTCTCTCTCTCTCTCTCTCTCTCTCTTCTCTCTCTCTCTCTCTCTCTCTCTCTCTCTCTCTCTACTATCTATCTATCTATCTACCTCTCTATCTATCTATCTATCTATCTATCTATCTATATATATATATAATTCTTTTTCTTTCTCTCACACCTCTTCTCGTTCCCTACCCACGTTTCTATCTCACTCTTTCGCTCTTACACAACCACAAAAACAGTTCTGAATACGCGACCCGAATTCTCCAGACACTTCCAAGGAGTTCAAAGGAGCATCACACTTACTTAACGAAGCTTCCCTGAGCTCTTCGACCGAGGGCATTTATCATAACCGAGGTTGTTAGCGGGTCTCTGTAATCTTCTCCTGATTATAACTTGTAGGTCTGGGGGTGAGGAAAGGGGGAGGGAGGGAGAGGGGAGGGAGGGAGAGGGGGAGGGAGGGAGGGAGAGGTGGAGGGAAGGATGGGGAAGGGAGAGGGAGGGGAAGGAGAGATAGGTCAGGGAGGGATGGGGAGGAACGGAGGGATGGGGCGGAGGAGGGGAGGGAAGGAAGGGGGGACTTATGGAGTTATGGGAGGTGGGGCAGGGAGGGGCAAGGAAGGAAGGGGGGCAGGGAGGGGCAGGGAAGGGGCAAGGATGTGGGAGGGAGTGAAGGAGGCAAACGGATAAGTTGATCCTTTATTCCTTTGTTAAAGGTGTAGGATCTTTTTAAAATTTAGGTCGACTCGCATTCAAACTGTAGGCCTATCTTGTCGAATTTAGATGATTATGTTGATTTTTTATCATATCCAATTTACTATCTTTTTTTGGCCTGCGCATAACTTACAAGTGGAACCCCCATGCTTAATTATTCATACTACTCGAGATAATTACGTGCAGATAACGCATAATTAATGATTACAAGACAACTAATTACAGAACCAGCTACCCATCTCAAGAGTTAAAAAAAAAAAAAAAAGATTAAATCGCCACTTATCAACTACTCATCTCAGAGCTTCAAAAAAAAAGATGAATTGCAAATTACATAACTCACTTTCATAGTCGAAGAATCAGCCATAAATCGCTCACCAGTCATGGACAAAGGAAGAGGATAAAAAAAAGGAAGAAAAAAAAAAAAGAGAGATCCAACCTGTTTTCTTTTTTTTTTTTTTTTTTTTTTTTTTTTTTCTTTTTTGAGAGTCCATGCATCACGTCAAGGAAGACCATAGATGACTTCCTCAAAAGGGCTTCTTGGGAGAGAGAGGGAGGAAGGAGGAGGAGGAGGAGGAGGAAGAGGAGGAGGAGGAGGAGGAGGAGGAGGAGGAGGAGGATGAAGAAGAAGAGAAGGAGGAGGAGGAGGAGGAGGAAGAAGAAGAGGAGAGGAGAAAGGAGGGAAGGAAGGGTGGGAGAAAGGATGGGAGAGTGAGGAGAAGGGAAGAAAGGAGGAGAGGAGGGATAAATAAGGGATGTAATAAGAAAGGGGAGGAGAGGGAGAGGAGGAAAGGAGAGGAGAAGACAAAGACGTGGGAGGGAGACGAAATGGGATGGGAGGGGGAAGGAGAGGGATGGAAAGGGAAGGGACAGTTGAAAGGAGGCTATCCATTGCAAAGAGAAATGGAGTGGTCAGTTAGGCTATTCATCAGGGTGGGGCTACAAGGGGGCTACAAGTGGCTGCGAGTGGCCCTAAGAGTGCTACGAGAAGTTTACTGAATATTTTAGCCTTTGACAAAAACGCCTTCGATACACATTACCCTGTCACTGTGTTCTCTCTTTTGTTATTTATGTATGCGCATTTATATGTACATACACACATACACACACACACATACACACACACACACACACACACACACACACACACACACACACACACACACACACACACACACGCTCGCGCGCGCACTCATATATATATATGTGTGTGTGTGTGTGTGTGTGTGTGTACACATGATCCCGCAAATAGCTACGTATGTGTATATACTTTTTAAGATATTTGTCTTTAAGATTCACGAGCCTGTGACAAAATAACCTCAGCTTCCGGTTATTTTGTGTGCTTACGGAGGGCAGGGACACCTTCACGCATCACCATATCCGAAATTATGAAACAAAATCGAAAATATGTAAATAAAACGGTACGTGGGGAAGTAAGAGAACGAGAGGACGAGAGAAAGAAAAGAAAATGTAACTGAAAGTCTACCTGAAAAGCTAGTTTTTTTTTTTTTTTTTGTTTTTTTCTTGACTGGTATAAACGTTTGTGAAAAACATTCTCTCTTTATTTAAAAAGTGCCGAATGCAAGACAAGCATACAAGCTTTGTTCTTCACCGACACACATTAGACTATCAGTGAACAATTTTCTTTGGCTTGAGAATTATTTCACAAAGTAAAAAAAAAAAAAAACTAGGCCTACTAAGATGAGACGGACAACAATCACGTAGGCCTAAGTCATTGACGTCACCAAATATTTCCTCACAGATTCATCACAGTCTTGACCAGGATGGGGAGCTATAGGTAAACGTTCATGTGTACGTATGCACACACGCACACACGCTTGCCGATTACGCTAGCATTCAGACATGAATCAGCAGATATCATTGTATTTAAAAAATCAATATGTATTGCTTAAGTACATTGTTAACTGAAAAAAAATATATGAATACTTGAATATACAGATAAATCGATAAATAAGAAAAAAATAATACTGATAAATGATAATTAAATCAGTTAATAAATCGACAGCAGAATACGTTATCAGATTCAAAATAGAAAGAAATGACAATCTTATTTCATTTTTAGTCCATTATTCGAAAATTCCTCTCGAGACATCTATGGAAACCCTTTTTTCTTGGTCTTTTGTGTGTAATCTTCCTTGAACCGTTACAAGGTCAGAGGTCACGTTAAAGGGATCTCTTGTTACGTCACTTATACCGCGAAGGTCATGAAAAGAGTTAAGATGACGATAACTATGATGATGATGAGGATGATGATGATGATGATGATGATGATGATGATGATGATGATGATGATGATGATGATGAAGATGACGGTGGTGAGGGTGATAACAGCCCAT
>NC_061828.1:11454391-11469391 GCF_019202785.1 Penaeus chinensis | reverse complement strand
AGGGAAGAGAGAAAAACGTTGAAATGAATAATAGAAGAATAGATTAGAGAAGGAAAGCAAAGGGATAAGTATCCGGGGAGGAAATTTTTTTATGAAATTTCGTCCAGGGCGAATAACAGGGGGGGGGGGAGAGGCCAGGGAGTCACCTTGTGGCTTCGAGAGGCAGTACCACTTCTGGCGGACCAAGTTGGAGAAGAAAAAAAAAGAGAAAAAAAACGGAGTAAAAAAAAAAAAAAAAAAAACATAATTGGTGAACCGGTGTGACTACTGCATCTGTTAAACATCATTGGGATGAGGATCCCTTTCTTTTTCTTTTTCTTTAGTTCTTTGTTATCTTTTAAAATGCATATGCAACAGGGAATGTGTCCTCGTCTTTGTCTTTGTCTGCGTTTCACTTTTTCTTTCTGGATATTTGTTTGTTCACACACAGAAAACATATATATGTATATATATACGTATACTTATACATATGCATACATACACACACATATGTGTGTGTGTGTGTGTGTGTGTGTGTGTGTGTACATATATATATATATATATATATATATATATATATATATACACATGTATATACAGATATATACATGCATATATGCACACATGTTAATCTGTATACAGAATGAGGAGGAAGAAATACATCAGCTACACCAAGCCAGAAGTAAATTTCAAATTACAAATCGTGTTTGTACAGCAGTTCCAAAACGCGATGTCCAGAATAGACAAATTCCTTGGCTTAACGAGCGGACGAAAATAGTTTCAGATTTAACGAGTGAAGTTCAGATTAATGAGAGTGAGAGAGCCTAGGGAAAGGATGTTGGGTTGGTGTGGCGTGTCGTGACTGATGGTAAAAAACATTATATATATGTTATACATACACACACGCAACCATATATATATATATATATATATATATATATATATATATATATATATATGTATGTATATTTATATATATATGTGTGTATGTGTGTGTGTGTGTGTGTGTGTATTTGTGTGTATGCATACATATCTATGTATACACACACACATATTTATATATATATATACATATATATGTGTATATATATATATATATATATATATATAGAGAGAGAGAGAGAGAGAGAGAGAGAGAGAGAGAGAGAGAGAGAGAGAGAGAGAGAGAGAGACCTATATATTTTCGCAAGTTTACAACTATCACAGAAAATAACAGTAGTAATAATGATAACAAAAACAATGATAATGGAAACAACAATGCTAGAAATCCCTTGAAGACAAAGGGATTTCCAGCAAAATTAAATCCTTGCATCTCAAAAGGACAACCGACGGAGAAACAAAAAGATGGGGGACAGGAAACGATCAAAACTCGCTCTTTTTCTTTTCTAAGTTTTCATCAAGCACAAGAAGTAACTCTTGCGTCTATTGGTAGTCTCGGCAAGATGATTGATGGGATGCTGGAGGGGTCGGAGAGGGCGTGGCTTAAGATTTATCTGTGATGAGTCGAGTCTCCGGTTTTGAAAAGGCAAATCTCCGTGTATCGATTTCCTAGGCAAATTGCATGGACGGGGAGGATATGCAGCGTATCATTGTTCTGAAAAATGGT
This sequence comes from Penaeus chinensis, assembly GCF_019202785.1. Classification (NCBI taxonomy): domain Eukaryota; kingdom Metazoa; phylum Arthropoda; class Malacostraca; order Decapoda; family Penaeidae; genus Penaeus; species Penaeus chinensis. Next base: position 11,467,806 of record NC_061828.1, on the reverse strand, counting down.
GCTTGATGCTAGTGAGTCTCAAAGGTTAAAAAAAAAAAACGATAATAAATTTAGTCTTCGGAACTGGCTTATCAGGTGTGGAATGCATTTCTATTCGGAACTGGCCTCGTTCATCATCATAAGCGATGGTTTCAATAGTTAACCGATGACGCGCGGGAGATTGTTATCAGATGCGTGAGTGATAGAGCTGGAGGCGCGCCGTTTTGTTTGATTTGTCTGTTTGAGTTAATTGCTTTGCTTGATAGTGTGTTGTACTGACATTTATACATTTGTGTGTATGCGCACACACACACAAATGTGTGCATATATGTTTATGTATATGTGTGTATATATATATATATATATATATATATATATATATATATATGCATATATATATATATATATGCATATATATATATGCATATATATATATATATATATATATATATGATACAACTCGTAAGACAAGCTCCCTGTCTTAATAGCTGCGATCTCTTCGCCCGCTCCCCGCCTCCCCTGCCAATCTCCATCTGCGGTCATTACAATGGCTAATGAGCCGAGGACGCCCATCAGAAATGCAAATAAAATACGTCTATAAATCCTCGAAGGCAGATTATCCCGGCACTCGATCAACGCAGGTTTTCAGCGCACTTGTCATAATTACACGCCTTCTATGCAAATGAAACTGCTGATACAACTACGAACAGCTGAGGTTCTGTTCGTAAACTCCAACACTATCGCGCACAGAAAGCGATGAAGTCATATTCCACATTAACACCTTGGCGAAGGGAAGGAGGGAGGAAGGGAGGGAGGGAGGGAAAGAGGGAGGGAGGGAGGATGGGAAAGAGGGAGGGAGGGGGGATGGGAAAGAGGGAAGGGAGGGAGGATGGGAAGGCAAAAAGGGAGTGAGAATGGGAGAGCGAGAGGGAGGGAAGACGGTAAGATGAAAGAGAGGGAGAGAGAGAAGGGGAAGGAAGGGAGGGTAGGAGCCACAGAAGGAAGGGGAATGAAAGATAGAGGAAGAGGAATGGAGAGGGAGTAAGGGAGGAACTACCTGAAGAACGGTCAGGTGGCGGAGTTCTTGTAGTTATCATACCAGTCACGTTTCCACTTCCAAAAAGAAAAGGGAAAGGAAAGAGACTTGTTTTTTTACTGACTCTTTGTTTCTGACTCTCCGGTCACTATTTTTTTTTTTTTTTTTTTATACCTGTTGCAAAAAAACAGTTTTTTTTCGGGGTGATATGCTAATGTGCACCATATATGCTTTAAAAGTCCATATTTGCTGGCTATTTACACACTCGTAACTGTTTCTCCGTCGTAAATTTCGAAGATCAGACTCAAACGGAAAGTTATGCAATGATATAATGCATATAATTAAAAATATATACTAAATTTGAATATATGAGATATAAATAACGAATATCGACATTAGATCATACAAGACTTAATTAAATATCAGAAACCCAAAATGAAAATAGATAACGAAGCAGCATTCCCTTATCTCTTGTCACACACATTCAATTCCACAAGTTGAATTTAATAATAGAGGAGACAAATGCGGGAAATATAAACAAAGAAGCATCATTCATTCGATTGCCTGGAAGATAAACAAAAGATGAATGGAGAAGTTAGTAGTATCATTTGATATTTTAAAGCCCGTAATTAGTAGTCAGTTCTGTCCAGGCTGTCACTTCTGTAAATGCATTTGATAGATGGCGGCTGTTTAAAGAAAATGTTGTATCTTTTCTTTCAAAACACGTTTTCTTTTACTTCTTGTGACGTCATATCATATTTGAGTCATAATGTAATAGCAGAAAAGAGCTGTAGTAAAGATAGGCCCGATAGCAAATTCCTTTCACGTAGATACACTCACATAAACGGTTGGATACAGATACACACACACACACACACACACACACACACACACACACACACACACACACACACACAAACCGAATAAATCTATAAAAGTGCTAAAAGACGCACTCACACTAACTTACACAAAAACACACACAGTCCCTCAAAAAAAAAAAAAAAAAAAAAACAATACACACAGTTTCTACGACACGAAAACATATACACACAAACATACACCAAAAGAGAAAAGAAAAAGAAACACATACACACCCAGACGTACACACAAGCATACCGTACGCACACAGGCCCCCGCCACGCCCCTGCAGAACGACCTACCCGAGCGCAAAAACTCCACCAGTCCGTCTAGACGCCTCATCTCCCAAGAGCATCCCCTCGTTACAAAGAACCATAAAACCTGAAGGGAAAGAGAGAGAGAAAAGTCGTTATAGGGGCGGCCCGAGGGTGTAGGGGTGGGCGTGACTCCAGCGCCAGTCGGACCGCCCACTGTGACCGGCCTTGAACTTCGGCTGCCGGTCGCGTCCACCCGCCCGGACACCCTTCCGACGGCCAACCCTGGGACATCTCGCAAGGCCTCCCGGGAATGATCGCCTTTAAGTTCGTTTGTTCGTTTGTTTGTCTTCGTGGATTTCGCGTCGAAGAGTTTGGGTTGTTATATAAAAGGGTTGATTATTTTTTTGCCTTTATTTCGTCTGTGTGATTGTTTCATCTCTACACTTCATTCATTTATTTATTACGTTTTTGTTATTTCATTTTATTGGATATTTACTCGCTCATCTATTTAGGTTTTTATACACTTATTTGACAAGGCGTTTATCTATTCACTTTTGATTATATTGCACCCTATGTTCTCTGAAAACGAAAACTATTCGACAGCCACGCAAAAAAGTAAATCAAGTAAAAAATAAAAATAAAAATAAAGATGATAAACGCAAAACAAGCGATGGAAAAAGTCGCCAAGAAGGACGTTCTTTATCTCAAGGTCCGACGCCTCGATCTTGTTCTTTCCTGACGTCGTACAACCCCCCCTCCCCCTCCCTCCCCCTCCCCCTCTTCTGTCCTTCTCGCCCCTCCTCATTCGTCCTCGTCTCTTGTTCTCCCTCCTCCTGTGCCCTTTCCTTTCCTTTATAAATTCGTATCCTTCCATCATCCTTTCTTCTCTCCTTCATCTTCTGTTCTTCCCTCCCATTTCTCCTGTCTCTCCTCTCTCCCTCATCCTGATCCTATTCTCCCTTCTCCTCCTTTACCCCCCCCCCCCGCCCCCCGACCCCTCTCTCTAGCCTCCCTGTTCAGCATAGCAACACCAGGCACCACCGTGGTAACAGAACGGGCAGCCGTGTTATGTATTATCTTAGAGTTACGGGCACATTATCATTTTTGTCCTTACCGACCTGTCTACCTGTATATCTCTGTGTCTATCTTCCTTTCTCTCGTTTTCTCTCTCTCTCTCTCTCTCTCTCTCTCTCTCTCTCTCTTTCTCTCTCTCTCTCTCTCTCTCTCTCTCTCTCTCTCTCTCTCTCTCTCTCTCTCTCTCTCTCTCTCTCTCTCTCTCTCTCTGTCTCTCTCTCTCTGTCTCTCTCTCTCTGTCTCTCTCTCTCTCTCTCTCTCTCTCTCTCTCTCTCTCTCTCTCTCTCTCTCTCTCTCTCTCTCTCTCACTCTCTCTCTCTCTCTAAATATATATATACATATATATATATATATATATATATATATATATATATATATATATATACATATACATATACATATATATACATACACATACATGTCTATCTGTCTGTCTGTTTACGCCTCTATTTCTAGACCTCTTTAACAAGGGTACGAACAGGGAAAAACAAATAGCGACTTGCCTTGAAGGTGACTCAGGTAAGAAAGCAAGAAGAAGAATCTCCAGTCTCATTAATCTTTCCGTTACGTAGTTATACAAAGGAGGCTAAATGCTTCGTCTTTTACCCAAGGATGAGACCAGACCACACGAATGGAGTAATTTTGAGGAACGTCATCAGTACCAGTCTTTGTTTTTGTCTTCCTCATTTTATCATTTTATTCTTGCGTTTCTTCTGTTTGTCTTTGCATATCCTCTGTCATTTTCCTTTCGTTCCTTCCCTTCCTCCCATCTTTCCTTCTCCCTTCCTTCATCGCATTCCCTCCCTCCTTACATCCTTGCCCTTCTACTCAGTCCCTCTTTCCCTTACCACCCTCCTATCCCTCCTTCTCCATTTCTCTTCCCTCCTTCCTACTCTCCCTCTTCTCCATCCCCTCTCCCTCTTTCCCTCCTCCCCACTCTCCCTCCTCCCCTCCTTCCCTCCTTCCTCCTCTCCCTCCTTCCCTCCAACCTTCAACCTCCCTAAAGAGACTCGGTTAACGGTTCAAGAGACAGCGTAGCATCACGTAACAACAGGTCTAGTCCGAGACTGCCGTTGCGTAGCCGTTGATTTCGTCTCGGGTTGGCCTGTGGTTCTGGACCGACGCTGGCTTCCTCTTCTGTCTTGGATACAACCCCTAGGCACGGGGAAGGCGGGGGTTGGTTGGGGGGGTTAAGGGGTTAAGTTATGGGGGGTTGAGTAATGGGGGTGGTGGGGGTGAGGGTGGAGTGAGGGTAGGGGAGAGTGTGGGGGATAGGTGGGGTCATACTGGGTCTGGGGTAGGGAGTTGGGGGGAGGGGCAGAAGGCGGGGTTATGGGGGGGGTGAGTTAGAGGAGGAGGCTGATGAGTGATTGACCAATTAAAGATGATATGAAGTGGTCAAACGGGCTATCTAACGGAGAGAAGACGGAATAGAAAAAAAATATATAATAATAATGAGGAGAAAAAAATATATATATAAAAAATAAAAGAGCATCCTAATTACTAACCTTGTCACACGGGTCTATGTTAAGACATTCTTTCAGGTTAACCGACTACGATATGCCAACGACTGGTGCGATAAGGCGTACGTGTACTATGGTACTAGCATGGTACTAGTAAACCACGGTACGAGAAGCCCTTGGTCCAGCAAAACCGGCTTATATGTACCCTCCACACACACCCTCCTTTGGGTTGTAAATATTTTATTCCGTGGTAAGCTTTAATAATGCTTTCACAGAGAAGAATAAAACGACTAAGATTTATTTTTATTTACTACCAACTCGTGTAGCGCTACTTGCATGTACCCGGGTTTTCGTGCTTTTTTTTTTTTTGTACGTGCGTTCGGACAAGTTCTTTGGCTTCGGTTCGCAAATAAGATAATACTGAGAACCAGTTTAAAAGTGGAAATATAATTCGTACTCTTATATTTGTTTGTGTGTTGACAAGTGTGTTTATGTGTTCGTGTGAGGAAAAACGGTTCATTTTGTTCCCCCTGGCTGCCCCCCCCCCCCCCTTCTTCTCTCAACTAGGTACTTGTAATGAGAAGCCGTCACTCACCAAGTGCCCTTCGCTGCTGCCTGCTGATGGCAATCTTGACAGGTGCCAGGCAGCGTGTCCTTCCAAAAACGAAATTATTTATTCTGCAGTTTCATTTTTTTCTTCTTATTTTTTCATTTCCTTTATCTTTCTTTTTACGTTTCTTCCTCTCATCGTTCTAATGTCTTACTCATAATCCACCGTTTCTTCGTTGAGTGTACAGCTAGAAAAGAAAAACAAACAGAGATGCCATCAAACCTATTATCCCCGCATTGTGAATCTCTTGTTGTAATAATGATATCCATCTGCAACTCCCACAACCATCCTTTCGTTCGCAAAATGCAGTCCCTTCCCTCTGATTAAAGCAATTTGATTGAGATATACGACCGTCACTAATGGTAATCACCTTTTTTTCTGCTCTTTTTTTTTCTAGTGATAAACTATCTTAATTTTGATTCACGACTCTCATTTGTAAGCTGCATTCCTTTCTGCAAGAGACCCGTTGCAGGACAGGGATAATGTTTCTCAGACGCACCGCAATCTACGCCGACCAGACCCTTGCTGTTATTTATACGTCGGTCATAGGACTACCTGACAGGCTCTCAGTGAATACTTTATTTTGATCAGCTGCTGAACTGGATATAAAATGGCTTTCGTTATGTTTGTGTTACGTCTGTTTGTTTTTTGTTAATTTGCTGTTTCGTTGATGTGGTTGTGCCATGCTTTAACTTAAAATGATGACCACGTTTCCTTGCGTTTCCTTAAGAATTCTCCATCATATGATACTTTTGAATAAATAAAAAGTTACCACAAAGCTACACCTCCCTTTTGGAAAACGGTTTGCATTTCATTCATTCATAATTATTCCGTTTAGATCTCTCCGCCGGTAAAACCATTCCACCCCTAATCTTGCAGGGGATCTTGCGTTCGCTTGAGTCCACTTGGGTTTGACTTGCTGGATCTCCTCGGCGACGGTTGATGGCACTAATTCCTCGTTTCCCCTCGAGGCGAAGGGGCAAAAGGGCGGAATGTGGGGTTGTCTCCATCTGTCGGTAACCAGGCTCAGGAACGGTTACTTGTGTATCTTAATTTTTCGTTCTCAGTTAAAGAGAAAGAGTAATAAGAAAGAACGATTGAGCGTGTGCGCGCGCGCATTAGGTTCTTCTGCCACATCAAGAGGCATAAATGAGTGCTTCTGAAACCCAGGTTCTAAATACCATTCCGATCCACTGTTTACGGTAAAAGAGCGACGTCTAGCAGAAGGACTAGTTTTTTCCCCCGGCGTGGGTAGCGGCTCCGTGGCAAGGTCAGTGGCCTCGCCGGCTCGCTCTTCGGGGCGGAGGAATACATACACAATGGCGCGCGCCCTCTCTCTCGCGCGCTCTCCCCTCTTGCCTGACCTATTCCTCCCATGCTCTTAAATTCTCTCCCGAGAAAGAAAACCGTTGCCGGAGCTTCACTAAAGAACCGTGGGTGATAATAATCAGCTGTTTATCCATTCCTCTTCGATAATCATCTTCGCACTAAAGAACCAACGGCGACACCACGGTCACGACCAAGTAGTTTCCCCGCCATTATGGTTGCAAGATGGCGCCTTCTGTTGATCAATAGAATTAACAACAGCGTTCGTTATGTTAGGCTTCAATAAAAGATGCATCTACGCGGAAAATTGATTTTTTATCCTCAAAGACTGAATCTACTGTAAAAGAAATGAATTTTACACTAGACAGATTTCTCTGTCTTTACTTGCAGACATTTAAAATCTTTCATTCAGCTTTTATTTCCATATAAATGCATCTTAGTTTGGAAATTACTTTAGTTATTGGTATATAAATTTTTGAGAAGTGCCTGGAATTTGAATATTATTAGAATTTTATGGTGCTCAATTTTTAATGTTTCTCCTTGGTGAGTTTACACCAGCAAGCCTCTCTTCAAATATCAATCTCCCCGTTTTTTATTAATAATTCATTTTTACTCCACGCAATTACTCAGGATGAAAGAGTGCTAAATTACCCCACGCCATTTACATATATTTTAATCAACTACAACAAAACTGCAGCCAAGGAATAGGAGAATATGAATAAAAAATGACACACAAGATGCGCAACATCACATAAACCGCCATTGAAAGAAAGTAAAATAAAAAAAATAAAAAATAAAAAAAGCGTGCAATAACCCTCAACAAAGCTCATCCAATAGTCAAAATTACGACTCGTATATTCGCCTCGTGATTAAAAACTCGTGTCTCCCGATGAAGCCACGACGCTGCGTATCTCCGCGGGATGCTCCTGAGCGCCCGTGGGGAGGCGCCCTTCGCACGTCGCGTAGACCCGGGGCGATAAGTGCTCGTAAAGAAGAAGAGTCGATCCCTTATTGATATCTTGCTTTTGGAAAACGAATGGCATTTGATTGTATTTGATTTCATGGTTATTTGAAATAAAAGGGTTCTTGATTATAGAAAGGGGATTAGATTCTTGTTGATTTCTTGACTACGCAAAATGAACAGCTGATTTCTTTGGCTTTTTTCTTCTTTATGATTCGAAGCTTAAACAGTGGGTTGTGTTGTGTTTATTTATGAGGGAAGATATGGCTTGACGGAGGAGGGAAAGGCATTCGCTTTTTACGAAAAAGAGTAAATTAATGAGAAAGACTATTTAGTAAGTATATTTCAAGGAAGAAGGGAAAATTATATGCACTTGAAATAAGTAAAACATGCAAACGAAATAGATTTTTTGGCTTTTCTTTTGTGGGGGGGGGCGGATATCTCAATCTTTTTTTTTTTTTCCTCAATATCGATTGGAAAATTTCCTTTGAATAAAATAAAGGAAGATGAATATTCTTTATCGTCAACAGTGGCAATAACTTTTCATACGTGGACATAATTGCATGCAACGACCGCGCATGATTATCGGCACTGTTCTGTGAAGGGAAAATGTTTAAGAAAAAAAAATTCTGACGCTAATGATACCTTCGTTGACCCACCTTCTCGTCCCTCATTAATATGCATCGTCTGTCTGTTGTTGTTTTCTCTTCTTTCTTTCTTTTGTTTTCTTTTCTTTTCCTCTCTTTTCTTTTCTTTCTTGCTTGCTTTCTTTTTTCTTCTTTTTTTTCTTCTTTTCTTTTCTTTTCTTTTATCTTATTTTATTATATTTCCTCTCTCTTATTCTTTTCCTTTTTCTCTTTGTTTTTCTTTTTGTATAAACGCTGTGTCGGCTGATTTAACTGTCCATAATGGCGTTGGAGAATAAATGGCGGAGGAAAGAGAGGGTTAGGAAGAAATGGGGAAGAGAGAATATGAGGAGGTAAAGGGGAAGGAGTGGTGGATGAAGAGGATGAGAATGAAGGAGAGAAAATGAATCTGAAGAGATAAAGGGGGGTGATTGATGGACGAAGAAGATGATGAGAGGAAATGGGCATAAGGAGATAAACGAGAATACAATACAGAGAAAATAACAGAGGTGAATGGTGAAAAATAAAAAGACAACAGAGAAAGGTGAAGGAAAATACACAATCAGCGAAGAGAGAAAGAAGAAGAAAAAATGGCGGGAAGAAAACAAAAAAGTAAAAAAGCAGAAAGACGAAAAAATAGAGAGGTACAGAAGAAAGAAAAAGTCGGTAAAAAAAAATCAAGAAAGAAATGGCGAAAAAAGCAGAGGAACAGAAAGAAGAACAAGATACGAAGAGAAAAAAAAAGGGAGGGAGCAAGGGGAGAAAAGGGCGGACACAAAAGACAGGAACAAGGTTTAGAGGGAATAGAGGGAAATTCTCACACACTCTCTTTATCTCAACAAGCCCAAACAAGCGAGGACGACCTTAAAGGGTACGACTCATATCCGAGATCTGCACGACTTCCAACCCTTCTCCTCGCGCGAAATGGCTCATCCCCCCCCCCCCCCCACCGGGCCCGTCGTGCAGGCCCGCGCGCGCGCTCACGCTTCCTTTAATAGACCCTGTGATTATCGCCGCTGGGAAAGGCTCCATCGACGGAGGGTCAGATTAGCCCTGGGATAATTAGTTAATTAAGGGGATTGGCTTTTAAACGTCATGCACGGGGATGGGTTTTAGCATATGAAGGGTTGGATTTTCGACTTTGTGCAATCTTATCGTAAGGGTTTGTGGATGGTTTTGTTGCGACTCCGGATCAGCTGGTTAACCAAAAGGTCTCGAAGAGGTCTAGAGGCACGTCACAAGTAATGATTCAATTACAGCTTTGTGGTGGTTTATGTCGTGGGTTATTTTGAATCGTGTGACTGTGTTCTTGTTCGGTCGGTGGGTGGGCCTGGGATTTCTTTCTTTTTTTTCTTTCTTTCTTTTTTAACTTCCATACATATACACATACATGTATATATATGCATCCAACCAGACATACACATATACACGAATGTACAAACACACACATAACACACACATACATATATAGGTATACATCCAACCAGACATAGACACAAACACGAATGTACAAACACACACACACACACCACATTTTATTTTTTTATCTTGTCTTTTCTTATCATGTCCTGTCATCCGTCCCAACGATGAAAACGAAACCATACAACGTTCCCAGTTTCCGAAACGCAAATCCACAAAGGCTATAAAAAGAACACCCCCAATAAAAACAATACAGCCCTTCCCCCCCACCACACACACACACACACTACCTCCCCCCCCCCCACTTCCCACTCTCCACGCACAGACACCACCTCCCTCTTTCCTCCCCCTCCCCCTTCCCCTCACTTCCCCTCTCTTCTCACTCCGCCTTCTCCCCCCACTCCCCAACACCACCTCCCCCCCTCACCATCACCCTCCCCCCCCATCTTCCTGCTCTTCCCCCTCCCCCTCCCCTTCCACAAGCTTTTATCTCTGTCTATTCTTCTTCGCAAACGGCGGATTTATGTGACACATCTCATACGTATTATATGAACCCCAGAACAGGTTTCCGCACTTGGGTAAGGCTCTCCAAATAAATTAAATATGCAAATGACACGGGGACACGAAACGGACAGGTGCCTCCGCCCATCCCCGGCCCGTGACCTGCAAAAGAGAGAGAGCAAGAGAGAAAGAGATAGGAAGAGGGAGAGAGACGGGAGATGAGAAGATGCTGAAGGTGGTACGAGACTCTAAAATAGGATGATAAGGGGGGGGGCTGATAAGAGACAGACAGACAGACAAATAGGGATAGAGGCAGAGACGGAGAGAGAAAGAGAGTAAAAAAGAAAAGAGACTGAGTCAAAGAGAGAAGAACAGACACACCGAAAAATTCAAAACGAAACAAAATCAGAGAAAAAAATATACGAGGGAAGGAGAGAAGTCACACAATATATCTTGAAAGCGCCCAGCAGCAGAAATCCATTAACACAACTAATGCACGCCGACTCCTGTAGCCACGCCCACATCCCCGCCCTCTGTGTCCCAGGGTGCCCCTCCCTTTATGTCTCCCCAGTGTCAACAACCCTTGGTGTTTGAGGCTTCACCCTGGCGCGTAGGTTTATCGTTGATATACGGGTTCCTGGGAGGTGGTGAATCGAGGAGCATCTCAGGGTGATAGAATAATGCTTTTTCTCTCTCTCTTCGCTTTTCGCTTCTCTCTCTCTCTCTCTCTCTCTCTCTCTCTCTCTCTCTCTCTCTCTCTCTCTCTCTCTCTCTCTCTCTCTCTCTCTCTCTCTCATTCTCTCTCTCTCTTTCTTTCTCTTTCTCTCTCTCTCTCTTTCTCTCTCTTTCTCTCTCTCTCTCTATCTCACTTTCTCTTCCTCACTCTCTCTGTCTACAGTTATACAACATTATAGCTTTACATTCCCCCCACATCTTTAAAAAAAAAAATTATCATTCCTCCTTGTTCATCCTCTGTTTTGCTTCTCGTTCGTGATCTTGTCGAGTCTCTCCAGTGCGTCTTTATGGGCTGTCGTGTTGCGTCATTTCGGTTTGGTTGACTGGTTTTATTGTTCGCGTTCGGTTGAGGTCGATCGCACGAAAGTCATATAGATGTAGACGATCTGCGGTTAAGTATAGTTCAGTGAATTGTAGTCATATACAACTGTTGTTGTTGTTGCGGTTGTAAGTGCGTCCTCGCTTTTATTGCCTTTGGAACTGAGGCTTTGTATCCCTTAATAGATATTAAAAAAGTAAAGTTCTGTTTTCGCCATTCGATTAATTGACCCTTTGTATTACAACTTTATCATAATTAATGCGTGTTATTCTTCATCATCACTAACATTTATCTTCAAACTACACGCATTAAAAGCTGTAAAAAATATGACTGACACGGCCGTTGCTGCTAAGTTTTAGAGACGTTGATGTTTCTTAATTAACTCAGTTTGTTTTTCGCTCGAAAGATGGCGTTGACTTCTCTCGTTTTCTGTCGTTTAACACTCGCGTAAAACATAAAGGTCGGGCTATCACAAAGGACAATATTGCAAAATCATGCAAATTAAGTGTGTGTGATTCATGTAAAGTCTCTCGGAAGATGCTTCTCGCTACGATTTAATGGCATCTGACCTTACGAAAGATAGAAGGAATAGCAACATAGGAACCGAAAATATAATTTAATGAAGGAGGAACAAACTTTACGACTTCATTATGAATTCTACATCTAACGTGCTTTCAGACACACACTACTGCTTGGACAATGTCTCTGTGCATTGTGTATACACGCCACGGCTTCGCTGCTCGTGTTCCCAGTTTAATTAAGTCGGTGCAGACTTTATTAGCTTTACATCCTACTGAATTACTTAAGCTTGCACACGTGTGAGGTCGAGGCTGAGGGGGGAGGGGGGGTAGGCCTGTAGGACTAGGGGAATTGCAGGGGGGGGGGGTCATGGAGGACAGGGGAAGGACAGGGGGATAGGGAGGACATGGGAAGGACAGGAGGGGGGGGGGGGGCATAAGGGAAGGACAGGAGAGGGGGGTATGGAGGACAAGAAGTGGGCGTAGGACTAGGGAAGAGGGAGGGAAGGACAGGAGAGGGGGGTATGGAGGACAAGAAGTGGACTAGGGAAGAGGGAGGGAAGGACAGGAGAGGGGGGTATGGAGGACAAGAAGTGGACTAGGGAAGAGGGAGGGAAGGACAGGAGAGGGGGGTATGGAGGACAAGAAGTGGACTAGGGAAGAGGGAGGGAAGGACAGGAGAGGGGGGTATGGAGGACAAGAAGTGGACTAGGGAAGAGGGAGGGAAGGACAGGAGAGGGGGGTATGGAGGACAAGAAGTGGGCGTAGGACTAGGGAAGAGGGAGGGGGACGAGGTAAAGCAAGGAAAGGCGAGAAGGGGGGGGGGGTCAGACTGGGGGATACGAGGGAGTGGAAGGACTAAAAGAAGGAGAGGGGGAGAAAGGGGGAAGGATTGCCTAGGGGAAAAGGGGACAAAGAAAAAGACGGCTGACAGGGGTGTTCGTTACAGAAGATATCCATAAAAGGAACCACAAAGATTCTACATCTTGCCATTTACAAGGTGGAATTCTATAAGGCTAGTAAGCTTGATAACAAAAGACTATCAGATTGGGATGCTATTGGCTTTCCTTTATATTCGAAAAAAATACAACCTAGAGTGCTTTCAGATAAACCATATTTCCTCTGTGTTGTTGAATGATTAGTCTTTATTCTCATTAAACCAACAATGTGAAAGAAAAAAATGCGACAAGAAGAGAAAAAAACGAAACAAAAAGGATAAACCAGCAATTCAATGCGATCGAAGTTCCCGTTTTCGTCATCATACTTCACACATTTATATAAAAAAATCATTGCCAGTCATCATGACTCACACGTTTCCCTATTTCCATTCATTACCACCATCACACACTATTACCACGAATTTCCCCAACACGGCTACATATTTATCGTCATTATCCCTAAAATCCCAGCGAATTATACACTGTAAACACTCCACGATGACAACACTTCCATGTCTAGCTTATCAATGCGAGGAAGACAAGGTTAATGAATCTTATTAATGAAAGGTCCTCGTCTAATTCATGGAAGAAGTGATATGTGCTTGGTGTTCGGTTTGACGGATGAATAATACAGTGATAATTGTTTTAATCTTCATTTTGATTAATGACACTAATTATCTCTCTCATTACAGGTGAGTTGAAAGCACTTGCAGTCGATTAGGAGGAGGCTGAAGCATTGGTGAGTAAGGAAAGATAGTAAATCAGTGATGATGACAGATAATGGTGATTATTTTA
>NC_061828.1:11446891-11449391 GCF_019202785.1 Penaeus chinensis | reverse complement strand
TAGATCATGCCGTTTATCACAGCGTGTCACAGAACAATGCGACGCCTCGACCGCGAAACAAGACCACCTACTCGAGACAAATGGTGAACAAATAACTACATATAATCTTTTTCATTTCCATAAACTCTGTCACAGCGTTGAAGGTGAATACCTTGAGGAAACTATATATATCTCCGTTTTTTGATGCAACACACAACGATGATAAAAGGAAAAAAAGAAAGGAAACATATTCTATGACACTTCCTGTCCTTCTAAGTCACCTTCAAACACGTCTATATTCCTCTAAGTCACGACAATAGGTTAACAACGAGGTTTTCCATCCGTCATTTTCTCGTCCTTTCCTCGAAGTTCCCATCAGATAGTGGATGGAGGAGACGGAGACTGATGAACTGGGCCATGCTAGCATCGTCCTAATATATCACACTTCTAGTATTGAGTAGATAGGGATAGATAGTTATATAGTTAGGTAAATAGATAAAGAGAGAGCAAGGCGGAGGCAGAAAGAGACAGGCAGGCAGACGGACAGACAAAGAGAGACAGAGACAGACACAGAGACAGGAAAGAGACAAAGAGATCACCTAAGAAACACAGTCCTCAGTGTCTCTTTAAATACATATCACGATGGTCTGCAAAGGAAAGAGCGAACAAAAGGAAGATCGTGTGAAAAATTGCATGTGTTGCATGATAATGACGTTGCGTTGAAACATAAGACTTTGTTCCTTTTTGTGATGCAGCGACTGTGTTGAAGTCAAGGTCGTAACCCTATTTATTGCCCAGGAGAGATAGGATGCTGCAGAAATGCCAATTACGACCTGTTTTCTTCCTCTGACAAATCCCCCCTCTCTCTCTCTCTCTCTCTCTCTCTCTCTCTCTCTCTCTCTCTCTCTCTCTCTCTCTCTCTCTCTCTCTCTCTCTCTCTCTCTCTCTCTCTCTCTATCTATCTATCTATCTATCTATCTATCTCTAGCTGTCTATCTATTTATCTGTTTATCTGGCGATGACATTCGTGCAATTCTTATTATATATTTTCCTTATTCATAGTCAATATTCATGAGACAAGACAATAGCAAATCATTATCAGCTGATAAGCTACTTCCCTCTCACTTGATGTTATTTTTGTTATACGAAATTGAATTATAACTTTTAATAGGGCAGGTAATTTCTTAGAATATAGATATTGCAGTTTTTTTATGATATTCTATTTAATGTTTTTTTTTTTTAATTACATATTTGTTATATGGATAACAACCAGTTACAGTAATTCTAATTTCCAGATGTGTACCTATCTTCACATAGATGTAAAACGGTTCTCGAATGATTTAATGGTCCTCTAAGTGATACAGAAAAAATAGAGAGAAAAAAGAACAGACTCAAAACCAGTTCTTGTATATCATAAAAAACATCTACAAGGGAAGTTCTCGCGCCCTCACTGCTAGGTAACCAGAACGAGTCCTACAGCAGAAGTTTGCAAGCTGAGACCAGTTCTTACCCCTCTAATAAACTAAGCACTCAACCAAGACCAGTTTTCTATCAGACTTTATGCAAGGTCCACTCCCCTCTCCCTTTCTCTCTATTTCGTCTTCTCCATTTCTCTCACTTTCGCCCTCTCCATCTCTTCCTTTTCGCCCTCCCCACCTCTTCCTTTTTCGCCCTCTCCCCTTTCCCTCTTTTGCCGTCTGACCCTTTCCCTCTTTCGCCCTTTCCACCTCTCCCTTTTTCGCCTTCTCCCGCTCTCCCTCTTTCGTTCTCTCCCCTTCTCCCTCTTTCATTCTATCTACCTCTCCCTCTTTCGCTCTCTCACACTCTCCCTCTTTCGCTCTCTCTACATCTCCCTTTTTCGCCCTCTCCTCTTCTTTCGTTCTCTCTCACCTCTCCCTCTTTCGCTGTCTCCCCTCTCCCCTCTACCCGTCCTGCCTCCTGTGCCCAAACTAAGACCAGTTCCTTTTGCTAACTCCTTCCCCCCTCCCTCCCTCCCTCCCTCCCTCTCCACTCCCCTCCCCTCTTCTTACCCGTACACCCCCCTCGATTTACTCCTCCCACTCCCCGACTCCCTCTCTCCACCTTCTACCCTCTACCCTCTCTCCTCTCCCATTTCTTTCCCTTCCCTCCATTCCCCTCTTCCGTCTACTTCCCCTTACTCCCTCCCCTTCAACCCTCCTACCCCCTTCCCCCATTCCCCCCTCCCTCCCCCTGCCCCTTGCTTTGCTCCATCCCTCAGCCCCCCCCCCCACACACACACTCCCTCCAACCATCCCCCCAACCTCCATACCCTCCCAACCCCCTTATAACAACCCCATCCCCCTTGCCCCTTCCCCCGACATCCCCCAACCCCACCCCCTTGCCCCTTCCCCCGACATCCCCCAACCCCACCCACTTGCCCCCCCCCTCCCCCCAACTGAATTCCAGGCCAGGACGCCCCGAGTTCAACGACCTTCCCTCGCGCTCGCCTCCTGTGGTACGACGACCCAAGATGGCGCAGGTGGGGAGGGAGGGGGGATGG
>NC_061828.1:11434391-11444391 GCF_019202785.1 Penaeus chinensis | reverse complement strand
CCTTCCCCTTACTAATTTTTCTCCTCGATTCCCCTTCTGCAGAAAAACGTGGCCTTCGAGGAGGGACCCGAGTTCCTCCGAGACGCCGTGGAGCATGTACCCATCGAGGCCGAGCCTTACATGGCCGAGTTCGAGGCTGAGGATGACGCATTCTTCTCCCGAGGGGACGTCGAGTCCTACCCACGCTTCCAGTCTGTTTACTCCGGTGGCTTCGAGGACGAGGTGAGGGGGCGCCGCTGCCCGAAATTGGGGTGGGGGATGAGGGGGTGGGGGGCGGTTGCTTTAAGAGATAGATGATATATACATATCCACACACACACACACACACACACACACACACACACACACACACACACACACACACACACACACACACACACACACACACACACACACACACACACACACACACACACACACACACACACACACACACACATATATATATATACAGTCAAAACATGCATATATACGTATATGCATACAGACAGACAAACATGCCCAAATACATACATACACAAACAGATAAACAGATACATGTATAGATAATGATCCAAAACACCACCAACAACAACAACAAACAAACAAAAAAAACGAAACAAAAACAGGAAAAAAAAGGGTTATCAAACATCCTCTTCCCCGGCAGGCAATGGACGCCTATGTGATCGAGACCCCGAAAGACATGTACGGCTGGGCAGGTTACAGAGCCGCCGTGGAGTCGCCGCCTCTGAGGATCCCGACGCATGACCCCGAGGAAGCCCGGCCCGTGCAGCCACAGGTGAGGCGTCAGGACAGGGTGGATAGATGGGTAGACTGATAGATAGATGGATTGGTAGATGGATATTGATAGCTAGATGGATTGGTAGATGGGTATTGATAGATAGATGGATTGGTAGATGGATATTGATAGCTAGATGGATTGGTAGATGGATAGATCAATAGATGGGCTAATTGATAGATAGATGGATTGGTAGATGGGGAGATTGATAGATTGTTGGATAGATATATAGACAAATATATAGATTCATAGACAGCCAAGCATTCAGTTAGGCAGAAAGATAGATGAATAGATATGTACATAAAGTCAGATAGATGAAATAAATTAAAACCAAATATAATACACAGATGGCCTGAACAATGATAAATCACAGAAACAAAAAACGGGTAACTATAAGAAATAAATAGAAATGAATATCTTGAAGGACCAACCATAAACAAGGACACCAATCAGCCTTCTCTCCCTCTCGCTGCGCAGCTCAACAGCCGCCCTTTCGGTCCTTGGTCCGAGACCCTCCTTGGAGAAGACATTCCTGACGACGACGTGGTAGAAGTCGGTGGGTCTCCTTCCTTCCAGGACACGTTCAGCTCCCTGGCCGGCGCGGACCTGTTGAAGTACTACAATGATATTAGGAGCAGGAAGTCAGGTATGTGTACGATGTGTAGAGTGAATAGTGTATAATGCGCTCTGGGTGTAGAGTGATGTGGAAATAATGTGGAAAAGGGGGATTTAGTGAGTTATTGTAGTCGTTTGAAAGTGGTGTGCGTTTGTGTGTGTGTGTGTATGTTTTCTTTGTTTGTCTGTGTGAATGTGTAAGTGTGAGTGTCAATAAATGAATATATATGCTCACATCTATATATCAACAAACAACTTTTCAAACCTCGCTACCGTATAGCATGTCATCCAAACACAAGATACTAAACAAAGAAAAGATAAACAGAAAAAAAAACAGAACTAGAAAATAATAATAGTAATAATTAATAATAACTCTAACGAACGTAATTTACTGATTTCCGCGAACCCTTTGCCTCCACAGACTACAAGCTGGTGTGTTATTTTGGCGGTTGGTCCGTGTACAGGCCCGAGCCTTTCGACTTCACGGTGACGGACATCGACCCCTTCTCCTGCACCCACGTCATCTACTCCTTCGCAGGACTCAAGGCTAATGAATACACGATCCAAGCCTTAGATGAGGAAACGGACATCGTGAAGGGTATGAATTGAAGATTTCTGATGATTTTTTTTTTTTTTAATTATTTGAGTGATTGATTATTTTCTACATATTTCCTGCATCTATATATTCGTAATTAATTCAGTCTAAGTGATTTGTGATTTGTTTTCAAATTATCCCAAATGTTGACGTATCCAGAATTAGGATATACTGATAAACCTCAACCTGTCGATAATCAATAAATCACCTCATTTTACCCTACCAACAAATCAAAAAAAAATCCACCAAAAAAAGCCTAACCTCACCCGCAACCACCTCCCAGGGGCGTACAAGGCAGCTGTCGGCCTGAAGAACCAGAACCCGGCCCTGAAGGTGATGATCGCCATCGGAGGCTGGAACGAAGGAGGCAAGAAGTACTCGGAGATGGCCTCGAGCAAGCAGAGGAGAGAGAAGTTCGTGGCCTCCGTCGTGAGTTTCCTGAAGGAGCACAAGTTTGATGGTCTCGATTTGGATTGGGAGTACCCTGGTGGGTGTCTGTGTGATCTGTTTTTTTTAGTTTATTGTTACTGGTGTTGGCGGTGTTATTTGTTATAGTTATTGTTGCTGTTATTTTGTTGTCTTTTGTATTCATTATTATTTCATAATAACGTAACGTCTTTTAAAGAATATTTAGCATAAGTTAGCTGGCAAATATACCCTTCCTATCTTATATCTTGTGTTTAGGCGTTGTTGTATCTCTTAAGTGCTTACGACTAAAGTTTCCTCCCCCCCCCCCCCCTCAGGCGCCAGCGACCGCGGCGGCCGCTGGTCTGACAAGGCTAACTTCGCCGACCTTGTGGAGGAACTCGCAGCCGCTTTCCAACCTCACGGATGGATCCTGTCTGCCGCCGTGTCTCCCGCAAAGTAAGTCCGTGTCTGTTAACCCTCTTGATCAGCTCATCGGATTCTGGAAGGGTAGTACTAACGATAAAGAGTTTATTTCGTAATGTTTTTTTTTATCTAAAATTGTCTCTGTGCAGCATCGGTATATCATATGGAGTGGAATACTCGAGATGAGCCAATCAGTCATCCTAATCTGAGGATCTAATCATCTGAGGAAAGCTACTTACAGCAGCTCGCCCTTTATCCTTGTTTGCCTTCCGTCCTTCCAGGTTCCGCGTAAACGAGGGCTACGACGTGCCTCGCCTGGCCCAGCACCTCGACTTCATCAACATCATGACCTACGACCTGCGAGGACCCTGGGACGGCAAGGCTGACCACCACGCCCCCATCTCTTCCCGCCCTTCCGACAGCTGGGCGTACAAGGCCCTGAACACGAAGGACGGCATCGCATACTGGGCCGAGAAGGGCGCCCCGAAGGAGAAGCTCGTGATGGGCATTCCCTTCTACGGCCGCACCTTCACCCTCGCCTCGTCCAGCACTCAGCCCGGGTCACAGGTGGGTACAGAGGGCGTTTGAATGCGCTTCTTGACTGTAGTATCTTACGTTCGTAGATTTCATGCTTTACAGCAGTATATTGAGCCTTAAAAGATATTATATGTAAAGTCTGTATACCTAAAGCCACGTAAGCATTCATAACCTTAATGTCTTATTACGCAGGCGAAGTCTGGTGGTAACGAGGGACAGTACACTCAAGAGAGAGGCTTCCTTGCTTATTACGAAGTGTGCCAAGAAATGCGTAATGGCGGCTGGGACGTACAGCAGGACGCCGTTGGAGGACCGTACATGAGCAAGGGAGACCAGTGGATCGGCTGGGACGACGTCGATTACGTCACCAAGAAGGCGAGTCCTATTCAAGCGCACTATGTAAAAATGATAATTAAGAATAATAAAGAGATCAATACAGAATCATCCCTTGGGTTGCCATCGATCCTGTCGCCTTCGTGTTAAAGGCATCCCTTCTGTGCACCATCAGAGGACCGGGCTTTGACGCCGTTCAATTGCAGATGGACCTGGTGAAGTCCGAGGGCCTGGGCGGCGCCATGGTTTGGGCCATCGACCTGGACGACTACCTGGGTGTGTGCGGAGACAGGTGGCCTCTCCTGACGGCCATGCGTCGTGGTCTCGGTCTGAAGGCCCTGCCAAGCATCCCGGGCGCCATTCCCGTCAGCCCTTTGATAGAAGAACCGACTCCCGCCACCCCCAACGTCACCCCGGCTGCTACAACTAATGAGGAAACGAGTATGATTGCCTTTTTCCCCCTTAAGTGTTGTTTAGTATGCCTCATAAACTTGTTGCTCTGTCGCACTTCTGGCCCGCTATCACTTTACTTTCGTCTTGTCACTTCTAGTAACCAGTATAGGATCAAGGTTGATTATAAGTGCCTAACATCTTTGTGTGAATTCATGTGTTTTGTGAAGAATACCGTTGCAAGTGTCACTTCAGTTCACCTCGTTTCTTCCTTCCGCCATTGTCGACGATGTCCACTTGTGAAGTTCCTACATCAGCTTTGGCTTTTCCCCTCTTTTCAAACCCACGTGTTTTGTATATATATTTTTCCTCTTAAAACTTCTCTTTACCGCTTGCATGCTTCATTCTTGTTAAAATAGGAGGCAGTGTAAGTTATTTCTTGCCTTTGTATTTACCAAACATGTGTGGTTGTGCGTATGTATGAGCGTGTGCACGAGTGAGTAATAGTGCGTACGTGTGCTCGGAAAAGTCTCTCCCCGGAGGCTTCAGCACTTCGTGTGTATTCCTCCGTGACTAATTTCGAACACACTCCAGCATGCCCTCCGCCCTCCCCTTCTCCCTCACCGTCTCCAACACTCGCACATCACGAAACACATACACGGTCTCCTCTCGGCTTCCCTTAGCCCCCCTAACAGAGCGTTAACCCCGCCAGTGCCAGAACAAACCGCGACACAAACGCCCTCCGACATCGAGGACATGACAACGTTACCTCCGACCACCCTCACGCCCACAGAAGCGACGCCGGCACCTAATTTCACCTGCCCAGGTAATCTGCTGTACTGGTTCATCACGTATTTATCGAGGAACGTGTAGATAAATATTCCTGATATATTTATTTCTATCACTTATGACCATCTTACCACATCCAAGCCCTTAGCAAACATCAGCAGGTTAGGTTAGGCTGCATTCCAAATCCTTCACTCTCTCCTTCATTCCCACATCCCGCGTAGGACCCGGCTTCTTCAGATCCGCCGAGGACTGCGCCGTGTACTTCCTCTGCGACTCGTCCCTCATGGCCTACAAGTTCGTGTGTCCCGCTGGCCTCGTCTTCGACACCCTTCGACGCTTGTGCAACTGGCCGCGTCACGTCAAGTGCGGGGCAGCCTCTTCACCTCTTAGTGAGTTCGAGTTTCATTTTCTTTTGATTTTGAGCACTGAGCTCTGCATCAGTATTTCCCTTGTTTGACCGTATAGTTGACTTTCGCACGTTTCCTAGCAGTAATCACATTTAAACACTGCACCCTTACTGTTGCACTATACTTTAAATCATTGTCACTCGTTATAGTTGTTTGTAGCATTTCCTTGAATGTTCTCGTAGCAATGTGTCCTTGTTTTAAGCACTAGATTGATTTCCACATTCCTTCATATCAAAGAATCCCTCTCCTAGTCTCTCTGAAAATGGTTCAAAATTCCCTCCTGCACCTCTAAAATCTTTCACCTCACAAACTCTTTCCTCTGGGGTGGCCGACAGCAAGGAAAGCCATCAGCTGTAAGAAAGATGGTTTGTACAGTGACGAGTACGACTGTCGCATGTTTACGTGGTGTAAGAATGGCGTGGCGTCGAGGTATTACTGCCAGCACGGACTTTACTTCAATCCCAAGACAGGTAATGCAACAAGGTCAAGAGCTAATGGGAAACACGAAGACCAAAACACCACAGGGAAAGACCTTGCTAAGAAACATGTAACAGAGAGAACACAAGTTGTCACTGAAACTTTGGGTTTACACCAAGAAGAAAAACATACGTGCCTCCTTTCCACGATATGAATATACACGGAACTTAAACAGTACAAGAACGAGCGAAAATACACACGGAATATACATTGCTCTGTTATTATGCAGGAAATATACATCAACGTGTTATCATACAGTGACCATTAAAAAAGGTCTCCAATGCAGCCAACTTCATTGACCACATGGAAACATGAACGTTTCATCCGTACAGACTCTTATGAATTATCCTATACCAAGAAAATGCCATAATACATGTGAACAAGCTCACACCTGGAGAAGATATACAGTATACAATTCATATATACAACAAACGACAAACCCCCCAGCGCTTTTGTGTTTGTGAAATAAGGTCTTATAAGAAGAAAATACACGGCCTAGTAGTTTAGAAAATTATTGTGAAAGTGAATATGACTTCCTTCTTCTTCTTTTTTTTCTTCTCCTTCTCCTCCACCACCTCCACCACCACCACCTCCTCCTCCTCCTCCTCCTCCTCCTCCTCCTCCTCCTCCTCCTCCTCCTCCTCCTCCTCCTCCTCCTCCTCCTCCTCCTCCTCCTCCTCCTCCTCTTCCTCCTCCTCTTCCTCCTCCTCTTCCTCCTCCTCTTCCTCCTCCTCTTCCTCCTCCTCCTCCTCCTCCTCCTCACCCCCCCTCTTCCTCCCCCTCTTCCTCCAACTCTTCTTCCTCCTCTTCTTCCTCCTCTTCCGCCTCCTCTCCCTCTTTCCACTGACCCGTCTAATATCCCCTTTCTCTTCCCCTCCAGGAGTGTGCACAGAACCCGACCAGAAGTTCTGTCTGCCTGGACAATCCGTCATGATTGAAGCTTCTGACGAGAATGAGATCACGCTCAAGATGGCTCAGAGGGCAGGTGAGTCTCGCGAGAAAATACTTGTCAAATCTAAATAAAAGAGATAGAAAAGGAAAGGATTTGTTTTACATATCACTTTAAGTTCATTTTAGTAATTATTAAAGATATCTATTTTCCATAATTTCTTTATTGGTTTTTGTGTTATTTATAAAGTTCATTATCCACCTGGCACCCTTATTTCTTTAGAGTTTTAGGTTCATTTTGCTTTGTCTTGTCTATAAAGTTCATTATCCACATCACGACTATATTTGTATCAACTATTTCGTCATTCTGCGTCATTTATAAAGTTCACCTGACCCCCATTTTTTTTTTTTTTTTCATTTTGTATTATTTATGACGTTCATTACCCACCTCACGCCCCCCTCGCGGTCTTTCCAGGCGCAGAAAAGAGAGTCGTGTGTTACTTCACCAGCTGGGCCTACTACAGACCCTCTCCCCACAATTTCGCCCCTGAATACGTGGACCCAAATCTCTGCACCCACATCATATACGCGTACGCCATGTTGGACGGCTCTGAACTCATCATGAGGTCGCTCGATCCCTATCTGGACTTCGATTACAGTGAGTATAGTGATTCTCTGAGGAATATTTGTGATGGTATGGGTCGACGGTCGAAAGCTTGGGTAGGAAGTGTTATCTGAAGTCAGTGATGCAGTTGGGATATCTTGCTTTCTTTTGTATATGAATAAAAGAAAGTAGAATAGGTATGTAGTATACTTGCATATGCTTTTATACATATGTTGATAAGAACAGCAATGGCAAAAATGAATAATGATAATGTAACTACTAACCATGATAGAAAAATAGATGAGTATATACATTCACCATCAATCTACTTTAGCATCATAACCAAATAAAGCATTAGCATTACTGTCAGTGTAATTAGTGTTATCATAATCATTGTTATTATTATTCGTAATAGTAATAGTATCATCCTTATCGTCACCATTATTATTATCATATCCAACATCATTATTGCCATTATCATTAACATTAACTCTTTCTATTACTATCATCATCATCATCCTTACTACTACTAACGCCACCACTCTCTTCGCCAGACTTCTACCAGCGCATCCTCGGCCTGAAGCGAGAAGCGCCGAACTTGAAGGTGATGCTGGCGCTGGGCGGGTGGGTGGACTCCGCCGGCGACAAGTACTCCCGCCTTGTGAACAACCCAAAGGCCAGAGCGAAGTAAGTCCTTGGAGACGTGCGTTAGAAGTAAAAAAAAACTAATTTATGAATAGATGGTAGAAGTAAAAACTAATATATGAGTATACGCGTGAATTGGTAGATTGAGAGAATGCAAAAGATAAAGTTGAGGAGATGAGATGAAGACAGTGGTTGGTCCATTCGTTCGTGCCCTAAGGTTTCGAAGCCATTTAGTTTTAGATAACAATAATACATAAATAGATAAAAAGATAGATAAACAGAAAAATAAAAGAAAATGAAAATAAGAACAGAGAAAACAAACAAATAAACAATAAAGAACACGAAAAATAAATCTCCCATTTTCTTTCCTCTCCAGCTTCGTCGAACACACAACGCAGGTTCTGACAGCATATCGTTTCGACGGACTGGACTTCGGCTGGATGTACCCGCGGTGCTGGCAGATGGACTGCTCTAAGGGCCCCACCTCAGATGTCTCGGGCTTTTCTAGTCTTATAAAGGTAATTTGTGTTTATTTGTTGTTGGTTTTGCCCCTTTCTCCGACGCTTTCCCTCTCGTTGTATCTTCATTTAGTTATTTTCTATTAGTGTGAATATCTGTTGATATATGTATATATATATATATATATATATATATATATATATATATATATATGCATATATCTTTTTTCTGCATCTAAGCTCATATACCAGTTATAGTACTTTTCTCCGTATACGAAGATATCTTGCAGGATACCACGTGCGAGTAAGCACCATATAAATACACAGCTTCACACTCTGCCACGCCTTCATCTCCCTTCTCCCATCCCTTCAGGAACTGAAAATGGCCTTCGAGCGAGTCTCCCCGCCGCTCCTGCTCTCCGCCGCCGTCTCGCCCGCCCGCAACACGATCGACAGGTCCTACGACGTCCCGACGCTCTCTCGTTACCTGGATTTCATTAACGTCATGACGTACGACTTCCACGGCGCTTGGGAGAAGGAGACTGGGCACGTCTCGCCCCTCAAGTTCAGGGACGGCGATAGGTGAGTTGGGGCGCCGATCGACGTCACTTTTAATGCCGATGCTTTCTGTTATTTTCTCTGTCCTAATTTGTTCCTGTGATAACTAACATTGTGCTATTGCAATTATATATATTTTTTTCTTATTGGTAGTATTAACATCACTATTGATATTGATATAAGTATTAGTATTAGCAACTAGTATTCTATTAGTATTAGTCTTAGCATTAGTATCAGTATGAGTAATAGTATGAATATTCTATCATTATCAGTATGAGTATTAGTAAGAGTATTATATCAGTATCAGTATTAGTATAGTCATTATTATTATCATAATTACAACGGCATCACCACCATTGTCACCGACACCGTCATAACGTAATACATCTGTCACTGAAGGTACGCTTCTCAAAACACGGACTACTCCATGAAGCATTGGGTCGAGCGGGGCGCCGACCCGACAAAGCTGGTGATGGGCGTCCCCTTCTACGGCCAGACCTTCACCCTGGCCAACCCGCTGCAGAACGGCCTCCGCGCGCCGGTGTCCAGGAACGGGGACGAAGGACCGGTCACCCACCAGAGGGGCATGATGGCTTACTTTGAGATTTGTAAGACTGGTAAGTGCGACACGAAAGCGAGTGGTAGGGCGTTATTTGCTCCGTTTTTGTGTCATCTGGAGATAAAGTATTGCTGCTAAACGTACAACGCATTGGTTGCTGTCCCCAGTGATGGAGAGGGTCGTAACGATTCCCTGTCTTCTTTGCAGTTCGCACCCCCGGCTGGACCAAGGTCGTGGACGCTAAGGGTGCCATTGGGCCGTTCGCGCACAAAGGCGACCAGTGGTACAGCTACGAGGACCCCGACTCCGTCACCAGAAAAGCCAACTATATCATCAGCAGCGGCTACGGCGGCGCCATGGTGTGGGATCTCAGCTTCGACGACTTCCTGAACGTCTGCTGCCGCGAGTCCATGCCGCTCCTGCGTGCCATCAACAGGGTCCTGCGATCTGTGCCCTATCCGCCGCCCAGACCCGGAGGAGGCGACTGCACGAGGCCGCCCGTGGACACTACCCCCCCGACGCCCACGCGCACGACT
>NC_061828.1:11429391-11431891 GCF_019202785.1 Penaeus chinensis | reverse complement strand
CCTAAAAAAGAAAGTATAAAGTTCGAACAGCACCGCCTAAACGAGAGTTCCTCCGCCTTACTATTAACACGTGATTTCCTTCTTCCGTGGCCCCTAGATGTAGTAACGGGGTGCTAGAAGAATCTCGCTGTGCCCCGGGGCTGCACTGGAACCAAGCAAAGAAGATCTGCGACTGGCCACAGAATGCCAAGTGTGGGAGAGAGCCAAGTAAGTCCACGTCCTGTCTAGTTGCCCCTTGCTTTAAATAATAACAAGTGCCAAGCTTTTACAGTTAAAAAAAAAAAAGAAATCTTCGCTTTTTATAGATAGGATGCAATGTGCCATGAATATGCTTATAGTGATATAAATGCCATAACCTCTGCCTGGATAAGCCACACAGCGAAACATAAAGCGCAATTCCCAACATAAAACATGTTATTCCTTTATGGTAGTTTGGGTAATGTAGCCAGCATGGTATTTTTTAGACTGTGTTTCTGTGTTCTGTAGACATGAAGGTGAATTTGCTATTTATTCTTGGTTATTTACCTCTGAGTTTCTCTTTACTTCATTTTACGTTTCGAACTTCCGATTAGACAACAAACTTTGAAGTTCTGAAGTTTCATATTTCAGGATTCGTTTTACCTAAATTGCAGTCCTAAAAAAATGCCAACTCAATTCCTTAATCTTAATACATTTTAATGCACGAATTACTGCATAGGTTTCATAAGGCTTTATAACTACACATTTTATAACTGCACACCAACTATCTCTCCGCATGACCTCATTACTGTTAGAATTTAATCGCATGTTGGAAGGTGTTCCACATTCTATGTTGAGATGAGTTATCTTATTATATCTGGGGCTATAGCAGCATGCCACCACACTTCTATAAGGAATTAGAATAAGTAGTCAGCATGTTTGATTTAATATCGTAATCCAAATACCACATGAAATAACTGACAAATGAGTAATCTGAACATTTTTAACAAGCAAAATAAAACTCGAAGACGTCAAAAGTAATGTTAGCCACTAAGGTGTGAAGCGCCAGCATGAGGCATGACCACGTTCTCTCTCCCCTGTAGGCGGGCCGGCGACCACTCTTCCCCCTTTCTTACCCCCCTCGACCACCCCCACCGCATCCTGGTGGACAACCACACGCCCCACTGCACGCCCTACCCCACGTCCCACCACCAGACCTTGGTGGCAGCCCTCGCAGCGTCCTACATATCCTCCCTACACGTCCTCAGACACAACCTACCACCAGACCTTGGTGGCAACCCACACAACCTTCCACACGCCCCACCAGCAGACCCTGGTGGCAGTCCACACGCTCCACCTTCTTATCCTCTTCCACCACCACTACCGCCCCTCCAGCTACCCGTCCCTCGCCGCCGTCGCCCTCAGAGTCCGGCGAAGAGTCCTGCGACGAAGGCAAGACTTCGGGAGTGCCAGGCGACTGCAGCAGCTTCCGACAGTGCCACAACAGCGACTGGGTGGTGCTCTCGTGCGCCCCCGGCCTGCACTGGAACGACCGCCTCAAGATCTGTGACTGGCCTCAGAGGGCCCGTTGTAAGAGTGAGTATAACTTCGTCGCAGAAAACCAACCTTTGCCTTTTCAGCGATCGCCAGCGAGGACTATTCTATTTCTGTTTCATTACATCAAAGGAGGAACATTCATAAAATTTGTCAACAGAACTCGTCTTCAGCAAAACGTTAGGATTGCGATCTGATCTAATAAGAAGTAGAATTTAGTTATAATGTAATTGATGGAGATAGCAAATACAGATTATAGAAATAGTGAACAAAAGATTCATAAATAAGGTCAATATGAACATATATCTTCAATAAAATCCATAGGGAAGCATGTGCATTTCAAGTTAATATGAAATGCACGTGTAGACCAAAATAGTGTTATCATAAGCCTTACTTATTATGCGCATACCCATAGTCTATATACAATAGAGCAGTTAGAACGCTTGAATAGAAAGAGGCATATTTTGTTAGGCCAGAGAAAAAAAAAAAAAAAAAAAAAAAAAAAAAAAAAAAAAAAAAAAAGCGAAAAATCAAATGAACAAATATAAAAGAAAAAAACATAAAGCATAAATATGAAATGGAGTAGAAATCCCCGAAAGTAATCCCTCTCCCCGTCCCATTATTCCTTCTATCCACACTCACCTTCTCTGAATTCCCTCCTTCACGCCCACCCACCCCACCGCCCACTCAAAGACGCCCCCGTAAGCACTGTAGCCCCGCAGGTACCGCCACCACCCGCGGCCCCGACATGTTCAAGAAATCCACCTGCACCACGGAGGGAGAGGCTTACGCGGGCCCCCAGTGCACTGCTGTAGTCCGGTGCGCTGCAGGAGAGCTAGTCGTGCAGCACTGCACAGGCGGCCTCGTGTGGAACGATGCGCGGGCCGTGTGCGACTTCCCCTCCAACGTTCCCCAATGCTCGGGCGTTACGCTCACGCCAGCCTCCGAAGGTAGTCGCTGCTGCGCCTCCTCCGCATAAAGCTCCCTC
>NC_061828.1:11401891-11419391 GCF_019202785.1 Penaeus chinensis | reverse complement strand
TGAACAACCCAGCTGCTCGGGCTAAGTTCACTGAACACGTTATTACGTTCATTCAGCAGAATAACTTCGATGGTCTGGATCTCGACTGGGAGTACCCCGTCTGCTGGCAGGTAAAGGAAAAAAGGGTGTTCAGTTAGTTATGCTTGCGCATGAATAAATGGCGTTCTCAGTTTTGCTCTTAGGTGAAATATTGGTTTTGTGTTAGTCTGTTTTGCAGTTTTATAATATGATAATTAATCGGCATCAGCGATTACGTAAGAAGAAAATACGAAACAACGCTCTCTCTAATATTTTCCAAAAAAAAAAAAAAAAAAAAAGTTTACACAAATAGAAGAAAGAACAAAAAAAAGTTACCTATGTCTCCCTACAATATAAACCGACACTGATGGCATTCGTTGACGTCTCCTAGGTGAACTGCAACAAAGGCCCCGCTTCCGACAAGGACGCCTTCTCCGCCTGGGTGAGGGAGCTCAAGATGGCCTTCGAACCTCTCGGGCTCCTGCTCTCTGCTGCCGTGTCTCCGAGCAACAAGGTCATCGACGCCGGTAAGGATCTCTTTTCGATATTGAAGTATATTTGCAAACATTTTTGAATGGCGTATATACACCTTGTGTTTAGGGAATTATGATGATGGTAACACTAATACTAGTAATAAAGATAATGATAATGATTGTTATTATCATTATTATTGTCATTATAATAATACTAATGACAATAGTTTATTATTATGATAATAACAATGATAATGCTAACATAATTAATAATGATGATAACAATAACTTTGATAATACAGTTGATGATAACAGTGATAGTAACCTCTGATCTTCATTTTGTTAACACATTCTTATTTCACCTGCAGGTTACGACGTTCCGGTTCTGAGCCAATACCTCGACTGGATCGCCGTCATGACCTACGATTACCACGGTCAGTGGGACAAGAAGACAGGTCACGTCGCCCCCATGTATGCTCACTCCACAGACGAGAATCTTGCATTTAACACAGTGAGTTTTTTTATGATTTAATTATTCTACGAGATAAATCATACATGCTAGTTGAACAATTAATATTACACATGCGACATGAGATGACGTCGCTGAATAAGTATTTTATTTTTAACGATGACAACAAATCTCTCGAGAAGATACCGAATCACTCGCTGTCCCCAAACATTTAAACTCCCAATCTCTTGCAGAACTTCACCATTCACTACTGGATCGAGAAGGGCGCCGACCGCAAGAAGCTGGTCCTGGGAATGCCCATGTACGGTCAGTCCTTCACCCTCGCCAGCAGCCAGGACAACGGCCTCCTTCAGAAGTCCTACGGAGGCGGCGATGCAGGACAATATACTCGAGCCCGCGGCTTCTTGGCCTATTATGAGGTAAGCGACATACGCCCTAATGGTTCCCTAATGGTAGACGTAAATTAATCCATGAGGTTAGATGGCCATAAGGATGGTAATGCTAGGAGGCAGAACCCTGTTTATATTTCGCCGTCAACGCATTGAAAAATATGCTTACAGACTCGTGCATATCACACCCACACCCAATCAAACACATACACACACACACACACACACACACACACACACACACACACACACACACACACACACACACACACACACACACCCACCCTAACCCGGAGAACAATCCAACGAGAACTAACCCTACCCATCCTCCCGTTGCCAGATTTGCTACAAGATCAGAGGCGGAGGCTGGACGGTCGTGCGAGACAGCGAGGGCACCATGGGACCGTACGCTTACAAGGGCAACCAGTGGGTTGGATTCGATGACGTTCACACCATCAGATACAAGGTGCGTGTTACAAGATTTGTCTGTTTATCTTTATGCGTGTATGTGTGAGTGAGTGAGTGAGTGAGTGAGTGAGTGAGTGAGTGAGTGAGTGAGTGAGTGAGTGAGTGTGTGTGTGTGTGTGTGTGTGTGTGTGTGTGTGTGTGTGTGTGTGTGTGTGTGTGTGTGTGTGTGTGTGTGAGTCTGTGTGTGTGTGTGTGTGCGTGTGTGTGTGTGTGTGTGTGTTTGTCTGTGTATGTAGTATGTATGAGTACATGAATAGGCCAACACATTTGTAAAATTTTCAGTTATATGTACGATGATTTAATGAATATTTTCCTTTCCTTTTTATTGTTCAAAATGGAAAAAAAAAGAAAACAGACAATCGGTCTCAGCGATATCACCTTTTCCATACAAAGACCACGAAACCCTAACTCGTCTCTCCGCCTTCAAACAGTCCGAATACATTAAGAAAATGGGTCTGGGCGGCGGCATGATCTGGGCCCTCGACCTCGACGACTTCAGGAACCGCTGCGACTGTGAGACGCACCCTCTCCTCAGGACAATCAACCGCGTACTGAGGAACATCCCAGTGCCGGACCCGGGATGCCCTCTGCTCGGAAGCGCCCAGCCCACCATGGGCGTTGTCGCTCCAGGTGCGCTGCGAAAGTCTCTTTTTTCGGTTCTTCTTCTTGTTTCTTCCTTTTCTTCTTCTTCATCGTCTTCTTTTATTATCATTATTAGTATTAGTATTAGTATTAGTATTAGTATTAGTATTTTCTTCTTCTTCTTCTACTTTTTTTTTCTTCCTATCCCCCCCTCCTCCTCCTCCTCCTCCTCCTCCTCCTTCTTCTCTTTCTTCTTCTTCTCTTTCTTCTTCTTTTTTGTTGAGGAGGGCTTTTTTTCTCTTCTTTTTATTTATCTCCATACAACTTTTCTTATTTTCATATGATTTTTTTCTTTTACTTTATTTTCATATCACCGTTTTCTTATTTTTCTTTATTTCTGGGTATCTATTAATGCAATTACTTATTTATCTTTTCTCCATGCATTTGTTCATTGCCTTTTGCATAAATTTATTGGGCTGATTGATCATTGCAGATGTAATGTGTGTTTTTATATAGATAAACAGATACATAGAGAAATTTGTATATATATATATATATATATAGAAAATGGATATATAGATATGAATAGATAGATAAACCCTTATATACACAGAGGAACAGACAGACAGACAGGCAGCTAGATAGATAATTAATTCGACAGACAGAGAGATAGTTCCATCCAGTCAAGCTCCTCTCTAAGTCCCCTCTCCCCCCTCCTCCAGGCACCACCACTGTCGTGCGCGATCAGACCGTCACGAGCGTCGAGCCCTTGGTGACGCCCCGCATCCCGACGCCCAACACGGTCGCCCCCAGTGCGCCTAGCGGGGGCGAGTGCCAGACCGGAGAACGCCGCGCCCATCCGACCAACTGCAACATGTACTACGAGTGTGTCTTCGGCAAGCTGGAGGAGAGGAGGTGCTTCGCCGGACTGCACTGGAACGGCAAGGTAGGGCTCGAGGGCGTTTCGGCTTTTCCATAGGGTCGCTCGCAGGCACAATCAAAAAATAAAGTCGCTTGCACAAGTTGAAGTTTAAGATAAGTGTAGAAGTGATTGTAATAGTAGTAGTAGTAGTGGCAATAGCAACAACAACAAAAACAATTATATCACATTAACAACAAGATATTAATGATAAACCTACTCATTTGCACAGGACCGCTGCGACTGGCCGGATAATGCAGGATGTACCAGTGGCTCTTCACCGACCATCACTGAACCCTCCGTCCCCTCCGTCCCCTCCGTCGCCCCCTCCACCACGGCCAACCCCTGGTGGCCGAGACCGACCTCTTCCCCCAAGCCGACCCCCACCACCATCAGCACCCACATTGAGACGATCATCCCAGACACAGGATACAAGGTGAGAGAAAAAAAAGCATTTTGTGTAAACGCCAAGATGTGTGAGATTTATGATGCCGTAGAAAGGAGAAAGTATCTTATAGATGCTGTGAATAAATAGAAGGAATAGAGAAGAAATATATAACTAATGAATGAAGACACTAAAATGCGTATTATCAACGCAGGTGGTATGTTACTTTACCAACTGGGCCTGGTATCGTCAAACCGCCGGCAAGTACAGACCCGAAGACATTGATCCCAACCTCTGCACACATATTGTGTACGGTTTTGCTGTTCTGGACGGCACTCGGCTCCTTATCAAACCCCACGACACTTGGGCTGATTATGATAACAGTAAGTACTAAATGATTTCATGGAATAAGCACGTTAGCACGTTCCTACAGGTGTATTTTTTTGGTTACAAAAAGGTCATTATAAATGTAGAAAGTTTATTCATGCTTGAAGTTTATCTGTTACTTTCGGTTATTATGTAATATAGTTTCTGGATGATTGGTTATAATTTGGCTCTGTTCCAGCCTTGATGTTGGTATTCAACAAACTTAGAATGTTATACAAGTATTTCATATAATGTACCCGAATAGAAAGGGGAATCACATGCTGAAATAGTCTGTTATATTACATATAGTATCATGTTGTATCACAGAATATATCTTACTTATCTATTGTCCATTGGAAATAAGTTAGGAATCCGAGACTTGATCCAATAGATACTGAAACGTGGCACTTATCCCCGCAGAGTTCTACGAAAAGGTAACCGCACTGAGGGCGAGAGGCATCAAGGTCACAATCGCTATCGGTGGCTGGAACGACTCCGCCGGGGACAAGTACAGTCGCCTAGTGAACAATCCCGAAGCTCGTAGGAGGTTCAACGAGCATGTTATTGAGTTCATCAAGAGACACAACTTCGACGGTCTCGATCTGGATTGGGAATATCCCGTCTGCTGGCAGGTAATTGGAAGCCTTAAACAGTAACAAAAGAGTTTTCATAAAGATATTTCATGGATTGCCATCACCATAATCATCATTAAATGTAAAGTTCTGTTTCCTTCAATCATGCCTAGTGGCACTGATCAAACCTCCAATCTGAATGCTTATTTCATCACATTTAATCACATTATTCCCTTCGTAGGTGAACTGCAAGAAGGGACCTGCCTCTGACAAAGCTGCATTTGCCGAATGGATCAAGGAACTCCACTATGCTTTCAAGCCTCACGGTCTGCTCCTCTCCGCCGCCGTTTCTCCGAGCAACAAGGTCATCGACGCTGGTAAGAATATTAATAAATATTGGAAAAGTCATTATGAAGAAAAATGTGCATGCAGTATACCTGGACCCAAGTTAACAAACGCACACATAATCGAGCATGCACACACAAAAGACACACAAAACCAGAACCTCTACAAACACATACGCTTATCTAGATACGCACCAACATAAATATAAAAACACGCACACACGGGTACAGAGATTCACACATCAGTATATACATCGCAGATATTACCCTTCGTGTGTCTTACAAGATTCCGTCGACATTTCTAACGAAACGTTGATAATGATAACGACGATGTCGATGATAATAATGATAATAATAGTAATAATAATGATGATGATAATGAAAATGATAATGATAATAATAATAAAATAGTAATGATGATAGTAGTAATGATACCAATCCCAATACCTTTTCAACCACCACTTTTATAACACACGCCCATTCCTCCTTTAGGCTACGACGTCCCCGCTCTGAACAGGTACCTGGACTGGATCGCCGTCATGACCTACGATTATCACGGTCACTGGGACAAGAAGACAGGTCACGTCGCCCCCATGTATCTTCACCCTGAAGACGAGAATATATACTTCAACTCTGTAAGTTCTGGCTTGATTTTTTGTCTTTCGTTTCACAGTGGATGGTAAACCCGGCCATTCCTTGTACACAGGGGATAACAGAATGAAACAGACACTATGTCACACCAAGAATATCCATTGTAAAAAATGGAATCAAACTAAACCTTTTTATTAACCCCCCCCCCCCCCTCTCTCTCTCTCTCTCTCTCTCTCTCTCTCTCTCTCTCTCTCTCTCTCTCTCTCTCTCTCTCTCTCTCTCTCTCTCTCTCTCTCTCGATATATATATATATATACATATATATATATATATATATATATATATATATATATATATATATATATATATTACACACACACACACACACACAATATCATTAATGAAAATTATATTGATGATGATAATAATAATAGTAGTAGTAGTAGTAGTAGTAGTAGTAGTAGTAATAATAATGATAATGATAATGATAATGATAATGATAATGATAATGATAATGATAATGATGATAACAATAATAGTAATAGTAATAATAATAACAATAAGAAGATGAAGTGGAATAAGCAACAAAAGCATGACAATAATAGCAACAGCAATGATAACAACCCCCCCCCAACCGCTCCATCGCAACAGAACTTCACCATTCACTACTGGATGGAGAAGGGCGCCGACCGCAAGAAGCTGATCATGGGCATGCCACTGTACGGCCAGTCCTTCTCCCTGGCCTCGGCTTCTGACAACGGACTCAACCAGAAGGCGTACGGACGGGGCACCGCAGGAGAGTACACGAGGGCTGGCGGCTTCCTGGCTTACTATGAGGTACAGTGTATTTGTCTGGTCGTTTGGATCAGTTTATGCTTGGGCACTGTATGTGTCTGGTGTACTTTCGTGTTCATCTATCTTTCGGGGATTTTGTGGGGTTCTGTTGTTTGTCGTGGATTGTTGTTGATGTCTTTGTCGTAATAAGGGTGTTAGTATATTCGATGGTATCTTCGAAGCAAGTAAAATCATGATAATCACATTCTATTAATTTTTGACATCATGAAGTTCGGGTTAGTGAATTTCCCTAAACTTTGATATCAATATTTTGACACCGATATTTTTCTACGTGACAGATCTGCGACCGCGTCCTGAACCGTGGCTTCACCGTAGTCAAGGATCCCGAAGGCAGAATGGGTCCTTATGCCTACAATGGAAATCAGTGGTTCGGATACGATGACATCGCTATGATCAGATACAAGGTAACACGTTGTTTCTTTTCTTTGTCTGTGTGCTGCAAATAATTTCTCTCTTGCGTTTAATTCCTGCCTTACATTACATCCCATCACTCGATAAAAATCCTCAGCATTCAGTAATAAAAAAAAGGTATCAGTAAAGAAATCATAAAATCAATAGAGCTTTTTTTCCTAGCCTATACGAACGAGTCCCTCCTACTAATTCCGTGTCCCTTTTCCAGTCTGAATGGGTCAAGAAGATGGGTCTGGGCGGCGGCATGATCTGGGCCCTCGACCTCGACGACTTCAGCAACCGCTGCGGCTGCGAACCACACCCTCTCCTCCGCACCATCAACAGAGTCCTGAGGAGCCATCCCGACCCAGATCCTAGGTGCAACATGTAAGGAGGAGGAAACAGGGAGGGAGGCGTGCCGAAGGAGGGACGCTGACATCCGATTTCGACGAATCTGCTGTGTCTTAGGGATTTTTGAGATGCTGAGAGTAATAGTCGCCTTATAGGTTGTCATAGTGTGGCGTCGAGCAAGATGACCCCGAATACAATGTTTCCTTGATTATAATATCATATTAAAAAAAGGAAAAAAAAGAAGGAAAACATCACAGATAAAGAGATTAGCAATCGACGTGTCTGTAAATAAAGAACCTTTTAAAAAATGACCATACATAAGCATTCACAAGTCCCTAATCGGCGACACCTTTCCTTCTTGGGCCCACCCCTTCCTCCCCCCCTCCTCCCTCCCCGCAACCCCCGGTGCATCACTAAGGGGCATACAGGGAGTTCGGCGTGACGACCTCTGCTATGCCTTGAGGTTTGTAGTTAGCTCATCCAGGAGAGGCTAATGATTCTGCTACCTGAGCGACGAGAGGGAATAACTCCTTCTCGCCCTCTTTTCTTCCCTCCATCCGCTTCCTTTTGGCTCCTCTCTTCTCTCTTTCTCCTCCTTGTTGACATGATTGTCAGCCTCGGCAGTGCAATATAAAAGGAGAATCAGAATGAGCGCAACACTCTGCAAAAAAAAAAAAAAAAAAAATGCTACGCGATGTTTCAAAGTCGGGCTCTCACTGTCTGGTGCCTCCACCCCTCCCCCCCAGTGATAATTTATTGGAATATGAGATCGTGTTTTCTGCCACGATTTTATACTTCCTTATTGTTATTATTGTTATCATTACTGATATCTTTGTGTATTTACTTTCTACACATCTACACTTTGCTGCCAGAGTGCCAAATCTATGCTGTGTCGCGCAATGTTATTATTTTTATCTCTTATTATTATTATTATTATTATTATTATTATTATTATTATTATTATTAGCATTTTAATGATTAATTATTATTACTATGATTTATTACTGTCCTCCTATTAGGCCACGAGTCTGGCCTTGTGGCATTATATATTCTTATTATTTATCAGTAAAATATAATAAAATCCCTTATTTTTTCATTACGCCTATTCTGCTTTCACTGTGAACTGCAATGGTATATTGTACACGCTGCTGTACAATGGAAATACTGGGTATGCACGGGGATAGATGTAAGTATATACGTATTTACATATATACATATATGTGTGTGTGTGTGTGTGTGTGTGTGTGTGTGTGTGTGTGTGTGTGCGTGCGTGCGTGCGTGCGTGCGTGCGTGTGAGGAGACTAAAGAACATAAATATACTGACGAAAATCCACTGTGCTTTATAATAACCATGGTAGTAGGACTGTCATGATGAATGATAATATAGAAACGATGGTGTAATTGAAATGTATAATGCATTTTACTGAGGAAGAAGGGAAAGAGAGAGAGAGAGAGACAAGAGAGAGAGGGAGAGGAAGAGAGGAAAAGGAAAGATTGTGTGACAGAAGGCAGAGGAAGTGGGGAAAGAGATGGGAAATTGGGGGGGAGAGAGAGAAAGAGGCGAGAGAGAGAAGACAAAGACTGAGGGAGCGAGAGAGGGAAAAGAAAGATTGGAAGAGAGAGAAAGAAGGCAGATAGAGTGAGCGAAAGAGAGGGAAAAGAAAGATTGGGAGGAGGGAGAGAGAGAGAGAGAGAGAGAGAGAGAGACGGGGTAGGGAGAGAGAGAGAGAGAGAGAGAGAGAGAGAGAGAGAGAGAGAGAGAGAGAGAGAGAGAGAGAGAGAGAGAGAGAGAGAGAGAGAGAGAGAGAGAGAGAGAGAGAGAGAGAGAGAGAGAGAGAGAGAGAGAGAGAGAGAGAGACGGGGTAGGGAGAGAGAGAGAGAGAGAGAGAGAGAGAGAGAGAGACGAGGTAGGGAGAGAGAGAGAGAGAGAGAGAGAGAGAGAGAGAGAGAGAGAGAGAGAGAGAGAGAGAGAGAGAGAGAGAGAGAGAGAGAGTGAAGACAACAAGAGAGGGAAGTAAAGGAAAAATAAAAATTGAGAGAGAGAGAGAGACGAGCAAGAGAGAGTGAAGGAGAGAGAATGACGAGATAGAGTTACACAAAAATAAAATTTAAAAAAAAGGAATATAAAATGAACATGGAAAATATGTAAATGAAAAAAATTACAAAAAAAAAATCGTTAGCATAAAAATGGAAAACTGAAAGAAAGAGAAAGAGAAAAACAAAAGATATCAAATGGATATGAATGTAAACACACCATTAAATGAATTATGTGAATAAGCAGATAAACACAGATAATTAAAACATATATTCTTTTCTACGCTTAGACATGAGGAACACACGAATAAAACTGGTGTCATTATCCTTAATCCGATAGTCAATATCATCATCAATAATATTAATACTATCATTATTGTTATTATTACACTGTTATTCTTACTTGTGTTGTGGCGTATCAGAATATTCAGTATAACCAAGGCCGCTTTACGCAAATAAAATAAATTATTTCAACCCGTGTATAAGCCCCATGAGGCGGTGAGGTGGCCAGGGGAGCATTACCCCCCCCCCCCTCCCTCCGTCGCATAATGAAACCGCAACATAATGAAGTAATAAAAACTAAAGTTAAAACCGTCTCTAAGAATGACGTTAGAAATTAATTAAAAACAGAATAAGCAGAGGTAATATAAAAATGGAAACTTACTCTAAATAAATAAAACAATATTAAACTCAAGAAAAACCATGCGGTATAAAATTAAAATAAAACCAAATCATAAAACCTGAACAAAGAAAAGCACTCGTAACTATAAAGGATTATTATTATATAAAAGTATGATCACATACCAGCTCCTTTACGCGAGTCAAAGATACCTCAGACTTATCTTTATCTTTCGTAGCTTCCGGGGGCGTCGAGCCGGTTTCACTCAGAAATAAATAGGGGAAAAAAAAGAACACCACCATGTCTCTGCTGCGGCTCTGCCGAACTGATTATTTTTTGCGGCCATTGGGGGGTTGGGGGTTGGGGGGGAACGGTGACGTCACTATATGCAGATTTACAAATGAATAAAATAAAAATCTGGCTGAAGTGAGAAATAATAGGTGATTTAGTTAAAATGAGAAAAATATAAAACAATCACAATAATGAACCTGAGTAAAATAATAGTTAAATAATGTTCGTAAAAATGTTCACCCTAATCACCAAAACTTTTATATGATTTGTTTAGAATTGAATGTAACAAGGAAACTAATGGATAATCAAAACTAGTGCTGCCGACAAAGAACTGCATCTAAAAAGTAAAATGGTATGCTAACCAAAGTTTAACGAGAACCAAAGAAAATGTACCAAAACGGGCAAACTAAAAACAAATAAAAAACACGAAATCAAGGAGAAAAACCGCTAAAGATAAGAGTAAAAGGATGGAATCCGCAGGTGGAGGAATGCCGTGACGGGAAAGCGCAGTTGGCCCGACCAGGGAGCGCGGGGGAGGATGCTCGACGTCGCGAGAGAGAACGTCGCGCGTGGCGACTAATTACACTATATTGTCATTATCATTATCGGGATTGTAGTTATTATTGTTGTTATTATTATCATCTTCATCATTGTCATATTATCAATATTATAATGATTATCGTTCTTATTCTTTTTCTTATTCTTACAATTATTATTACTTGCACATCATCATCATCATTATTGTTATAACTACTATTATTAGTACTAGTATTGATTATTATTAGTTATTAGTAACATGGGTTCGGGCATGGACATGGATATGGACATGCCAAGACTCGCTACTTGAATGACGTTGAAGTTATCAAGCAAAATAAAGATTTATTCTCTAAATTAAATTTTGTAAATATGTTAAATCCGAAATGCAGTTTCCTCTAAAACTGTGTTACCAGCTTTTCTTAGTACCTTTTCCCTTATTTCTCTTTCTCTATCATTCTTTCTCTTTGGCGCCGTCTCCAAAGTACCAAGATAACCCCTGAAGAGGGTGATGGTCGTCAAAGTTTTTGTTTTTGTTTTTTGTTTTTTTATGGTTGTTTGGGTCCTTTGGATTGTTTAGCAACCGCGTTTTCTTCGAATACTTTTATTTACATATTTCCTCTGCGCGTCATGCCTGGGGCGTGGCCTGGGTGTCTCTTTCGGGGTATAAGTACCCATGGTTTTAGAAAAGGCAAACATCTCGGTCTTGACTTCGATTCTATCTTCGGTCCTCACTGCGTTCCGGAAGGTTGTGAA
Source organism: Penaeus chinensis (assembly GCF_019202785.1). Taxonomy (NCBI): domain Eukaryota; kingdom Metazoa; phylum Arthropoda; class Malacostraca; order Decapoda; family Penaeidae; genus Penaeus; species Penaeus chinensis. Next base: position 11,407,985 of record NC_061828.1, on the reverse strand, counting down.
TTATATTTGTGCTCTCTCTCTATTGGATTTACTTCGCTTTGCTCCAGGATTGCTGTCTGGATCTCCTCGCAATAGTTAAGTTATCTATTATGGTTATGTGTATGAAACAACTGGTCTCTTCTGAATCTATGAAAGTTCTAGAGAGCTCCGTACCTTCAGTGTTGCCACTAATTACTATGACTAAGTTATCACTTAGTCGTCTTTCTTCTCACCTTGAGGATTCGTACTTTTTTCTAAACCAAAGCTGCTCAGGCAGTCTTCGTGGTCTGCTCCCCTTTGGTGTTCTTTGCCTTTTGACTTGGCCCCTGTTTCCAATCTATTTCTTCCATTTTGATGTTTATTGTACCTGCAGAAGTGTTTTTACTAAGCGTTTATCAGCACTATCTTTTTCTCATTTTCCTAAGTTAATCTCCATTTTGGGTTGAAGATTAACTTCATGAATTTAGGGATCTGTATGTCTTCGTGCTGACACCTTGGTAAAAGCAGTTATGGAGTTGGGACGCTAACTTAGGGATGATTATATTTTTATGTTTATGTGTATCTGGATTTGGTTTCCCATGTGTATCACACCTCCGCTGGGATAACCTAGTGATGCACGCATCTGTAAATATTTTCCATGACTGACCAACCTGCACAACTCCCTATTGAGTGTGACTTTCTCCTCAATAAACACCGAACCATATCATCCCCATCCAAAAAAATTAAAGCAGTGTGCTTAAACTCAACTTCTCCTAAACAGCATATTTCTGGTTACTTTGCTATCTCGTAACCCCTGAAAGGCTGTAAAAAGGTTAGGTATCTCAGAGAACATCCAAGCTGATCTCTTACCCTCTATCGTAAGAAGAACAGACTAGAAATACCACTGAAATCGTTACTCCTGCGATCCCACTTCTCGCAATCGAATGCTCAACCGAAAAGAATAATAACAATTTTAGGATCTTGCATTTCTCTTCAAGCACAGTCACGTAAATGCTATCTCCCTTTTTCACATCTACACACTCACGCATCCAGCATTCAGCATAAACACTCTGGATTTTCCTTTTCTCCTTTTTTTTATACAACATTCACACACATATACACAAAAAACACGGTTCCCGAACCTACTAGTCGGGTGGTGGCAGCGGCAGACGAATCTTTTCCCAAGTAAAAATCTTTATTCTCGCTTGAGCAGATGCATTAAAGGCTACTGGGTCTCCGCCCCGCGACAATTATTATTATCATTATTATTATTATTATTATCATTGTTTTGTTGTTGTTGTTGTTGTTGTTGTTATTATCATTATTATTATCACTACCATTATCATAATTAATGTTATTGTTATTGTTATTGTTGTTGCTATTGTTATTGTTGTTGCTGTTGTTATTGTTATTGTTATTGTTATTATCATTATCATTACTACTATTATTACTATTATCATTATCCATATCATATCATCTTCATCATTAACATTACATCATCATCACCGTCATTTTCATCATCACCGTCATCATCATCATCACCGTCATCATCATCATCACAGTCATCCTCATCATCATCATCATCATCACCGTCATCATCATCATCACAGTCATCATCATCATCATCACCGCCATCATCATCATCACTGTCATCATCATCATCATCATCATCATCATCACCGTCATCATCATCATAATCATCATCATCCTCATCATCATTGTTATCATTATCATTGATCCCCCTCGATATCTATATATGAATATGTATTCGTACAGTTGTATCAGACAGATCTTACAGTCTGGAATAATACATTTTTCATTCATGCCTTAAATATTCAGTCTTAAATATTTTTTAATTCATTCGTTTCTCATCCATATCTTATTCGTACACAGCCTTCTCATTCACAATGTCCTCATTCATACCATTTTCCATTCGTACTTTCCCTCAGTTTCTTTGGACTGTCATTTGCATTCATAAGAAGCTCCTGCGAGAGTGCGAAGAGCATGGATTCCTTTAGTTCCGATGCCTGCTTTAGCCTTTAATCGGCGTGCAGCTGTTTCCATGGATGAAATGCATCTTGGATAACACCAAATAGACGGTGAGGATTTTCCCTAGGCATGTGCCTGTCCGTAGCTGCCCAAACATGTTCGATGGCAATGAATGGCACAAAATTCTTGGGGTATTGCCGAAACCACGCCGTTAGACTGTTATGATGAACTAGAAAAAAGGGTTCTGATTTGGGGAAAGCCAGAGCTCACTGCGGGCAACGTCCGCGTAACGTGCGCCCGTGAATCGCCTGCCCCTCTCAAACACATCCACTCAAACAGGCCAGTAATGATTCTACGCTCCTTGTGCTCTCATAAACACAATATATATATATATATATATATATATATATATATATACATTTTTGTGTATATGTGTAAGGATATTATTATGCCAGAAGGTTTACTTTAGCAGATATCCTTGGTTCTGGACGTTCTCTGTTTATACACAGGAATATATATGTATGATTGGGAAGATTGGAGTTCAATTAAAAAGATAAAAAACCTTTAACCATTTATTTTCAAACTTAAATATAAATTATACACACACTACAAAAACAACACACACTACAAAAACAAAAACAATGTTTCCCAAAATTCCTCTCGTTCATGCACTACAAGTCATATCAAGTCAAGTTCATATCTGTTCACTTCCACTTTCACTTTCACTTTTTCACTTTTTCTTGTTTTCGACGATGTCACTGACGAACTGCAGGATTCCGACACGTCTATATCCCCCGTCTCGGTCTGTCTCCTTGCATGCGGTCTTTAGGGGTAGTCAGTTTACCGATGGAAGGAAAATGCGCTGTTACTGCTACTGCTACTGTGACCTCGCACAAGCGCCACCAGTTGAGCTATCCACAGCTATTCCCTTCCACGCACCTCGTTACCTTTCACCCGCGCTTTTCACACCACCTACACACATACGCACACATCCAAACAACCACAGGCAGGTCGTCCAAGCTTAAAGCTGTGGTTGTGTGCCTGACAAATACCCCCCTGATAATTTAAGAAATTGTCAATTTCTTTAGATTACTAAACATAAGCACAGATTCACGCTTCTTAAAGTTTACCGCCACCTTAAAGTCTACTCAAACAATCTGCACCTACGTTCTCGCGACCCGCAATGTTCTTTACGGTGTAGTTGAATTGTTGCATATACATAGACCATCGCATCAACCTTCCATTTAAATGATTGGCCGAATTAAGATATTTTAGAGGCTGATGGTCCGATTCTATCACAAAAGCTTTACCGTACAAATATTGATAAAATTTACTTACGGCCCACACTACCGCTAAACACTCCTTCTCGATTACCGAATAATTTCGCTCGGCTCCCTTTAATTTCTTACTCGCGTAGAGTACTGGCCAACGCTGCCCATCCTGATACTGCAAAAGCACCGCACCTAATCCTACCTCCGAAGCGTCAACTTGCAACACGAAGTCTTTAGACATGTCGGGGAGTTTAAGAATAGGACGAGTGCTTAATGCTTCTTTTAGCTTATTAAACGCATCTTCGTGACAAATTTCCCACCTTACGTTATTAGGCTGAGATTTTTTAATTAGTTCATAAAGAGGCGCGGCAATTGTGGCATAATCGGGTATATAATGTCGGTAGTACCCTGTTAGACCAAGAAAAGATCTGATTTGCCTCTTAGTTTTCGGAACAGCCATATCCATTATCTTGTTTACCTTATCCGCGGTTGTTTGCGTCATCTCGCCCCCCACATCGCTTCCCAGGTACTCTATGGTAAAATACCCAATCTCCGTTTTCGACGGGCGAGCGGTGAGCGATGCATTTGCCAGAATGTTAAGAACTTTTATCAACGTTTCAATGTGTTCCTTCCATCCTTTCGTGTGAACTAACAAATCATCGACGAACATCTCTACGTTAGCGGTATCGTTGAACAATTTCCGCATCATACGGTTGAACGTAGCACTTGCATTAATTAGTCCAAAAGGTACAACTTTAAATTGCATCAACCCTTTGTTCGTTTGGAATGCCGTGATTGGCTTACTTTGTTCATCTATGGGGATTTGCCAATACCCGCGGGAAAGATCAATCTTTGTGAAATACCGACTGCCGCTAATACGAGTCATCATCAAGTCCTGATCTGGCATGGGCTCAGAGTCAAATACCGTCAACTTATTTATCTTGCGACTGTCTAAACAAACGCGATCACTCCCGTCCTTTTTCTTCACAGCGATTAGCGGGTTCGAGTAGGGCGAGGTTGAAGGCTCTATCACGTCTAACTCGAGCATCCGATCTACTTCATCTGCGATATTCTGTTGCAACGCATAAGGAATAGGATATGGTTTAGTATTTACTGGCCTATCACTAGTTAGATTAACCGTGTGCTCAATGACATCTGTTCTTCCCGGGACATCCGTGAATACCGCGCTAAACTCCGACAATACGTTCGCCACATCGCGTTTCTGGTCCGCGCTCAATTCCTCATTTACTCTTACGTTACTCACGTCTTCCTCCTGTACATAACTTGGGACGGTAATTACTTCGCCACCCTCGTCGTGGTCTTCGCAAACTACTGCCACGCAAGCAAGGACTGAATCATCTCCATTCTCTTGTTCACTATTCTCATCAACGTTACTCTTACCGCTGATCACGTCACGCATTACTTTAACATCGCATGTTGCATCACTGCGTTCCACATCTTTATTAGGTTTACTGTCGCCTTCTTTGACGAACCGCTCATGATAGCGCTTGATCATATTTATATGGTACTTACGCTCTGTACCGTTTACATCTAGCACGTAGTTATATCTGTTGGCCTTCTTAATGACCTTGAATGGTCCTTGCCACTGCAATAGGAGTTTATTATGACTAGTGGGAAGTAGGAGTATCACTTTATCTCCGACATTAACCTCCCTCTCGCGCGCACGCTTATCATAATAATACTGGTAACTGTCTCCAGCTTTTTCCAATTCCTCCTGCGCTAATTTACACGTCTCTTGCAACCTCTCCCTTAAATTAACCACGTACTCGTATGTGGTCCGCGTGTCGTCCTCAATTGCCTCTCGATCGCCCTCCCACAGTTCGCGCAACAAGGCGAGTGGCCCGCGCACTGAATGACCGTAGACAAGTTCAAACGGTGAAAACTTCGTGCTTGTTTGCGGAACTTCGCGATACGAAAATAGAAGCGGATCTATAAATCGCGGCCACATTTTCGGTTGCTCTTGACACATACGCTTCAGCATCTTTTTTAAAACGCCATTGAACCTTTCAACCAGACCATTACTCATCGCATGGTACGGTGTGGTTGTTAAACTCCTTATAGACAGCAAACGATTAAATTCCCTCATCATCTCTGATGTAAACTGGCTACCCCTGTCTGACATAACTTCTTTCGGGATCCCAACGCGACTGAAAACCGAGAGTAATGCTTCTGCAACGGTGCACGTGTCAATATTTTTCAAAGCGATCGCTTCCGGGTAACGCGTCGCGTAATCAACAATCGTAAGCATATACCGCGATCCATCATTCGCCCGAGGCTCTATCGGACCTACTATATCCACGGCGACTCGTTGAAAAGGCTCCTGGATAAGCGGCACTCTTCCCATCTTGACTCGGCTGACACGCCCCTTGTCGACCGTGCGTTGACATACGTCACAGGACCTGCAATATCGTGTTATTTCTACACCCATCCCCGGCCAGAAAAAGTTACTTTGAATCCGCGCTGTGGTCTTTTTTATCCCGAGATGCCCTCCCATGAGGGAATCGTGGGCCAGCCCGATCACCGCGTCCCGAAAAGACTCAGGCACCACTAACTGCTCAGTCACCTGCTGTGTCCTTTGAACGCGCCGGTATAACGCGCCGCGCTTCACCACGAAGCTGTGCGTCTCACCCTCGGACTTACCACTGAATACTCTTTTTGACTCGGCATACTCGCGAATTTTATCAAGAGTTTTATCTTCCCTTTGCAACTTACCTATATGTTTGTTTTTAAGATTTTTTAAAACGTCTTTTACTTTAAGTTTTGACTGACCTCGAACACACTTTTCTTCCTCTTTCTTCTGCAACCTTGTCGTCACCGCACTCACCTGCACACTCATTCCACCATCAGTCGATCCC
>NC_061828.1:11375797-11378215 GCF_019202785.1 Penaeus chinensis | reverse complement strand
AAGTTGCCAAACACCGTGCCCTTTCACCCCTCGCCTGCACCCCCATCCCTACCCCTTCCCTGCCCCTTCTCTCCTTCCTCCATGCCCCCCTACCCTCCGTCCCTCCTTCCCTCCCTCCCTTCCGACCCTCCTCCCCCTCTATCACATAGGCCCCCCCACTAAAAATCCTCTTCCCTTTATCCTCGCCGCGCCAGGCCTACCTCCCCCCCCCGCCCCCCGTGTGACCCGCTGCCAGGCACGCAAGGGAGAAGGAGAGACGGAAAAGGAGGAGGAGGAGAAAGAGAGAGACGGAAAAGGAGGAGGAGGAAGATGAGGAGGAGGAGGAGAGGAGGAGGAGGAGGAGGAGGAGGAGGAGGAGGAGGAGGAGGAGGAGGAGGAGGAGGAGGAGGAGTAGGAGGAGGAGAAGGAGGAGGAGAAGAAGAAGAGAAGAAGAAGGAGAAGGAGAAGACGAAGAAGAAGAAGGTAGAGGGGAACGGAGGGTGGCGAAGAGGAAGAGACGAAGAGGAAAAAAGGGGATGACAAGAGAGAGAAGAACCTACACAGCTTAAATCACTTCCACAATAATAATAATAAATCCTCCTTCTACTCTTCTTCCCCTCTCTCTTGTTTACTCCCTTCCCCCCCCCTCTTTACACACATCCTCTCTTTCGGTTCTCTTCCCCCCATTTTCCTCTCGACTGCTTTCCTTCCATCCCTTCAATCTGTCCTCCTCTTGTTCTTCTCTATGTCCTCCTTCCTACTTCTCTACGGCTGAATCCTCTTTCAAGCTCTTAGCACCCATTCCCCTTCTCCCCTTTTCTCAATCCCCTTCTCTCCCCCTTTTCTCCTTCTCTGATTTTTCTTCTTATTATTAGAATATGTTTTCTTCTTTTTCTTGTTCCTCGTCTGTTTTTTTCCATCTTTTCTTTTTCTCTTTTCTTTTACTTCTTCTTTTTTCTCTTCTTCTTCTTCTTCTTCTCATCTCGTTCTCTTTCTCTTATCCCCCCCCCTCCATATCATCCTCCAACTTTACCTCCACCTTCCCTCTTTCCTCTTGAATCCTCGACGTCCAAGAGTCTTTGACAGACCAAGGGAAACGAGTGTGTATTTGGAAGGAAAGGGGGGGGGGGGTGAAGACCCCTTGATAAGCCGAAAAGGATAAAGGCTTTGTGTTTAAACTCCTTAAGATGAAGGATTCATGATGGGCTAATAGCAGTACCCAGAAAGCCTCGGGCCAAAGTGACTGGAGGAACAGCGGAGAGAGAGGAAGGAGAGAGAGAGAGAGAGAGAGAGAGAGAGAGAGAGAGAGAGAGAGAGAGAGAGAGAGAGAGAGAGAGAGAGAGAGAGAGAGAGAGAGAGAGAGAGAGAGAGAGAGAAAGAATAACTGCTTCTGGGGGTTATGAAGAGAGGCGAGAGAGAAGGGAAGATGAAGTGAGGGGAGAGGGGAAGTTGGGGAGACTGAGTGAGGGGAGAGAAAAGGTTGGGGAAGATGGAGCGAAAGAAGAGCGAAAGATATATATGAAGTGAGGGAAGAGGGCGAAGGATGGAAAGACGAAGTGAAAATGAAGCCACACCAGACACTAAGGAAGAAGCGACGAGACGGACCGAAAGGGAGAGAAGAATCAAACAAAAAACCAGGCAAAAGGGGGGAATGAAGAAAACGAAGATGAGAGAAGCGGGGAGAAGGGACGACACACTAATCTCCCAGAGACAGACAAGTGAAGCCCATGCCTCGCGGAGACAATGCGGGCGGGGTCTTGGACGCGGGATCTAAGCTGCTTCGGGGGCGGCGGCCGGAATGAAGACGTTTTGTTATCGGAAGATGGCTCGGAAGGCATTAGCGGGAGGGGCGACAGATCACTTGGGAAGGGGGGAGGGGAAGGGAGAGGAAGGGAGAGAAGAGGAAGGAGAAGTGAAGAGAAGAGAAGAGAAGAAAAGAAAAGAGATAAGAAGAGAAGAGAAGAAGAGAAGAGAAGAGAAGAGAAGAGAAGAGAAGAGAAGAGAAGAGAAGAGAAGAGAAGAGAAGAGAAGAGAAGAGAAGAGAAGAGAAGAGAAAAGAAGTGATGAGAGATGCGTTTTCATTCTCAACTTCTGTTCGCATTAACCTCGGGAAAGAGACCTTTAACCTACTCAGAAAGGAAAAAAAGAAAAATATTCCCTCGGAATGGAGAGGAAAGAAAAAAAAAAAAAAACGCAAGTGACCAAGCTCTCTCCTCCCCCCCCCCCAAAAAAAAAAAAAACTCACACCAAATAGAAAAAAGAAAAAAAGAAAAAAGAAATGAGAAAAATCATAAATCAAACCACGAAAAGCGCAGCTGATTTCTCTCACGCCAGTCAAAAGTTGTTGGGAATGAAAGAGCAGCAAGCACTCGCAAGCACTCGCAAATGGTATTCTGCCAATGACCCAGTGGCCATCGACTCACGCAAGATTTAACTCCT
>NC_061828.1:11363297-11365797 GCF_019202785.1 Penaeus chinensis | reverse complement strand
GACGTGTGCTCCATAACCCCCTTTATCCTACAACGATCCGATCTTCAATCTTATCCCTCTGTATCTCTTCGCTTTATCTCCCTTGTTCTTGTTTCTCTATCCTTCTAACCCCCCACCCCTTTCTCTTCCATCCCCTCCCCCCTATCCCTACCCCCTCTTTCTGCTTATTAACTAAAATGCATCCTCGAGCTACCTCCTTCGCCCCCCCCCCCTCCTCCCCAACTACCCTACCTCCCTCTCTCCCCCCCCTCCCAATGCCTCTCGGCCCATTTCGCATTGCGGATTCCCACGACCTTATACGCCCTAATCCCCCAAACCGGCACCCTCTTAGCCCCCTCTTAGCCCCCTCCTTCTCCCCTTCCAACCCCCCCCCCGCTTTAACTCTACCCCCACTCTCCCATCCCCCCCCCCTCCTTCACCCCACCCGCAGCCTCAGGAATTAATCCGTAATCTAAACTACATGCCGATTGTTGCCCGATACGACATAGTAATTGCATCAACCTCCGATCCCCGTGGGAGGCCGGTGAGGAGGAAGGGAGGAGGGAAGAAGGAAGAAGGGGAGGAAGGAGGGAGAGTGAAGGACGGAGGAAGAAAGGGGGGGAGGACGGAAGAAGGGATGGGGAGAGAAGGGAGATTGGAGGAGGAATGGAAGAAGGGGGGGGGGGGGCGAAGGAGGGATGAATAGAGGATGGAGGAAGGAAGGGGAAAGGAGAAAGAGAAAGAGTGATGAAGGGGGAGGAGGAATGAGAAAGGGGGAGGAGGAGTGGGGAAGGGGGAGGAGGAGTGAGGAAGGGGGAGGAGGAGTGAGGAAGGGAGAAGAAAGAAGGAAGGAAGGAAAAAGGGGGAGGGGGAAGGGGAGAGGAAAATAAACGGAGAGGGGGAAGATGTACGACCGAGAGCAAGGTTCTGGCAAATCGTAATAATGAATGTTCTTCGCCTCGAGGCCCAGCGCCTGTGAGAAGTTCGGAGTCTCGGGTACTTCGTGGGAGGTTTCGTGGCTTCGCTCTTGTTATCCGCCCTCTTCCTCTCTGTATTTCCCTTTCCGTTCTTCTTCGTCGTCTCCTCTATCTCCTCCTACTCCTCCTTCTTCCTCAATGCTCTCGTTTTCCCTTCAGTCTTGCGTTTATCTAATTTTTCTAAGTTAATTACGTCCTCCACTCGTTTCCTCGCTCACGCAACTTCTTTACTTCCTTTCATTCTCCTACTCTTTCTCCCTTCTCTTCTTTTCCCTGCTTCTTCTCTCTCCTCTTCTTCTCCCTCCTCCTTCCTTCCCTCTTCCTCCCTCCCCCAACTCTCCCACCTGCCTTGCCGAAAGACACACATCAATATTCTCCGCCCGCGAGCCTTGACGCCCGAAGTCCAACGAAAAACGTCAAGAGAGAGAAACAGTTAGTGAAACATTACACAGCGTCTACGTGTGGCATACATACCCGGCATAGTTGTAGGCGCGGTAAAAAGGCATCGGCATTAGCCTTCTTTCGGGTCTACTGTATTGACACACGGGAGATGGAGATGTAGGGGGAGGGGGCGGGGGAAGTAGATTCCTGAGTGTAGAAACGGTCTCAATTCCATTTAAATCCCTGTTTCTCTTTCTTCTTAGGAGGAGGGGTGGGGGGGAAGGAAGGGGATATGACGAGAGAGTAAAACAGAAAATATCGGCGACGAATATTACCTCTTCGTTCGTGGTTTCGCGTTCCTGACTCCCGTTCTCGCAAAGAGACTTTTGGCGAATTACTTTTTTTTTGGGGGGTGTTGGATTTTGACCGCCATCTGCGTCTAGTAAATTTCTCTACCGACATTAAGACGATATATTTTTTTTTTTTAATCTTTCTCAATGAATATCTTTCTTCTTTCTCTCTCATCCTTTCTTTCTCCTTTCCTCTTCCTTGTTCGTCGTCATCTCCTCCTCCTCCTCCTCCTCCTCCTCATGGCACTTACCCTCAAGTTGGCTCTGCGCCTTCTCTTTCGCTGTTTTAATAGGGCACAACGCCCCCCCCCTCCTACCGAGTGCCACCTCTCTCTCTGTCTCTCTCTCTCTCTCTCTCTCTCTCTCTCTCTCTCTCTCTCTCTCTCTCTCTCTCTCTCTCTCTCTCTCTCTCTCTCTCTCTCTCTCTCTCTCTCTCTCTCTCTCTCTCTCTCTCTCTCTCTCTCTCTCTCTCTCTCTCTCTCTCTCTCTCTCTCTCTCTCTCTCTCTCTCTCTCTCTCTCTCTCTCTCTCTCTCTCTCTCTCTCTCTCTCTCTCACTCTCTCTACTTCTACCCCTCGCCCACACTCATTTTCACTCACTTTTTTCTGCCTACATTTCCTTCTCCTCCCCATTGCATCTTATAAAGAATTTTTCCCTTCAGAACATCGTGAATCCGCATCTTTTCAAGCTTATACAAACATTTAAAGAAACCTTCCCTAAGCCTCGCTCCTCTCTAAGCTTTCCCGTTTGTCTCCGTGATTTGAGATTAATAAGAGGATCACAAGACGATGCTGATGTTGACGTCGACGCCTTC
>NC_061828.1:11355797-11358297 GCF_019202785.1 Penaeus chinensis | reverse complement strand
TCTCTTTCTCTTTCTCTCTCTTTCTCTTTCTCTTTCTCTTTCTCTCTCTCTCTCTCTCTCTCTCTCTCTCTCTCTCTTTCTCTCTTTCTCTCTTTCTCTCTCTCCTACACTCTCTTTCTCTCTCTCCTACACTCTCTTTCTCTCTCTCCTACACTCTCTCTCTCTCTCTCCGGTACTCTCTCTCTCCTACACTCTCTCTCGGGTAAGCAAGCAAGCAATCTCTATCTCTCTCTCTCTCTCTCTCTCTCTCTCTCTCTCTCTCTCTCTCTCTCTCTCTCTCTCTCTCTCTCTCTCTCTCTCTCTCTCTCTCACCCATCACCCCTCCCTATCCCTCCTCTCTTTCCCCCTTCCCCTCTCACCCTATCCCTTCCCACACTGATTCCAACCTAAGAGATGCTCATAAGAAGAAAGAAACTATGAAGGGTACAAGACTCTGTACTCCGCGGGGGGACGCTATCCAATAAACCACTAAAATCTATATATTGAACTAACTGCCCTCGGAGTAAGAGTGTTCGAGACCCGGAGGCAAGACGTGGGGGTAGGGTGAGGGTGGGGGTGAGGTGGGGGAGAGGGAAAAAACCGGATATGACTACGAACAAAATGTCTTCTGAGAGTCTGCGAGTGAGGAACGTGAGAGATGAGAGCCAAGAGGGAGGAAGAAGAAGAAGAAGAGGAGGAGGAGGAGGAGGAGGAGGAGGAGGAGGAGGAGGAGGAGGAGGAGGAGGAGGAGGAGGAAGAGCAAGAAGAAGAAAAAGGAAAGAAAAATAAAAAGGGGTCGAGTGCGAAAAAGAGGAGTCGCGGGGCTGTTAGGGTGGCAGAGTGTGATGACACAGGAACGGGCGAGAATGAAAGTCTTTTTGCGCGGCCCGTCTGACTCACTCCTCCGATCTGGCACGCCTGTTTAGCAAGGGAATGCATGAGGTCTGAACACAGAAGGAGCAACAGCGAGGGAAAAAGTTAGATCCAGGTGTAAGATCTGAGTATGAGCGGCGAGTGTGATGACTCGCCAGCGACCCGGGTCGTCGAGGAAGTGACGCGAGGCCTCTCGTCTTCCGTGGTCATCCATCAGAAACAAGTGAGTGCTGGTGACACTTTAATTCTTACGCCCCTGCCCGCAGCCGCCCAGGTGCCAGGGTGCCAGGCTACCAGGGTGCTGGCAGGGTTGATTGCCTCTCGCCTGGCACCCGAGAGGCGAGCGGGTCGGTGCCATGGTCACTCTCGGTGCCAACAACCCGTCAAGCAGCTCGGGGTCAAGAACCTTGGCGCTTCCTCCGTCCATTTCTCATCCCTCGGTCGACTCCCGCACACAAACTCATCCGTCACTTTCTACATAAACACAAAAACTAGTCTGACATATAATAACTTTTAATATAAAGTTACTAACACAGAAATCCCTACATCCGAGATAAATAAATTCCACCAACTGACCCCCCAACAGCCAAGTCATTAGAGAAATGATGAAGCCAGAAAAAAAGCCATAAAGTAACTCAAAAAATGCACTCAATCTTACTCCATGTGCGGTGGACGGCTAGATTCAGTAATCTGGCGGGAAACATATCGTCCCCGAGCGAAAAAAAAGAGAAAAAAATCGCTTACATAACCCTTGTGCATGTCATTTTGCACACCGCTTTTACTTCCGGATTGTGCAAAGCCGTGATACGCGCCATTTCGTGACGAGAGGGGAGATTCTTCAAGTCATTGCCAAGGGGCGTCTGAGCTTAAAAAAGGGTGGGGGGAGAACCGACACGGATTATGGATACATTTTATTACTGTGGCACGTTTGCAGTCATGAGGAGTCTCGAACTCGCACGCTCTCTGTCTCGTTATCTCTCCCCCTTTCTTTTCTCTCTCTCTCTCTCTCTCTCTCTCTCCTCTCTCTCCTCTCCCTCTCTCTCTCCTCTCCCTCTCCCTCTCCCTCTCTCTCTCTCTCTCTCTCTCTCTCTCTCTCTCTCTAACAATCTCCCACACTCACACACAATCACATACGCACACACACACACACACACACACACACACACACACACACACACACACACACACACACACACACACACACACACACACCCTCTCTCTCTCTCTCTCTCTCTCTCTCTCTCTCTCTCTCCTACAATCTTGACTCACCCCCACACTATCACCCCCCTCCCTCCCCAAACCGTGCAAACACCCCCCTCCTCCTCCCCCCCACCTCCTTCTGACCCTCATTCCTCCCTTTGCCTTTTCCACCACACCTTTCCGTGCCAGGAGAGTGCCAGCGCCAGATGTAAGCTAAGGGGCTTGAGGTGACAGATGTGGCATGCCTTGAGGTTGTTCTACAAATTCCTCTCCCCTTTTCAGAAAAGAAAGTAAATGAAAAAAAAAAAAAAAAAAAAAAAATAGCGAACCAACTTGTCGAAAGCTATCGGTTTGATGACTGTATATATCGTTTTTTTTTATTCTTTTTTTTTTTTTTTGGGGGGGGGGATGGATTTTTTTTTCGGGCATAGAAATTCAATTATCGTGT
>NC_061828.1:11333297-11350797 GCF_019202785.1 Penaeus chinensis | reverse complement strand
TTTACATTCCCCTACAGCCCTCCCCCCCCCCCCTTCCCTCCCTTACATCTATCCTCGCTCTCTAAAACTACCCCTACCCTTCCACCTGTCACCTAACCCCCATCTTTCCTCCTGCCTCTCACTCCATCCCTTCCCCAAACGTCCCTCCCCCCACCCTATCCCCTTCCCCAAAGTCCCACCCCACACCCTATCCCCTTCCCCAACCTTCCTAAAACCTCTCCAATAACCCATCCCCTTTCACCCTCTCTGTCCCATTCACAGCTCACTTCCTTTCCTCTCTTCCTTCCTTCCTTCCTTACCCACTTACTCACGTTACTCGCCTGTTCCTCAATTCCCCCATTCAAACCCAAGCGTTCTCCAACCATTCAGCCTTAACCTCCTCCTAGCAATACTCGCCGTTATTAGAAGGCAAGCGGAGGCGAGCACAAAAGCAAACCGCACGAAAGCACACATGCAAGTGCAGATTAATTTAATACTTCTGAGAACAAGCCCTCGTTTCCGCAAATCCACTGGAACTCGGGCTTTCACTTAGCATTCGGGGACCTTTGGTTTGTATCTGTTTGTTTGCATCTTTCTTTCTCTCACTTTCTCTCTCTCTCTCTCTCTCTCTCTCTCTCTCTCTCTCTCTCTCTCTCTCTCTCTCTCTCTCTCTCTCTCTCTCTCTCTCTCTCTCTCTCTCTCTTTGCAGTTATCACACCCTCCACAGTATGTGTTTATACCTAACGTAAATTGTCTAACCCAGAAATCTATTCCATCTTTACACCCTTTCTTCCTCCTTTCTCGTCCTCCTTCTCCTTCTCCCCCATTCATCTCTACTCTTTCTTTCTATTCCTTTACTCTACTTTTCTTATTTCTCCAACGCCGTCGACTATAAAGTAACGTAACCATGGGAGTATTTTCGAGTCGACTTTGAGAATCGAGAGAGAGAGAGAGAGAGAGAGAGAGAGAGAGAGAGAGAGAGAGAGAGAGAGAGAGAGAGAGAGAGAGAGAGAGAGAGAGAGAGAGAGAGAAGCAGAGGGGGAGACAGAGACAGAGAGACCCTGTCAACTGCCATTAAACTTCGTGTATATAAATATAATTTTTGCATGAGAACTGTTCGGTGATTATGAACGGTTTCTTATTCCTACAACAAGCTAAAAGACATATGGCAAAAAAAAAAAAAAAAAAAAAAAAAAAACTTTCTTATTCTTCATTATTGTTATTATCAAATTAGTATTACTGATATCCTTTTTTTCTACATTATTATCATTATTAATCTTCCTTCTCTTTGAGGGGGGAGGGACACGAAAAAGTAAATATAACAGTTAAAAAAACGAAGCAGAACAAAAGAGAACATGTCTTAATCTTAAACGCGTCTCAGTCATGTGTTCAGGGAATTCCCAGTATGTTGGCTGGTTCGGCCGCCTCAAGTGTGATCACCTGACAACACTAAAAGCTTGCGGGCGCCGCTGTGATCAGCTGACAACACTGACAACACTAAAAGCTTGCGGGCGCCGCTGTGATCAGCTGACAACACTGACAACACTAAAAGCTTGCGGGCGCCGCTGTGATCAGCTGACAACACTAAAACCTGTGGGCGCCGTTGAGGGGGGAAATGTGGTCAAGATCTAGGTGTCAGCGTCGGCCTTGGAGCCACCTGTAGCCACCTGCTTCCCTTTTTTCCCCTCTCTCTTTGCGCCAGCTGTGTGAGGCGACTCACCTCCGCTTAAGAAAACAGGAAGGAAAACGTCAGGAAAAACGGGAAGGTGATGAAGAAGAAAAAGAAAAAACATGAGTTTGAGGAAAGACAGTCATCTGTTCCCTCATAAGTAAATATATAAATCAACTACTGAATGGGATGCAAAAATCATACATATACATATACATACATACATACATACATACATACATACATACATACATACACACATATAAATATGTCTACATATATATATATATATATATATATATATATATATATATATATATAATACACACACACATACACACACACACACACACACACACACACACACACACACACACAACAAAATGAGAGAAACGCCCTTTATGCGCATTCACCTTATCATTCTTTTATTCAAATATAACAAAAGAGCGATCTGAATAAGGTTTCCACCGTTTTAAAAAAACGATTCACTTATTACACAAGAAGAAGACGAGACAAATAGCTACGGCGACCGATTGCACTTGCACGGCACCGACTCGATAGCCTGGGAATATCGCGAAATTCCTATCACAAAACTCCTCTTGTGTCTTGAATGAAAGGAGAAGTGGGCGTACAAGAGGGGTGGGGTAGGGGGGTAGGTGGGTGTGAAGAGGCAGACTCGTGTAAGTAAAGGAGAAAAAAACACTGAGAGAAGGGATGGAGTGGTGTATTGTGCATTTTCCAAGTTCATGGTGAGATTTTATTTTTTCTCTTGTATATCTGTCTGTCTGTCTGTGGCCCTCTTATTACCTCCCCTCCCTACCTCCCTCCCTCCCTCCCTCCCTCCCTCCCTCCCTCCCTCCCTCCCTCCCTCCCTCCCTCCCTCCCTCCCTCCCTCTCTCTCTCTCTCTCTCTCTCTCTCATCACTGATACCTACTACCAAAATATCAACACGGTGATCGCACACGAACAATAATCTCATTCATGCATAAATCCAAAAATATCATACAGACAAAATATTCACCCCTTTTGAAGATGCATAAATAGAGAGGGAAAAACAAGGAGGGAAAAATAAGAAAATCCAGTCACGTCCTCGTTCAAACTCGATTGTCGTGCCGCTACAAGACGAATATGCAATTGGGCGGTAAAGAGGGAAATTTCCCTTAAAAAAATGTCCTGTCGAAGTACGCTTATGTTGGGGAGGGGGGAGGAGAGGAAGAGGAGAAGGAGGAGGAGGAAGAGGAGGAAGAGGAGAAGGAAGTGGGTGGGGAGGAGGAGGTAAAGGAGGGAGAATGGAGGATGGAGGATGGAGGAGGAGGAGGAGGAGGAGGAGGAGGAGGAGGAGGAGGAGGAGGAGGAGGAGGAGGAGGAGGAGGAGGAGGAGGAGGAGGAGGAGGAGGAGGAGGAGGAGGAGAAGGGTGAGGAGGTGGAGGGTGAGGAGGAAGAGAGTAAGGAGAAACAGGAGGAGGAGGAGGGAGAAAGAGTAGAAGGAAAAACCAGCACTTTATGGGGCAAGAAAATAGGGGTTTGCGTTTAAAACATGCGCGAGTCATCGCAGTTCGCGCAGAGGAGACAGAAAAACCTTCGGCACCAAGAAGCTAGGTACCACAGAGCCCCAGCCCTTCGCCCTTATGCCGGCCATGCATAAGAACCAAATTCCTCACGGGTCGTAGGGCAGGAGAAGGCAGGCAGGGAAAACGCTCCCGGTTTTATCCTAAGGGAAATGGGCCGAAGAGAAATGGAGGATTCGTAAGGAAAGTGGATGAATGGGGAGGGATGGGGAGGGATGCCGAAGGAGGTGGCGGAGGATAAAAGGACAATGACCTTTCGGGCGTGAAAAATGGTAGACAGGTTGCCCTAAGGAGGACGCCATTAATGCAAATGGCAAGGCGATCGGGCCATGAGCTCGCGCAAATGCAGAGTGGAGGAGAAATATCTGGGATTTCGTGGGTAAAATGTGCGTGCGCGTGGTTAATTGTACGACCTCAACTCGCCATCGCATTAACTAACTAACAGCAAATAAACCTGAAGCAAATTTTACTTCTCGAGCGGTTTTCTAAAAAGACAACAAAATCCCAACATTGTGCCGGTGGTATTGAGAGCCTTTGGTCCGCTTGCAGGCAATTTGTCAGTCTCATTAAAGCAAGTTTGGGGTTACACCGCTCACTGCACACAGACACAGACACGCAGGCACGCAGGCACACAAACAAACAAACAAACAAACACACACACACACACACACACACACACACACACACACACACACACACACGTCTTGCATAAACTTGGCACATGAACCCTAGGCTAATTTCCCACCTGAACCTTCCACACTTTAAAATAATCTAGACTTCACGATATTTGTAAGTAAACAAGATAAAATCCCAAAGTTTCAGATATACATAACCAAGACGTTATGTCGTCTGTCAAAGGCATAATGAAGGCGTTGATTAACCCCAAGGCTACTCTTACTCACTGCACAACCATTTCTGTTCTTGCTCGATTCTTCCGAGAATGAGTAAACTAACAGATGACTAACATCCCCATCCGTATTCCCATGGCCATTTCCAGGTCCTGCAAGGTTACGCCACATTCCTCATTCATGAGTGCCTCCTCCTCTGCCCCCCCCCCCACACTGCCTACCCCGTACCCCTTACCCTTGCCTCACCCCCCCCCCTTTCTCCTTACCCTTTCCGCACATAACCCCCTCCCTTACCCCACATACACCCTTGCCCCATACCCTTCTTCCCCATACCATCCTGACTCCTTACCCTAACCCCACACATACCCCATAACCCTTGCCTGCTACCCTTACCCACATACCCTTGCCCCATACCTAACCGCACATACCCTTCTCTCCCCTTCCTAAAGTCCATCTTGGAGGCGAGAGAGCAGCGTCCGGGAGCGGTGCCCAGGCGAGGGGACGCTAACGAACTCTCCTGAGGCAAGGGGGGATTAACATGGCTCTCTCGCGTGTGATGTTGATGGATTTAGAGATTCGGGGAAAAAGGGGTGAGACCGATTTCTTGTTCAGCTGTGTTTACGCGTGTGTGTGTGTGTGTGAGAGAGAGAGAGAGAGTGTGTAATTGCGTGTGTGTGTTAAGGGGAAAAGGATCTATGGCTCTTAAAGCTTAGGTTCTTTTTTTAGAAGAGTCGTGCGGGAAACATCTTGGGGAAGGTGTAGACACTGCTCTTTACCGTCACTGCAAGAGACACTAACAAGAGGGGATGGAATGCCGCCTACAGATTTAGAGAAGGACATATATAAAAGAGACGATGAAGTTTCCTTTCACTTTCTTCAATCACCAGTTAAAAAAAAAGAAAAGAAGAGAAAACCCCTTTGAACTGCATCCCAAAGCCCACCATCTAAGCCTTGTTAAAAAACCGCCTTCCGTCCCAGAGCCGACCAAAGTCTCCAGAGAGCGCTAAGAAAAAGCCACCCACAAACAGTGACGACACCATAAACCTGTTACACGAAAATCCTTGTGAGAAAACCCTTCCTCTAACGGCCACACCGCCCACCCGCCCGCCCGCACGCACGCACGCACGCCCACGCGGAGCCCCAAAGCCTCTGCCATTGAGCCCGCATGAGCCTATATTCCACGCACGCACCTCCAGCCAGCTTCGTTTTCCTCGAAAGGCTATTATGTCTCTTTCCTTGCCTTTTGCATTCTTTCGACTTCGTTCCTCTTTCGCGATGTCCTTTTTAGTGGTCGATTCCTCTTTCAAAATCACGTCTGTTTACTCTCTCTCTCTCTCTCTCTCTCTCTCTCTCTCTCTCTCTCTCTCTCTCTCTCTCTCTCTCTCTCTCTCTCTCTCTCTCTCTCTCTCTCTCTCTCTCTCTCTCTCTCTCTCTCTCTCTCTCTCTCTCTCTCTCTCTCTCTCTCTCTCTCTCTCTCTCTCTCTCTCTCTCTCTCTCTCTCTCTCTCTCTCTCTCTCATTTTATCCCTCTCCCTCTCCCTTTCTTCCTCCTTCTCCCCCGACCTCTGTCAACCTACACTGCCCACCCCCGTAATCCCAAGTGATAAGAAGACATCACGAAAAGAACACGACCTGCGTACGTGTGCCCCGCGCCCCTCACCCCCCCCACCCCCCGCCGGGAAATGCCTAGGGTAAAAATGAGGTCCCCGGAGTGGCAATTCCCCTAAGAGGCCCTCGACGGAGAGCCCAGCGCCGCTGAAATCAAGCCGCGGTTTCGGGAGGACAGAAAGTGACTGTCTGGTCCCACCCGGTCAGCCTGGACGAATGCAAAAGGCAAAAAAGAGTGGAGAGAAAAGGAAATGAAAAAAAGGGCCTTCCTTCCAGTTTATATACTCTGTTTCATATCCCATATCTTCGGAAATTCCCATTAGCCCGGAGAGCATCCGAGATCCTTACCAACAGTGTGTAAACCATTAAAAAAAAAAGGTGTGTTAACAAGATGATGATTTTTCACCACCAAAATATGAGATTTCTACGAACTCCCAACGTCATGTGTTGTGTTGTCGCCAACAGCCAGCAGCAGCCAAGTCGTGTGAGATCTCGTTCAGTGAAGGTCGGCGAGAACGGGTTATTCTCGGCCTTATCATCATCGTCTTATCATGAGCGGGGGAAAATCCGGAATGATGGACCAAATTGCGGGATATGATAACATAAAAGAGATGAATATATAAATACATAAGTGAATATACAAAAAGATTACTATTTTAATAGTTCTTTCATAAGGGGTATTCCTCGTGATTGTGGCAATACACTTGGCACTCCGTCCCGTCTCTTGCAGTAGCACTGTGCCTCGTGGTCCTGCAAGGTGCCAGGGCCTCTCCGCGTCCTAACGCCCACAACACGAGGCCTGTCACTCCGCACCTCCGCACTGAGACGAACATTAATTTGCATCTGACGTGGCAGGAAATTAACTTTTTGTGATGGACCTGTTAAGGCTCCTCTAATTAAAGCTGTTCTGGAATGTGATGGCTGGCTGGCACGGCGCACGCACGCATTCAGACATACAAACGCATAGATACATATAAAGGCGTCCACACATTCCAATTCAAACACGTACATTCACGCACAAACATTCACTCTCTCTCTCTCTCTCTCTCTCTCTCGCTCTTAAAATAAATATATTCACGGCACACCAAACACTCCCTCACATGCACAGTATACACAACACTTACACCGCTTCGGCCTAATCTTATAGCGCGTAATAAACACTCCAGGACATGCTTATAGGTGCATTACAGACTGGCTTTGAATCGCAAGTTGTTTACCTGTGTAGTTTATGATAGCGTTTTTTTTTTTTTTTTTACTGCATTTGTTTGGCAAGGCTAAGCGGGGAGGATTGAGGAGGGAGGGGAAAGGAGGGGAGAGGGGAAGGAAAGGGAGGATGAAGGAAGAGAGAAAGGGAGTGTAAGGGAGGATGAAAGAGGAGAAAGGGAAAAGGAAAAGGAGAGGAAGGGAAAGGAGTAGAAAGG
Organism: Penaeus chinensis; assembly: GCF_019202785.1. Taxonomy (NCBI): domain Eukaryota; kingdom Metazoa; phylum Arthropoda; class Malacostraca; order Decapoda; family Penaeidae; genus Penaeus; species Penaeus chinensis. Next base: position 11,343,705 of record NC_061828.1, on the reverse strand, counting down.
AGAGAGAGTAAAATTGAGAAGAGAAGAAGGAAGAAAAGGGGAGGAGGAGAGGGAATAGATAGGAGAGGAGAAAGTTTGCGAGCGGAGGGAGAGAATCAGAGAAAGAGAGAAGAAGAACAGGGAAGGGGAGGGGAGAGGAGGAGTAAAAAGGGAAGAGTAGAGATGAGAGGAGAGGAGGGGGGAGAGGAGAAGAGAGGCAAAGGGTGGAGAGGCAGGGGACAGACGTGAGCAAGAGGTTGTCGAGTTGGGTGACGTGGCCCAACATAAGAAACGGACAACTGACATCGCCGATATGCTGTTGGACGGTTCCACACACGCTAAAATGATTTACACATGCCACACTGCATATGTTGGGCTTGGCGCTCGCGCGGGTGTACGTGATAGGAACCCATTTCTCACCACGGGGAGCGGAAGATCAACAGGCTTTTAGGGGAGAGGTAAGGTAATATTAATAATAGTAATAGCTACGGTAATGATAATAATAATAATAGTAGAAGCACGACCAGCAATTGGAATAGTAATTATAATGATGATGATGATTATAATAATATAAATGCATGATAGTTGTTCCTATTAGCATTATTATGACAATAATAATAAAAAAAATAATAATATTATTATTATACATTATAATAATAACAGTAACAGCAGCAACAAACACAATAACAACAGAAACAACAACAGCAACGATAATAATAAACTTTGCCGTGATAAAACAACATTAAAGCCTTTGCCAATCCCGAAATCTTATCGGATACTGAGGAAAAAAAAATAATAATAATAATAAATAAAAAATAAAAAATAATAATAATGGCCATAAATAACACTGGGCGACCGATCCCACCCCTCAATACACCTGCGGTTCTTCATAAATAGCAGAGATTACATCTTTCATCCCACCAGCGTGAGATTGTATTTATGTGTCGTTGGCAGAAGGAGGGAGAGGGGCATGGAGGGGGCAGGGAGGGGGCAGGGAGGGGGCATGGAGGGGGCAGGGAGGGGGGAAGGGGGAGGGAAGGAGGGAGGGGGGAAGGGGGAGGGAAGGTGGGTAAGGAAAGGGTGCAGGAGGGAGGGAAAAGGGGGAGGGAAGGTGGGTAAGGAGGCAGTGAGAGAAACGGGGGAGGTAGGGAATGGGAAGGGGGGGAGGGGGGAGGAAGAAAGGGAGGGTAGGGAAAGGGTGAAGGATGAGAGAGGTAAAGAAAGGGTGAGCGAGGAAATATGGCTTGGTTGGGGGGGGAGTGGGGGGGGTGACAGAGGGAGGGGGTCTGACGCGGGAGTATCAATCATCAAGCTGTCTGAACCACAATGTCATTCCCGGAGGAGGCTCCTAATTTCAGTGGGTATGTGCTTGCCTTATTCTCTCTCTCTCTCTCTCTCTCTCTCTCTCTCTCTCTCTCTCTCTCTCTCTCTCTCTCTCTCTCTCTCTCTCTCTCTCTCTCTCTCTCTCTCTTTCTCTCACTCTCATCCTTTCTATCTCCCCTTCCCCTTCCGTTTCCCTTTCTCTAGGTCTCTTTTTCTTTCCATTTAATCTTCTTGCCTTCCCTCCTTCCTTCCTGCTCCCACTCCTTCCCACTCTCCTCCTCTCCGGCCCGCATCCATCACCAATAGCCACAGCATCCCACACCATCGCTCTCCCAGGACCGCAAGGCAAACGAATGTCTTGCCATATACAGTATACACCGCACTGGGAATTCCGTGTGAAATAAGACCGGAATTTAATGTCGTCATAAATTATAGTTACGCTTTGGAATAGAGAATGGACCAAAAAAAAAAAAAAAAAAAAATGGTATTCCAGTAAAAAATATGCTCAAGAAACATTAGCAATGTTGTAGTCATTCGTCTTCATCGGGATATTTTTATTTCTTTTCTTTTTTTGCGTGTGTGACGAAGGTTTGAATTCAGCTTTGATGTAAAGATTGTGTTTATTATGTACTTAAAGCTTGATATTCCACAATATTCATATACGATAATTATTTGCATATATACTTTTTGTCCATGTCAAAAGCTAAACAAAATTCCCCGCCTTTTATAGTTTCACAAATGAAAATATCACTATTGTCATCATCAAAAAAAGTACCTCAATTCATCTCAATTGCAGTCAAATCATTCCCTCCTAACTGGTTGTTGTTAATGACTTAATAACACCTGTAGACTGAACGACGACAGAATGCGTCATGTTTATCAACAGGTTGCTTGCTTTGTTCGTGTCTACTTCTAAAATGGAGTCGACACACGCTTCGCTTAAAAAAAAAAAAAAATCAATTATCTCGTTTACCCATTTATTTTGATCCATTTAGGGCATATTACCCATCACGAATACATAAACGACCCATGAATAGTTAATATCTTAATTACTTGTGCTTCGGTTAAGTACTCCGAAGCATATTGTCCGACTCGCTTGTGTTTCAGAAGCACCGAATACTCCTCCTTAACGAGCTCTAGGGGGCGTTTATCTCCGCACTCATTCGGACAAGTTATTACACTAAGAGGACACTCGATTCTGGTCCTTAGTCCCTCCGGCTTCAAGATCTAGTACTGCTGCATCGCGTGTCTTTTGTTCACTCATTTGATATGCAACAAAAAGCTCTCGGATCGGCGAGTTATTTTCATTAACTAAACAATGGACATTTCGCATAGCTCGCCGAACAGACTATTCAAAGAAGTTACCGTTTCAGAAAATGACGTTTCTGAAAAAGTCATTCTAGACGTATACATGTATATACTGGGAAGGAGAACATGTGTAGCTTTGTGACTGTTGAGTGATATTTATATATATATATATATATATATATATATATATATATATTATATATACACGTGTACACACAACCCAAACACTATCTATCTATCTATCTATCTATATATATACATATACGTATGTATGTATGTATATATATTTATCCATCGATACTTTCCAACTGCGCAAAATGACGCTAATTATCACAGGAATCCCACAAAAAAAAAAAAAACTTTTTCCCACCCCAATCATTAAAACATTTTTAGCGCTTCATTAAAAACATATAAAATTCGGAACACTATCGCCCTGGTAAATAACCTCTCATTAATATACCAAAACGACTTTACAAATCCACACACACAACCCGACCCTACGCAAATAACATGTCCGAATAAAGGACATGCACATACACAAACAAACAAACGTACATACACACACCCATACACGCATAAACATGATTCATCACAACATGAGTCATTCATTATCATAACCTTTCTCACGACCCCTCTCCCATTTCCTTTCATCTTCCCTCTTCCATCAATCATTTCTCTCCTTCTATGCGCCTCTTCTGTTTCCTTGGTTATGCTATTCTACGTCTTTCCCTTCCCCTCTGCACCTTGTTCTTTTTCCTCACCTCTCTTCCTACCTCGTACTTCATCACTTCCCCTTTCCCTCTTTCTTTCCCTCCTACACTTTCCTCCTCCTCCTCCAACTCCTCCTTACCGTTCCCTTTACTCCTCCGTGTTCCTCTCCCTCTCTTCCTTCCTTCCCTCCCTGTCCCTGTCCCTCTTCCTTTCTTCCTTCCCTCCCTGACCCTTTCCCTTTCCCTCTCTTCTTTCCTTCCCTCCCTGTCCCTCTCCCTCTCTCCCTTCCTTCCTTCCCTCCCTGTCCCTTTCCCTTTCCCTTTCCCTTTCCCTCTCTTCCTTCCTTCCTTCCTCTCCTCCCTGCCCCTCTCCCTCTCTTCTTTCCTTCCCTCCCTGTCCCTCTCCCTCTCTCCCTTCCTTCCTTCCCTCCCTCTCCTCCCATGTCACCTCATTAACACCCAGCAGGTAAGGTTTGGCTTCTCCTTTAAGCTGCTTTTCCCCTTTTTTTTTCTCTCTCTCTCCCTCTCACTTTTTTTTTTTTTTTTGAGGGACGCTTTCTCGAGGTGGGTTTTCCTGCGTCAAAAGCCCGGCGTCGCTCCTTCGGCCGTGTTTGTTCTGCCTCTTGCTCTTGCTTTTACTCTCTCCACTCTTCTTTATCTTATTCATATTTCTTTTTCTTTTCTTTTTTCGGTTGATACTACTACTTCTATTTTCTCCGACTTTTGTTTTTCCTTACTTCTTATTTATCCTCCCTTATCTGATTTCCATTTCTCTTATTCTCCCCATTTACCAATATCATTAGTGATATCTGAAAAAAAGTTGTGGTAAAGAAGAAGAGGATGATGAGAAGGAGCAGGAGGAGGAGGAGATGAAGAAGGAGAAGGAGAAGAAGAAGAAGGAGAAGAAGAAGAAGAAGAAGAAGGAGAAGAAGAAAACAGATTAAGAAGAGAAAGGAACTTGGCATTAGCAAAAGTCAACACTATACGCACCATCACCAGCATCACCACCAACTCACAACGGCATCCCTCATCTCGCATCCTACAGGACTCGCGAGATAGACTGATCTTCGTCTAAACCCCCAAGATCCCCGAGGAAGCTCCTGGGAGATTTTCTCAAGCGAAGCACAAAATCTTACTCTATCTCCCGTGGACATGTATTGCTCTGGCTGATAACAATATGTATGTGGAGGCTTCTGTGCAGCGGCGTTGAAGCGCGCGCGCGTGTGCGTGCGTGTGTGTGTGTGTGTGTGTGTGTGTGTGTGTGTGTGTGTGTGTGTGTGTGTGTGTGTGTGTGTGTGTGTGTGTGTGTGTGTGTGTGTGCGCGTGTGTGTGTGTGCGTGTGTGTGTGCGTGTGTGTGTGCGTGTGTGTGTGCGTGTGCGTGTGCGCGTGCGTGTGCGAATGCGAGTGTGAGTGCGTGGGCATGTGCGTGTGTGTAGGCTTATGTGTGTGTGATGCTGGAAGGGTCACCACGCTCTTGAGGTCTTCCGGGCGAGCCTCATCCTCATCAAGCTCAAATGACGTTTCCTCGGTCAGTGTCACATCTCTCTTCTCTTCTCTCCTCCCCCCACCTTTCTCCCCTACTCTTTCTCTCTCCAGAAAGAGAGAGAGAATGGGAGATAGAGGATGAGATAGAAAGAGAATGAGAGAGAGAGAGAGAGAGAGAGAGAGAGAGAGAGAGAGAGAGAGAGAGAGAGAGAGAGAGAGAGAGAGAGAGAGAGATACACACAGAAATACAGAGAGAGAGAGAGACGAAGAGAGAGGACTGATAAAACATATAGCTTCGGGTTACTCCCCCTGTCTATATATATATTCAAGATATTCATAATGCATGTCGAGAGATCCTGCGTCCGCCTTGGAAATTCATACACATGTTTTATTAATGTTTTTATTGAAAGAGAAAGAGGGATTTATATTTTTCATATTTTCGTATTAACGGATTTCGAATCTGCAAAAGGAGGGAGTGGAGAGAGGGAGGGAGAGGGAGGAGAGGATGGCGTGGGGAGAGGGAGAAGGGAGAAAGGGAGTGAGAGGGGAGGGAAAGACAAGGTGAGAGAGAGAGAGAAGATAGAAGAAAACGGATAGAGAGGAGGAGAAAATATCCATATCGGTTAAAATATCCATATCCAATATATATAGAGAGAGAGATTACCAGATACATTATGGGAGTGTGAAAAGTTACATCGTATAAATTGCACATAAGCACATAGGTACAGCATAAGAGCAGGCCATAAAGATACTTAACTAAACTTTAAATAATATAATCTCCGGTTACTCCTCCTCGGGCCAAAAGAATGCTATATTGTCCCTAGAGTGGCACTGAGATAGGCCTAAAAAAGAAGTGGCAGCGGAAAATAAACGGAGGAGGACGAGAAAGAAAATGACAAAGAAGAAAAGGGAGAGGAAGAAGAGAAAGAGGAGGAGGGAGAGAAGGAGGAGAAAGAGGAGGGGGATGGATGGATGGATGGATGGATGGATGGATGGATGGATGGATGGATGGATGGATGGATGGATGGATGGATGGATGGATGGATGGATGACTGAATGGATGGATGGATGGATGGATGGATGGATGGATGGATGGATGGATGGATGGAAGGAAGGAAGGAAGGAAGGAAGGAAGGAAGGAAGGAAGGAAGGAAGGAAGGAAGGAAGGAAGGAAGGGAAGGGAGGAGGGAGAGAAGCAAAGAAGGAAAGGAGGAAATAAATGAAGAAAAAGAGGATTAGCAAGAAAAGAAGGCAGCGAAGGAGAAGATGAAAAAATAGAAGAAAAAGAAAAAGAACAAGAGAAAGACAAAAAAAAAATAATAATAATAAGACCGAGAAAAAGAACAAGAATAAAAAGGACAATACCATACAAAAAAAAACAAAACAAAATCAACAAAAAACGGGCCTAACGGGGACCGACCAGCGCACAAGCAAAGAGGAGATTGCCAGCGGGATCCTGATATAAGAATTTCACGGCACATTAATCGTCTTCATCAAGCTCTGTCTTATGAGATAATATATTGAGCCATCGCTGAAGTGACGGACATAGGCGATTACATAACGTCGACTGTAATTGGTTTGTTTATCTCTATGATTACATAACGTCGACTGTAATTGGTTTGCTTATCTCTATATGAGCGCATTTATAAGAAAACGGAATAAACAGAAATGTGATCAAGGGCGAGGAAGAGAAAACAAGGTATTTTGTTTTAAAAGAAAGGAAAAGAAAAAAAAAATCGTTCGCCCAAACAGGAGAGACTGTAACTACTTCGAAGGAAACAAAAGAAAGGTCTTAATAATCTTTCATCTCAAAAAACAGGGTAAAATATATCTACCCGGTATTTAACCCTACGCTTTCCCCCTCCTCCTCTTTCTCCTTTCCCCTCACTCTCCTCCCCTCCTCTTTCCCCTCACGCCCCGTCCCCTCTTCTCTCCCCTCACAACCCCTTCCCCCTCCCCATCTCCCTCACTCCCCGTCCCCGTAGGCCATTGTGGAGGATATCACAGGGGTCGGAGCCCCCCGCTGATAGTCACTGTGTTGGCTATTAAGGAGAGGATCTTTTCCTGTTTGCCAGACGTGGGATATTTAAAGGTCATTATCAAACTACTCCGCCCGGGCCCCGGCGAGGGAAAATTCTGCCTCTTCTCTAAACGCTGTTGTCTCTTCAATTAGAGTCATGGTCCTCTTTTTCTCTCTCAAGTTCTTACTTCAAGTTTCTAAGACCTCTTCTTTATGAGCCGCATAAATCCACCTTCCACCTCCTCCTGTTTCTTCTTCCTCTTGTCTTCCCCTTCCTCTGCGTCGTTGTCTTCGTCTGCCTCCCCTCCTTTCCCCCTCCTCGTCTCTCTCTTTTTTTGCGTGCTACTAAAGACACGCCACCTTTTGTTCCTTTTGGCTTTATCTCAATCTCCCCTACTTCCCCCCCCCCCCCCCCCCCCGTTCCGAGGTCTGTTTCTGTCTCTTTTAATTCCATCCTGGACTGAAATTTTTAATCCGATCCCTGCCTTCTTTAGTCCGTCTTCGTCTACATTTTTCTTCTTTTCCTGAAACTTCTCTTCCCTTTAGCCTTCCACTTTCTACAATGAACTACTGCACCCCTTTGCCTTAGGTGTGTGACGAATTTTCTAACCCCTTTTAACCTTGCAAAGTCTTCCCTCTGTCTTATAGCCATTCCCCTTTACTCTGAACCTTCCCCTCCGCCAGGAACCTACACATCTCTTTAAGGAACCTTCTCACCCCCACTCCCCTCCCACGCACCCTTTTGTAGTGGACTCTGCACTTCCTCCCTTATTCTCTGAAGTTCGTCCTCCCTTCAGGGCGGATCCAAGACCCCCCCCCCCCCCCCGCCCGTTTCAACACAACACACCGACGAGACACTCGACACATCGTATTTCTCTGCCCCTTTCTCTGCTTCATGGCAAGGCATCCTTAGTCGCTGGCAGGCACGGTAATCTCGCGCCATTATCAATCTCGATTCATATCCGTCTACGACAACGTACGCATATCTCTTTGTCCTCATTATCGCCTTTATAATTTTAGTGCAAATGCCAACCACGCCTTCACCGTTCGTGCATCATATGCAGCCGTCCCTTGGCTCTCCCTCGCCGCAGACGCGACGTGTCACGCGCGACGCCCACCGACCTGTTATAGCCGACGTAAATTCCCCACCGCGCGGCGCCCTCCTTCGCGCACCGCTCATGAACGGCGTCGACGCAAATTGAAATGAATGAGACGAGGAAGCCCGAGTCTCCGCAGGCAGTAATTATGCCTTCCTAATCATTACCCTTGATTCGTAACCCACATGTTTTCCCGCAACATTCAGATCCTGTTCGTGTCCTAAACGTCCCCACTATGCTGGCTGCGACGTCATCCCCGGCGCTGCCGTGAGTTCATCGCGCATACGGGGTTCTTCTCAGGGGCTACGGGCACGGCGTTCTAACGTCTCATTATCAATGAAGAAGAACCTTTCTTTGAAGCTGCCGCCACATTCCGTAGGTCTATCCAGCGGCCCTTTGAGGACACCGCCGGTGCATCACGTGACCTCCCTCATTGGCCAGAAAATGAAAGAACATGTCAAAAAAATCCTCCTTCCTTCACCACTAACGCGAGCGCCGTTCCCGCTCTCCTTCCAGCTGCTGATGAGGCCCCCGTCGACACGCACTCCCGCCCGCTCTACGGAAAATAGAGCTTTCTTAGTATTCTTTCCGCGTGAACTTCGCAAGTCCGCCGGTGTCTCCCCGCACGCTTTCTACAGGTAGCCGTGATCTTGTTAGAGCCCTCCGGATCCTTATAAGTCTCCCCCATAGTGTGCAGGATTATCTAATAACGAGAGTGTAAACTAGTTTCAGTCTGCGCGACTTACGAGGGCTGTTAAGTCCGAGGGCGTGTTGGTGTGCGGGTGATAATGTGCTTTTTCTCTTTCCCATTACACCCAGGAGTAAGGTGGCCCTTTTACGGAGCCTTACGGAACATACTCGGGCCGCGTAGACAAAATTCTAAATAGAATGCACCGCGGGCGGCTCAGACGCGTGCTACTCTGCCATCTTCCCCCATAGTGCGTTCAATAGCGTGGGGTGTGCTATTTACTACAACTAAACTGTACCCTTGCACTGAACACTTACACCGACATAAAAAAAGAAAATAGTTGAGTTTTAAAATAGAATCTCCAGATTGAGCGACGTCCAGTAACAATGAAAACAAAGCAATTCGTTGTCGTGTCCCGAAGCCCAATAGCTCCATTTATGCATGCGTCGGCGAAATACACTGACAATGGGGGCTGCAGAACACGCACGCACGGACGGACACACACACACACACACACACACACACACACACACACACACACACACACACACACACACACACACACACACACACACACACACACACACACACACACACACGCACACACACACAGGCACGCACGCATAACCCAACACCCCTCGCCAAGCTCATGCAATCCCCTCACGCACTCACATCTCTCCACTGCTCTACACTGACCCCGCCGGAGTACAAGGACCACAGAGCCAGTTCGCCTCAACCTCGCGCGGACCGCCTGACTGGATTGATTAATAACCAATGCAATTAGAGGAGTTCGAAGAGGTAGAGACTGCGGAGTATACAATCGCCGAGGAGACCGCTGTTAATGAGAATCCTCGTCTTCCTCCTCCTCCTCTTCCTCCTCTTCTCTCCTTCGCTTCGTTTCTCGTATCTTTATTGATATGCCCCGCGGTCCTCTCCCTAATACACGTCTTTAAGTTTAGTGCTGTTTCTTATCTCTTATCTCTTCGCTTTTTCCCCCTCTCCCGTTGCCTGGTTTTCACTTCCTCATTAATATTATGGTTGTTTATTATCTTTTTTTTGTTTTTTTGTTATTGTTCACCCTTTGTTCCCTATTCCGCGCCAAATGAATATTGTATTTTTAATTCATTTTTATTCTTTCGCCTTTTAATCTCTCTCTGTCTCTGTTTGTCTGTTTTGCCTGTCTGTCTATCTGTCTGTCTCTCTTTCTCTCTCTCTCTCTCTCTCTCTCTCTCTCTCTCTCTCTCTCTCTCTCTCTCTCTCTCTCTCTCTCTCTCTCTCTCTCTCTCTCTCTCTCTCTCTCTCTGTCTGTCTGTCTGTCTGTCTGTCTGTCTGTCTGTCTGTCTGTTTGTCTCTCTCTCTGTCTGTCTGTCTATCGCATAAAATATAAAATACTCTCTTTCATCACGTTTCCAGGCACACATTCTTAGTTCATTTCCTCTAGCTCCTTTCAAAAGACCAATTCGTTTCTCATTCCTATTCCCACCAATCACTAAGTTCCAAACAGAGATAACTCACTCCACATATCTTCTTTCAATCCCTGCTATTTCCTTGTCGTTTCTTCTTCCTCTTCCTCTTCCTCTTTTCCTCTCTTCATCCACCTCCTATATCTCCTCCTCTGCCATTTCTCAGGCAACTGTCGACCCTTTCCCCGTCACCCCATTCCTTCCCAACCCTTCTTTACCTCTTCCTCCAGTCCTCGACCTCGACCTCCAACCTCCAACCTCCAACCTCCAACCTCCACCTTTTCCACCTCTTCCCTCCACTTCATTCTTACCCCTCCGCCTCCTACACCTCCCT
>NC_061828.1:11320797-11328297 GCF_019202785.1 Penaeus chinensis | reverse complement strand
GTGTGTGTGTGTGTGTGTGTGTGTGTGTGTGTGTGTGTGTGTGTGTGTGTGTGTGTGTGTGTGTGTGTGTGTGTGTGTTAGTTTGCGTTTGTGTGTGCGTGTGCATATGCGTGTGCGTGTGTGTCTCTGTGTGCGTGTGCGTGAACGCGCGCGTGAACCCTTCCGCACAGTACAGTAGGTCCCAAACCTCTGCTTCAAGTACTTCAACTTTATGGCTCCAAAAGAGTATTGTTCACCATATCTCTTAAAGCACATTATTCGTTCTTCTCTTCCATAGCACAGCGTAACCGAAACACTAAATTCATTCCTCACACAAAAGAAAAAAATATAGGGCTCGCTGCCGACGAGAATTCTACAGCCTTTTGTTTTCCTTCCACGCTCCTTTTTTTCCTGCAGCATTTCCAGATATGAAAAACACAAAAATATTCATTTTTACGACTCCGGGCCCCGTAGTCTGCCTGTTCCGTGGCGATGCTTGCGCTCCCTGCTAGTAGCTCCAGGAGGAATATATATCTCTTGCAACGTGATAATCCTCATGCAATATGACCCGATTAAAAAGAAAGAAAGAAAAGGAGAGAGATAAAAAAAATATATAAAATAAAAGACGAAGGAAATCCAGAGGAAATTCCTTTTCATTGTGTGTTCTGGACGCGGCAAGTCGGAGAGCAAACGGGTCGAGGCGGAGGCAGCTTGACAGGCTCGAGGCGGCGGGGAAGACTGTCAAGAGGTCGTTGACGGAGGGAATATCGCCCGGTCGATGGTGTAATGTCGGATCAGGAGGTGCACATGGCTGGATCTTCATGTGCTGCCGGCCGGTGTGCACACGCGAGATGATACATGCGAGATTTACATTCGGGTGAATGTGTCTTTCTGTCTTTTTCTCGGTCTCGGTTTCTATTTCTGTTTCTGTCTCTCACTCGCTCACTCTCTCTCTCTCTCTCTCTCTCTCTCTCTCTCTCTCTCTCTCTCTCTCTCTCTCTCTCTCTCTCTCTCTCTCTCTCTCTCTCTCTCTCTCTCCCCCTCCTTCCATCCCTACCTCCACCCTCCCTACCTCCTCCCTACCTCCACCCTTTCCCTCTTCTCTCTACCTCATCCCTTTCCCTCTTCTCCCTACCTCCTCCCTTTCCCTCTTCCCCCTACTTCCTCCCTTTCCCTCTTCCCCCTTCCACCCCCCTCTCCCTCACCCCTCTTCCACCATCCCTCCCTCCTTCCCTAAACTACCAGACACACATACCACAAAAACACAGCCACACACAAGACTCCAAGCACACGCAGGATGTACTTGGGAGGAGATGATCTAGGGAGTAACCAGGGATCGCCGGCGTCGTACATGGACATGACAATCTTCTCGTACAAATACATGACAATCTTCTCGAGCAGTCGAGTCACACTTCGGAATGTGGTAAATGTTCGCCTGTTGGTGCGAGAAGCTAGTGTGGATAAGCATTGGCTCGATGTTTGAAAGGGAGAGAGGGAGAGGGAAAGGAAGGAAGGGAGGGAGCGAGTGAGGGAGGGAAAGGAAGGGAGGGAGAGAATGAGGGAGGAAAAGGGAGGGAGGGAGGAAGGGGGAGGGAGGGAGGGAGGGGGAGGGAGGGAGGGAGAGAGGGAGAGGGAGAGAAAGAGAGAGAGAGAGAGAGAGAGAGAGAGAGAGAGAGAGAGAGAGAGAGAGAGAGAGAGAGAGAGAGAGAGAGAGAGAGAGAGAAGCCAAAAAAACGAATAATATACATGTTGGTATGCAAGGAAGTTTCAAAACATCGAGAGTAACTAACACAACAATACAAAACAGACTTTGAAAAAAAAAAAAAAAAAAAAACGAGATAAGAGAAGGGAAAATCATACCGAGTTGAAAAACAAAGTTGTGAGGCCGGCAACTAACTTTGACTCATGAATATCGTGAACCGCATACTTCCTCCTTCGGATAGGGAGAAAGGGGGAGAGGGAGAGGGAGGAGAAAGGGGGAGAGGGGGAGGGAGGAGAAAGGGGGAGAGGGCCAAGGGAGGAGATGGAAAGAAGATATGGGCGCAGGAAGGGGAGAGGGAGGGGAGGAAAGGGAGGGGAGGAAGGGAGGGGAGAGGGGAGGCGTGATCAGGGATAGGGATATAGGGAGAGGAAGGGGGGTATGAGTAGGAGGATGTTGATTACTCTCATCCTTAAGCCTATTCTATCTTTTGAAAAACCACTGAATAAATCACTCACCAGAACATCGTCTCCTGCAGGCCATTCGTACAGCACGAGAAACACAAGCCCCGTCGCTCATTTTTATTACATACTGTGTCTATTAAATGAGGGAGTTCATTCTACCGGGGTTTCTCGTTTCGTCCAGCTGGTTGATCATAGAACTGTTTACTTGTTTACTCCTGATGAGTCACTGCCAGTTGGGGCTTTGTAAGACGCGCACTCAAATAACTAGCTTACGTACTCGTCTTCAGAGACAAACAAGATAAAAACATATATTCGCATCATATAAAAACAAAATTCCAGCACACTGATATCATACAAACACACAAACACATTGTAAGACACATATATCAACCGTGAGAAGATGAAAACAAAAGAGAGAGAGAAAGAAAAAAATCTTTTTTTTTCCAATCTCACGAGAAATGACAATCCCAGCATCCCCTGATGTTGCATGCAGTTGAGTGCAAGCAAGAGGAAGTTACAAGATCTCGCGCATCGGAGAGCGATTTTTGCGTCCGGAACTGCACGTCAAATCCTCCGAGTCACCAAGCCGTGATCTTGCCTCCCGCGCTAACAATAACGGTTTCGGATGTTTTAGCCGAGTGTTTCATTCTCACTCTGTCACTCTTTCCCTTTTCATCTTTTCTCTCCTTTCCTTCTTTTCTCATCTTTTCTATGCCAACCCCCCCCCTCCCCCTCCACCCCGTGCGTTACTCTCTTTCCCTATCTGTCTCTTTGTCCGTCTCTGTCCCTGTCTCTTTCTCTGTCTCTGTCTCTCTCTTCTGGTTTCGTCGTTTCTCCATGTCCGAAACAAGAAAAAAGGTAAGCCCTCAAACTCCATGAAATAGTATGACGCCGAGAGACACGGCAGTAACAGCCACTGAACACACAAAAAGTCCTGCGCTTGTTTTATTACGGTTATGGTCCACAGAGAGTTATGTGCGATGTTTTGGACGAAGGCGAACAAACAGCTACGTAATACATGTACATGTGCGTAATACATGAAGATAAATATGAATATACATGGATGTGTGTGTGTGGGTGTGTGTGTGTCTGTGATGTGTGTGAGTGTGTGTGTGTTTTTAGAGTGGTGTGTGTGGTGTGTGTGAGTGAGTGAGTAGGTGAGTGAGTGAGTGTAGTGAGTGAGTTAGTGAGTGAGTGAGGTGAGAGAGTGAGAGAGAGAGAGAGAAGAGAGAGAAGAAGAGAGAGAGTGAGTGAGAGAGAGAGAGAGAGAGAGAGAAGCCAAAAAAAAAGAAATAATATACTGTTGGTATGCAGGAAGTTTCAAAAACTCCGAGAGTAACTAACACAAACAATACAAAACAGACTTTGAACAAAAAAAAAAAAAAAAAAACCGAGATAAGAGAAGGAAAATCAGACCGAGTTGAAAAACAAGTTGTGAGGCCGGCAAACTAACTTGACTCATGAATATCGTGAACCGATACTCCTCCTTCGGATAGGAGAAGGGGGGAGAGGGAGAGGGAGGAGATAGGGGGAGAGGGGGGGGAGGGAGGAGAAGGGGGGAGGGCCAAGGGAGGAGATGGAAAGAAGATATTGGGCGCAGGAAGGGAGAGGGAGGGAGGAAAGGGAGAGAGGAAAGGGAGGGGGAGGGAGGCGTGTCAGGCGATAGGATACTAAGGGAGAGGAAGGGGTGGTATGAGTAGGAGGATGTTGATTACTCTCATCCTTAAGCTATTCTATCTTTTGAAACAACACTGAATAAATCACTCTCCAGACATCGTCTTCCTGCAGGCATTCGTTACAGCACGAGAAACACAAATGGCCCCGTCGCTCATTTTATTACATACTGTGTCTATAATGAGGGAGTTCATTCTCGGGTTTTCGTTTCGTCCTGTGGTTGATCATAGAAACTGTTTACTTGTTTAATCCTGATGAGTCACTGCCCGTTGGGGCTTGTAAGACGCTCCACTCAGAATAACTAGTTCGTACTCGTCTTCAGAGACAAAATGATAAAACATATATTCGAATCATATAAAAACAAAATTCCAGCAACATGATAGCTACAAACCACAAACACCATGGTAAGTCACATATATCAACGTGAGAAGATGGAAAAACAAAAGAGAAGAGAGGAAAGAAAAAATCTTTTTTTTTCCAATCTCAGAGAAATGACATCCAGATCCATGAGTTGCCATGCAGTTGAGTGCAAGCAAGAGGGATGTTACAGATCTGCGCTGGAAGAGCGTTTTTTTGCGTCCGGAATGCACGTCAATCCTCGAGTCCACCAAGCCGGAATTTGCTCTCCGCGTAACATAACGGTTTCGGATGTGTTTTAGCGAGTGTTCTTTCTCCACTCTGCACTCTTTCCTATTCATCTTTTCTCTCCTTTCCTCCTTTTATCATCTTTTCTATGCCAACCCCCCCCTCCCCCTCCACCCCGTGCGTTACTCTCTTTCACTATCTGTTCTTTGTCCGTCTCTGTCCCTGTCTCTTTCTCTGTCTCTGTCTCTCTCTTCTGGTTTCGTCGTTTCTCCATGTCCGAAACAAGAAAAAAGGTAAGCCCTCAAACTCCATGAAATAGTATGACGCCGAGAGACACGGCAGTAACAGCCTCTTGAACACACTAACGTCTCGCTGTTTTACGGTTATGGTCCACAAAGAGTTATGTGCGATGTTTTGGACGAAGGCGAACAAACAGCTACGTAATACATGTACATGTGCGTAATACATGAAGATAAATATGAATATACATGGATGTGTGTGTGTGGGTGTTGTGTGTTGTTCTGTGTGTGTGTGTGATCCATCTGGTCGTGTGTGTCTTCTGTGTGTGTGTGTGTGTGTGTGTGTGAGTGAGTGATGTGAAGTGAGTGAGTGATGTGATGTGAGTGAGTGAGTGAGTGAGTGAGTGAGAGAGTGAGAGAGAGAGAGGAGAGACTGGAGGAGAGAGAGATGAGAGAAGAGAGAGAGGAGAGATGAGAG
This sequence comes from Penaeus chinensis, assembly GCF_019202785.1. NCBI lineage: Eukaryota > Metazoa > Arthropoda > Malacostraca > Decapoda > Penaeidae > Penaeus > Penaeus chinensis. The sequence continues at coordinate 11,323,179 of NC_061828.1, read as the reverse complement.
AGAGAGAGAGAGAAGGTTTAGAGATAAGAGAGAGTGAGGAGAGTAAGAGAGAGAGAGAGAGAAAGAGAGAGAGAGAGAGAAGAGAGAGAAGAGAGAAGAGAGAGAGCGAGAGAAAAGGAAGAGAGAGGAGGGGAGAGAGAAGAAAAGAAAAGAAGAAAAGAGAGAGAGAGAGAGAAGAGAGAGAGGAGAGAGAGAGAGAAGAAGAGAGGAGAGAAAAAGAGGGAGCAAGGGAGAAGAAGAATGAAAACAGAAAACCCCAAAACTAAACAACGAATAAATACAAAAAAATCCCCTTTACCCCCTCCCCAACAAACAAACAAAAAATTTAACCCCCCCAAACCACGAATCCCCCCCTTAAAATTCACCCCCCCCCCTTAACCCCCCCTCCCTTCCCCAAAAATTTAAAAAAAAAAACCCAACCCAAAAGAATTTTAACCCCGAAAAAAAAAAACAGCGAAAAAAAAAAGAAAATTTTTGTTTGCAAAAGATAAAAAAGCTAATGCCTGCCCCTTTTAACCCAAAGGAAAAAAACAAAATAAAAAAAAAAGGACTTTGTTTCCGGGCATCCGAAAAACAATGGCGTGTGCAAGGGAAAGGGACCCCGGGGGAGGGGGGGGGGGGGGGGGGGAGGGGGGGAAAAAAGGGGGGGGGATAGGGGGGGGGGGAAAAGTAAAAAAATTGGGTGGAACCAAAGGGAAAGGGGGGGAGGGGGGAAAAAGGGAAAAGGGAGAGGGAGGGGAGGGGGGGGGAAAGAGGGGTGGGAAAACCCGGGGGTTTGGGAAGGGGGGAAAAGGAGGGTGGGGGAAGGGGGGGGAAAGGGGGAGTCCCTGTTCCCCCAGGGGTTTCAAATCCTCCTATAAATTTTCCCTAAAAAAGGAAAAAAAGGAAATAAAAAAAAGAACAAACCGAAAATAAATATCGAAAAGAGGAAAACTCGAAAAAAAAAAAAAAAAAAAAAACCAACCAAAAAAAAATTAAAAAGGGAAATTTTTAAAACAAAACAAAAAAAACCTTTTAAAACCAAACCCCCAACCCACACTGATCTCCCCAACCCCAAAATTACACAAAAAAATTCCTTTTTTTTCAAAAAAAAGAAGCCCCCGAACCTCAAAAAACAAACCCAAAAAAATAAAAAGGGCCCAAAAGGGTTTAAAGGCCCCAACTTAACACTTCCCAAAACGCGAAAAAAAAAGACCTCCTCATTTCCCAAAATTTTTACAAAAAAAAAAGAAATTTGTATTGCCGGGGAAAAACCCCCAAAGGTCGGGGGAGAAAAAAACAAAAGGAAGAAAAGGGAAGGGGGGGAAATAAAGGGAGTTAATGAAAAAAAAAAAAAGGAAAACCCAAAAAAGGAAAGAGAAAAAAAAAAGGGGAAAAAGAGGAAAATAAGTAAAAAAAAGGACAGTAATAAAAAAAAAAAAAAAAAAAACCCAAAAATTTTGAAGATACGAAAAATAACCCAACAAGAAAAAAAAAAAAAAGAATAAAAAAATAAAATGGGAAAAAAAAGGAAAAAAAACTAAGAAAAACAAAGAAGAAAAGAAGAAAGAAAAAACCCCCCCCCCTTTAAAAAAAAAAAAAAAATCAAACTAAAAAAGAAAAACAAGGAAAAATACAAAGAATGATAAAGCAGACGGAACCAAAAAAAAAAAAAAAAAAAAAAAAAAAAAAAAAAGATAAAGAAAAGGAAGAAGAAAAAAACGAAGAAACCCGCCCAAAAGAACAAGCCAAAGGGGGGCCCGGTTTCAGCGACGAGAGGCGAGGGGCAAAACACAACGACATCTCACGAGAAAAAGAAGACGAACCCCCTTTGCCCGAGGGCCAAAAACCACGACTCGAGAGAAAAAAAAAACGGATCTTTTGTGGGGGTTTTTTTTTTTCCCTTTTTAACGGTGGGTGGACTTTCGGGAAGTGAGTGTGGGGTTGGGTTTTTTTTATCACCCCATAATATTTTGCCCTTTTGGGATGTTGTGTGTGTGTTTTTTGGGGTTTTGGTTTTTTTTTTTTAAAATCAAAATTTTTTTGTCTATTTAATTGTGGGTTTGGTGAGTGTGGGTGTGGGTTGGTGTGTTTGGGGGTGTGTGGTGTTTTTGGGGTGTTTTTTAAAACCCCTTTTTCTTAAAATTTCTATTAAAATTTATGGTTGTGTGTGAAAAGAAAAAAAAACTTTGCCATGAAAAAAAATTTTTTAATATTTTTCATACAAAAAATTTTAAAATAAAACTTTTATTAAACAAATAAACAATAATAAAAAAATTTCAAAAAAAAAGGGAATTGGGCGAAAGGAGAAAAAAAATAAGAACAAATAAAATAAAGGAAAACCAAAGAAAAATGAACGAAAATCCAGCTCGGGGAAATGCCTTTAATCCCCAAGTAAAACCT
>NC_061828.1:11314586-11317086 GCF_019202785.1 Penaeus chinensis | reverse complement strand
AATCATCGGAACGGCGCCGGAGAGACACAGAGAGAGAGAGAGAGAGAGAGAGAGAGAGAGAGAGAGAGAGAGAGAGAGAGAGAGAGAGAGAGAGAGAGAGAGAGAGAGAGAGAGAGAGAGCGAAAGCCCCACGGACGCCGGCGCAATCAGACCCTTAAAAAGCGCCGCTCCTCGTCCGTACGACAGCTCTTCCAGTCCATTTGCGATGCGTTTCGAGTTTTTTTTTTTTTTTTTTTTTTTATCTAGGTCTGCCCCTCTTCTTCCATTTCCGTCTATTCCGAAGAACTAACTTTGTTCGAGATAACATTTTTTTAATGGGGGAGAGGGGGTGGGAGGGAGAGGGGACGGGTACGTAGGGACGGACACACACACACACACACACACACACACACACACACACACACACACACACACACACACACACACACACACACACACACACACACACATGTAGACAACCTCGCGCGTGCATCAGGAAGAAAACGAGAAGAGAGAGAAAACGGGGGGAAAAAAAGTCAAGTTAAAACAGTTCCCATTATGACCTCAGTGGCCGGAAACAGCGGAGTTGAAACTGCCTCGGTTCCATTATGTTCCCACAATGAGAGAAAGAAGGAGAGAGAAAGAGAGAGAGAAAGTCCTGAAAGTCCTTTAATTTCTTTTAATTTCGACATTTACTACGTCTTCAAGGTCTGAGTGTTGCCACTTGCCCTCTTGACTGCCAAGGGAGGCATAATGCGCACGCGGAGGAGAGTACATGATGAGAAGTACTGGAAGGGAAGGGAGAGGAAGAGGAGAACAACAAGAGTAAGGAGAGAGAGAAAGAGAGAGAGAGAGAGAGAGAGAGAGAGAGAGAGAGAGAGAGAGAGAGAGAGAGAGAGAGAGAGAGAGAGAGAGAGAGAGAGAGAGAGAGAGAGAGAGAGAGAGAGAGAGAGAGAGAGAGAGAGAGAGAGAGAGAGAGAGGAGACAGACAGACATAAAAAAAACATATCGTGATGAAAACCAAAACCTCTCTCAGTGTCAGAAATAACATTCATTAACAAATTCACTCACACAATCCTCCCTCCTTAACATAATACACAAAACACACATATCCCTTCATATCACGCCCCCCTCCCCCTCCCCCCCAGAAAAAAAATATCGAAAACCGGTAAGAAAACAAAAGCATTTCAGCTTAACTAATCGGTATGCACATTTTCGATTATCAAACACTAATATACACAAGGAAATGCGGCGGAAAACTCGAGAACACGGTTTCCGTAGGTTTGCCCTGTAAACACACGCGGACGGTGCTCGGACTGTGTTTCTTGCTGGGATATTTGTGCGGTAAATTGCCTTCATAAGTCGGTGTTTTTTTCTTCTTTTTCTTCTTCTTCTTTTGTTCTTTCTTTGTTTTGTTTCTCTCCCTCGTCTCTTTTAATCTGGTTTTCGATGTGACTGTATTTCTCTCTTTTGATTTTCGGTTTTATTATAACTCTTAGCTCATCTTCTGCTTTTTTATCTTTATCCCCTGTTCTCGCTGACACTTTTCTTTTATTTTTTATTTCCCGTATCCCAACGTAAGATCTCTCCTGATCTTACGTTGCATTGAAATTCGCGGTGAGTTAAACTATCAGATAATTTTTCCTGACGATAAAAATGCAAACGAGTAAATACAGACAGATAAAAGCACGAACTTTGGGTACGAAAGAAACAAACGCGATGCCGAAAAAGGGTGTGTGCAATCGCAATTGCATGGCGCTAATTGTTTCTTTTTTAATTGTCTAAATTGCTTTTATTTTGCAACGGTTATGAAGCCGTATTCATGCATGGACCATTGGGTAACATCATTATCATCCTTGTGCTTGCATGTTATGTAATGTCATCTCAGGCTGCTATGATAATAGATGTAAGTGCAGTAGCTAGTTCAAATGCGAACTAGTAAGCAAATAGACTGATAAGTACAGGAAGAACAAGAAGGAGGAGGAGGACAGATCGAGAGAGAGAGAGAGAGAGAGAGAGAGAGAGAGAGAGAGAGAGAGAGAGAGAGAGAGAGAGAGAGAGAGAGAAGAGTGAAAGAAAAAGCGAAAAGCGAAAAATAAACCGAGAGAAAGGGAGGAGAAAGGGCGGGAGAAAACTATTTCGCGAACAGGACGTCTTCTCCCCCAAATGACATCTCAAGAAGGGCTGTCTATCTTTAATAAAATTTCAGCAATGCGGCCAGAGAGGAGATCGGCTCGATCAGCATCGCTTCAGATTCCTTCAATATTGGCTTATCCTGAAATCTCAGTTTATTTTTCCTTCGCTCTTGATTTTTCAACAGCCAGGGATTGCGATGAATTAGTCACCTAAAAATTCAATCAAAACATATACATAAGTGACTGTCTAGTTCCAAACCCGGGAAGTACCTCCTTCTCCTCCTCCCTTCCCCCTTCCCTCTCCCTCTCCCTCTCCCTCTCCCTCTCTCTCTCCCTCTCCCTCTCCCTCCCCCTCCCCCTCTCCCTCTCCCCTTCCCCCTCTGCCT
>NC_061828.1:11278536-11286036 GCF_019202785.1 Penaeus chinensis | reverse complement strand
TTCCTTTAGATATATTATTTTTTCATTTTTTTCTCAGCAGCAAGAGGAATCAAACCAAAAGATCCCAAACGAAAATGAATTCTTTATTATCATCTCTCGGCTCTCTCTCCTTATATCCCAATGTTGCCTTCGGATATTTTGGCGTTCCTCTCGCTGTCAACCGATACAACGCCCATCCCTCTCGCCCTTCCTTCCGGGCGGGCGGACAGGCGTGAAGGCTGGGTGGCGCTGCCTGCGGCGTTAAGTGTTAACTTGGTTCCTTTCTATTGTTCCCACACGCGCTCTCTCGCTCTTTCTCGCTCTCTATCCTCTTTAAGCTCTTTTTCCCCCATTCCTCTCCTCTTTGGCACACTCCTTCCTTTTCTATCTGCTTATCCATCTCTTTCTCAGCTTATCTTTCTCTCTCCCTCACGTCTACCCTACCCTTATCTCTTCCTTTCCCTTCCTTTCAACCCGCATTCTTCTCGACATTCTCCTTTCTCCTCCTCCGCCGATGACGACATAACAACAGCACGACCTGGCACTGGCACTTCCCGCCTCCCGTCTTCGCCCCTCTCCTCCTCCTCCTCCTCCTCCTCCTCCTCCTCCTCCTCCTCCTCCTCCTCCTCCTCCTCCTCCTCCTCCTCCTCCTCCTCCTCCTCCTCCTCCTCCTCCTTCGTACCTCGGCGTAATCCCACTCAGCAGGACTGCGTCTCGCAGACAAGGCTTTTCTGACGCGCTCGAAATCCCGGCGAGAGCTAAAGCCTACCACCCGCACCCCCACCCACCCCTCCCCTTCCGAACCCCCCAATCCCTCACATACCCCCTTCTCCCCACCCCCCTCCTCTAAAGCCCATTAAAAACAACCTCGGTGCGGCCTCACAGTCGCGGAAACATTTTACAAGATTTGATTTCCCCAAAGGCCGTCTCGACATGATTAGTGTTCGAGTCAAACTTCATGGCCGCTGACATGTGACGTATTGCATAGAGCAAGTCTCATTTCATAATCTTTTTAATACAACTTATCTAGCCATTTCTCCACATTTTTGCATTCTTACGCCGTGTCATCGTAGATATTGTAAGTGTAACGTTCAAGATAAAATCGCTTTTGTTTGCCTTTTTTCAATTATTAGTTTGCAAACAAAAGCTTCTAATTGCGTCTTGTCCCAAGGACTTCTAACAACGATAGTTTTGTACCTAATTCCTACAGCAAAGGCGTGCCTGACTCTTCCTAATATATCTTTTCATTAAGTTTCACCTTTTGAAGTCGCTCGGAAACTTGTCTGTTCTGACTGTAATTTCCTCCGCTTGAGCATGAATCAAAGGTGCCGTGGAGGTAAATGACGACGGGAGGAAGGGAGAGGAAGAGGGAGAAGGGAGGGAGAGTGGGGGAAAGAGAGGGAGGGAGGGAACGAGTGAGGAGGGAGGGTGGGTGGGGAATGGGAGGGAAGGAGGGAAAGGAAGAGGGTGGGGAAAAGGAGGGAAGGAGGGAAAGGAAGAGGGAGGGGAAAGGGAGGGAAGGAGGGAAAGAAGGTGGGAAGGAGAGAGAGGAAGAACGAAGTGGGAGGAAGGGAAGGTGGGGAAAGGGAGGGAAGAAGAAAGAGGGAGGAGGGAGGGAAGTAAAGAGGTATAGAGGAATGGAGGGAGAGATGTAGTGAAGGACAGAGAGGAACAGAAGGAGAGTGGGAGGGAAGAACATGGGAGGGGGAAGGAGAGAGAGAGGTGAGGGAGGAATGATGGAAGGAAGGAAGGATGATATAATAATAATAATAATAATAATAATAATAATAATAATAATAATAAAGAGTTTATTTAGCAAAGTTTTAAGAAGGATGGGCGGTCGGAAAGGGGGAAGAGAAAGAAAGGATACGAAAGGACGGGGCAGGATTGGAGGGAAGAGAGAAAGAAATAAGGAAGGAGAGGATGGAAAACAGAGAGAAGAAAACCTTAGTTGTTACATAACCGACATGAATCACCGAAGAAGAAGAAGATCAAAACGAACAAACAGAGACATAAAACATAAAACCCAAAACGCATCTGCGTGCAAATGCAATGCAACACACAACGATCTATTTTCTTTTTTCCTCTCATCCCGTGGCCCCAAAGTGCTTAATCTTCTCTCAAATCTGCCATTACGGCGGTAACCCAAGAAGCGATTACACTTTGCACATTTAATACTTTCCCGATAATCACGCCCTCCATTACATTTCCCCTCCCTTCCCTCCTCTCCCTCTCCCCCTCCCCTTCTCCCTCCTCTCCCTCCTCCCTCCTCTTCCCTCCGCTTCCCTCCTCCCAAGGGGCTTGTCTCCTCTCAACCCAATCCTCGGCGCCGCAGCTGGATGGCCTGCTTCTGCTCCTGCTCCTGCTCCTCTAATTTGGCATGTGGGCCTAGTCTATTAAGTTAAGGACACTGGTTGGATAATAAAAAAATAAAGAAAAAGTTGAAAAAAAGGGAAAAGAGGCCCACAAAAAAAAGACAGAAGAAGAAGAGAAAAGAGGTTACGGTCAGCCCCGAGTTATTTCCTTTATTGCCGTAATACGAGTTGAAATGTTATAGCGTTACAACAGCTGGGCTTCTGGCCATACCAGCTGACTAGCAAGCATCCCTCCAAGTCCGGCTGTCAGGAGGCCGCATAAGCCATTTCAATTTTCCATCCTGTCAATCAAGGCTTCACTGCAAAGGCTGTTAGCGGCCAAAATGTGCGAGCGCATTCAATTTCGGAACTGTCTGAACCACAGGTAATATGTAATACAAAACGATTTTGGCGTTCTGGGGATATCAAAGTACCTTTTTTTTCAAATGGATGTTGATTCCTTAATAAGTATTCATTAAATAGAAGATTACATAACACAGTATTAATGAATACACGTGGAATGGATTAAACGAATATATATCAACTAAACGAGTGAATAAGATAAATGCAAAAAGCGATTTGCAAGGTAAACTCCAGGCACAATTACAGAAATCAGCTGGTGTGTGAACCCGGTGCCATTTCAATTTCAATGAGACACTTAGCCCCCTACAAATTGTAAATGAGCAGCGGAGCTCTCTCTCTCGCTCTCTCCCTCTGGCGTGGCCCTGGTGACTCTGGGGAGCCTAGCGTGCCACCCCTGGAAGTGCCAATTGCGGGAATGAGTGGTAAGTGGCACGGTGCCGAGGGGGCGAGGGAGGACACTGGTGCCCTTCCTCCCACAGGCACTAAACTAATCATGTCCTATTACGAACCTTGAAAACTCCCTCCACCATCACAAAACGCGAAACTACAGACTTCTTCCCCCCGTCTTCAAGAAAAACAAAAAAAAATAAATAAAAAAATATATACAGAAAGGACCAATAAACTGGATTTCAGATTTGGAAGAAAAACACAGGGACTGAGTTACGCGCCGGGGCTGCAATACAAATTTCCCCGTTTCGAAACAAAGAAGACAGTCGGTGACAGAGCAAGGGAGAGACAAGTCCTTGCTCCCGGCGCCGTGACCCTGCGGGAGAGTGTCTCGAAACACAACAAAGACTGGGATTTTCTTTTTGTTTAATATGCCAGGGCATTTGTCATCATCTTTTCTTTTATTTGTAGTATTTGCTTTGTTCACTTTTGTCTTTTATGTTCTATTTTCTTTTCGTTTTCCTTATATTTTCTTTATCTGATTTTTTTCTACGCTAAATATTCTTGGGTACGATTCCTTGACGTTATATGTCTGTCTGTAGAAATGTCTGTTTTCATCTCCCTCGTCTTACCCCTTCCCATCCCCTCCCTCAATTTCCATCTCCATCCTACTTGCCTCATTCCACTTTCCCTCCCCCACTCCACCCTCATTTCCCCCTCTATCCCTCTCTTCCTATTTCCCTCCCTCACCCCCTCCTCTTTCCCTCCCTCCCTCCCTCTCCCTCACCTTTCCCTCCCACCAATCCTTTCCTCCCTCCCTTTCCCTCCTTTTACCCTCCCACCCATCCCTCCCTCCTTTCCCCCTCCCCGCCCCTCCTTTCCCCCCAAGTCCATCGTGACGAACAGCGAGCTCAGTCTCTTCCTTTGAGAGGATTCCGACAATGAGAGCATCTGGGCCCGCCATGCGCCTCTGCACTCATGGGAAGATTCAACAAAAACTCTTCTCCGCCAAGTTGTGCTTTTATGTGCAAGTGTACGAGTAAATTTTTTTTTTTTTTTTTTTTTTTTTTTTTTTTACTGGCTACTCCGTTCGTCAAAAGATCTATTCCACGAGCTGTAGGAGTGGGAATGCCCGCCCTTGCACGCCGTTCCAGGATGAAGTGAGAGAGGAAAAAGAACAGCAACAACAAGAATAGCAAAAAAAAGGAAAACAAAAAGAAGACGGAGGAGGAGGAGGAAGAAGAAGAAGATAAAGAAGAAGAAGAAGAAGAAGAAAAAGAAGAAGAGGAACAAGAGCAGAGCAGCAAGAGTAAAAGGAGGAGGAAGAGGAGGAGATAAACAAAGGGGAAACAGGGACAAAACCCGAGGCGCCCTCCACGCTCCGCCTCCCCCTGGCGGCCGGGCTTGACGATGATTTACCGCCAGCGCCGCGGCCTTGGCAAACGGCGGAACGAGCACCGGCCGTCGCCAGCTGCTCGCCCGCGCCACCTCCGTCGGGCCTTCGCTTCGCCTCCAACCTGCTGACGCGCTTCATAATGAACTACATCCCTCCAACATGCTGAATGGCCAAGCTCGTAAGCCGCTTATGCTGCCTTTCTCGAAGGTATCTCTCAGTTCAACTACTGTGGATTAAGTCGGGAAGGACACGGGAATACTCAATGGGATGTTTGGCAGGTGCGTGTGCCCGGTTCGGAAGGTCGATTCACTTTTCTTCGTAATTTCCCTTCCTTTTCTCTATCTTTACCTCCCTTCTTGATTCCCTTATCTCTCTCTCTCTCTCTCTCTCTCTCTCTCTCTCTCTCTCTCTCTCTCTCTCTCTCTCTCTCTCTCTCTCTCTCTCATCGCAAGTGCAAACCAAGACGGACACTCATACATGCAGCAGACAGGCATCATCACCATCAAATGGCCACGAGGCATCGACAGGCGAAATCTGTGAGAGAGGGCCAATGAGGGGAAAGAAAGAGAACACAAAGGAGGGAATAGAGGGTGACGAGAACATAGAAACTAATGGAGAACCAGAGGCGTACAGAGGGAGGGAGAGAGAGAGAGAGAGAGAGAGAGAGAGAGAGAGAGAGAGAGAGAGAGAGAGAGAGAGAGAGAGAGAGAGAGAGAGAGAGAGAGACCCCGAGGACACTCGGCGCCACTCACCCCACTCTTCCCACTCACTCCTATCCCCACCACAGTCCCTCTCAGTGTGACAACAAAGCAAAGCAGCCTCAGCCTTCAATTATCTCCTATGTTGCCAGAGAGATTTAACCATCTATTCTCGTCCCTCATATCACGCGAGATCAGCTGGCCGTCTCGCCCGTGTATGGTAACACTGCGCACTGATATCATATCTTCCCATTCTCCATGTCTGCATCTATCGGCTATTCGCTCTATCCCCTTCTTTGGTTTGGAGAATTGGGAAGGCGTGGGGGATGGCGGGGGAAAAGTGAAAGAAAAGGTGATGAAGGAAAAGGAAAACGAGAAGGAGGCGATAAGAGAGAACGAAAATAGGAGAAAGGAGAGAAGAGAAAAGCAGAGAAGAGACGAAACGAGAAGACAAACACGAGGAATAAGAAGACATAAAACCGTGACACTACTACTCTACAAAGACCAAGAAACAATAAAACCTCAGGTCCTAAGCCAGCCACGACCACTCGACGAAGCCACTGCGGGGGACAGTAAGCCCGCGAACCCAGCCAGGCGCACACAACCAGGACAACGCTGAATAGCAATGCAGGTCTTGTGTGGACGAATAAGGTGTCACTACAACAGGGATTTGTGGCTGGCCGGGCTAACCTCACTCGTGTTTTCTGAATGAACAAGAGGTATTACTCCCAGTCAAGAGGACGAGCTGAATGGCGACGGAGTGGTACTTCAACGCTCCTCTTTATTGGAGAAGAGCAAAGGAGCGTGGGCGTCGACTGTCAGCGAGTTCTCTTCAACTTATGGGTGGGGGGAGAGGGGGGGTAATGTAGAGAGAAATATAAGAGGACTTCTCTGAATGACGAGTCCCGGCTCAATTAAGGGAACATGTAAATTCTTCCTGCTGCGAGTGAGGTACACTTGAGCTCGAGAACACTCACGAATGTGTATACAAATAGACAGCGCACATAAAAATAAATGTGTCCACACACGCACGCACACGCACACATACTCATTCACATACAAAAAAAAAACATGTACCCGAAAACTATTTGAATAATGCCACATTATTCAATACACAGATTAATAAGTTGTCTCCTCTTAAAAACGTCCCATTATGTTGTCACAAGCTCATTGATTAAGCTCAGTTGCCATGGTGACATCTCTAAGACGATTTTTATGAATTGCCAATCAGCGACAGTTGCAAAAAACGCGATGTGATCTGCGAGAATAGGAAGAAAATCGGATTGGAATAAAGGAGATGAAGAAGAGGGAGGATGACGTGAATGGAGAAATAGGAAGATGGAATTTTTACGTACTGAGTGATGAAAGAGGCTAAGAAAGAGAGATAATGAGAAAGACAGACAGATAGAGAAATATAGAAACAGACAGAATCAAATCAACAGACCGCGATTGAAAGAAAGAAAGAAAGAAAGAAAGAAAGAGAAACCAAGGAAGGGGAGAAGAAAGCAACCCCACGCCACTTCCCAAGATCAAAAATAAAAGAAAGAAAGAAAAGAGATAACAAGAGAGGGAAGAAAACAGCCCCCATGCCACTTCCCAAGATCGATAATAAAAGAAAGAAAGAAAAGATATGAAAAGAAAGAGAAGAAAACAGGCTCCACGCCACTTCCCAAGATCGAGAATAAAAGAAAAGAGAGAGAAGGGAACAGCCCCCACGCCACTTCCCAAGATCGAGAACGAAAGAAAAGAAAGAAAAGGAAGACAAGAAAGAGAAGAAAACAATCCCCACGCCACTTCCCAAGATCGAAAACGAAAGAAAAGAAAGCAAAGGAAGACAAGAAAGAGAAGAAAACAACCCCCACGCCACTTCCCAAGATCGAAAACGAAAGAAAAGAAAGCAAAGGAAGACAAGAAAGAGAAGAAAACAACCCCCACGCCACTTCCCAAGATCGAGAATAAAAGAAAAGAAAGAAAAGGAAGACAAGAAAGAGAAGAAAACAACCCCCACGCCACCTCCCAAGATCGAAAACGACAGAAAAGAGAGAGAAGCGAGAAGCCACCAACGCCACGTCATTCCCAATCCCTGCCACGACCTCCGAATAACCGCTTTGCCCAAACAGAATTACCTCTTCACCGGCCACTTCCAGCGCCGGGTCCCGAACACAGACAGCCTGAAATGGAGATGACAGGCGACGGTTGCGATGAATGGCCACCGGGATTAATATGCAAATCGCAAAGCCGATGCCCGCGCTGACACAGGATGACCCGGCTTGGAGGCGCTTCGAGCGGACGGCGAGAGGAAAGAGTTTCCGAATCCATTGAT
>NC_061828.1:11261036-11271036 GCF_019202785.1 Penaeus chinensis | reverse complement strand
GTCTATCTATATATCTACCTATTTACCATTACGCAAATCATAAAATAAGAAATACTACATGAATACGACTCTCTGTCCCTCGCTCTTGAATTCCTTCCTTGTTTGGCTGTTTCAACAAAGGACCAATTTTTTTCTTGATCTTTTTTTAAGTTCTATTCACGGCTTGGATTCGGATTCACGACGCCCGGATTCAGGTTGAGTCGGTTCATGGTCTGAATTATTGACGATGTTACAGACTTTGTTCGAAATGGACGTTTTTTTTTTTTTTTTTAAGATTTCTTGTTTCTTTTAGGCCTAATGAATCAATTAGAGCGAAGGTATTACTCATGAAAGTGCGGAGGAACATATTCATTATTAGAAATACCGCCCCGCAAAAGTGGACACTATAGAAGCAAAATGAAAAAGATGTAAGAAGAATGCTAAAAAAAAATCGGAAGCATGTCAAAGGCATTTTTATCAATGCCTTAATGCACCGTCATCGATTCGCTGACGCGCCATCGAATATTCACAACTTTTCGACGCTGTGACCTTTTCTCTGCTGTCCACACATCCCTGTCGACCTTTCTTATTCCACGTGTACTTCCTCTCCATCCCTCTCACTCATTCCCCAACTTTCCCCTCATTCCCCAACCTCATTCCACGACTACCCCATCTTCCCACAACCTTTCCTCCCTCGAGACCTCATTCCCCAACTTCTTCCTACCCAGCCTCTCGTTCTCCAATACCTCCCTTCTCAGTTCCTCATTCCCCTACCCCTTACCCTCATCCTCCTTTCCCCAACTTCCCCTGGCCAATAATATATACTACACACCACACGAACATTACACCCCTATGTATTACACGACCCCAACCCTATATACCCCTATCCGAGGTCTAGATACCCTGACTTACCCACACACAGCATGCCGCGACCTTCCCAATTACCCAATTAAGGCAGATCGTCACCCTTCCCTCTGTAGGGTAAAACGACGTTGTTCCCGCGGCAGTGAGGCGGAGGAGCAGTTCATTACCATGTTTAAAAAAAGCTTCGAAGACGAAAACGACACCAGATGCAGGGGGGGCTGAGTAGGGGTGAGAGGGAGGGTATGTTATTGGCCTAGGGAGGGAGGAGTAGTAGTAATGGGCCCAGGGATGGGAGGGGGGAGGGGGAGGGTAGTATTGGGCCTAGGGAGGGGAAAGGGTACGGTAGCGATGGCCTAGTGGGAGGGGGGATAGAAGGAGGAAGAGCGAGGGCGGGGGGTGGCAGGTGTCGACCGGGCCGAGAGAGAGAGAACAACTGCTTCTAATTGGTGACATTAAGCTGGTGAGCGAGGGTGACGTCACGGGTCCTGGTGCCTAGAAGGGGGCTGATTCACTCCCCGACGGCTGTGACACGCTCGGGATAACTAGCGTTTTTGCGCTGCGGTCTGACGAGTGCTAGAGAAGGCGTCTGGGGACAGGAGAATTTACCTTCGAGGAATGCTGTTGCGTCACTCACCCTCGTAACAAGGGCGCTCCTGGTACTTTCAGCTTTTGGAGTCAACCTTTTGATTCGTTTTGAAAAATCTGAATTAGAATTAGTGGAACTGTAAAACAGAGAGAAAAGACAGTGCTCATAACACCCAACCCCAAAATAAAAATAGCACCAACAGCACCCCTCTGATGAAAACCGCATCAATAATCATTATAGCAATAGTCTGCACAGTCTAGACACTGAGCGACGCGTGCCATGTGATCTAACTCTCGAATCACTTCAGGAATTACACTTTGCTTTTTGTTTCTCTTCTTCTTTTTCTCCTACTTCCTCGTCTCGTTTTTCTTCGTCTGGCAGGAACCACGCTGTCATGAGTTCCTTGTGTCAGCATCTCCACCCAAAACACGCTTATCCGCACACACTTTGAGGGAAAATTCACATGTCTATCAAACGCATTTCGGATCCTTGGTGATTTTTACTAAATTTCACCGTTGTTGTTTTTTCTCTCTCTTTTCGTTTCATAACCATGGCTATTTTGGCCTATATTTTTTGTTCCATTAATAAAGATCGCATCGTTGCAATGCATGTAATCACCCCATTCATGTTGCACTTGCGGCAATACAACACTACATCATTACGAGGATAATCTTTACGATCGACCCCTAATTACCGAGCCAGCAGCATGCCCATTATAATTACGTGGACGAAAGTATCTAATTACGAACCAAGGAGGAAGAAAGTGATAGTGATACCAATCAACGCATAAATAAAAGTGCTCAACACAAGCAGACTGGAGACCTGAAGAAAAAAAACATAAACATGAGTAAATGCTTAAGTAAATCCAGAAGTTCATATAATAAAATTTAAAAAATAACAAATTATAAAGTAAAAAAAGAAGTTAGCACGTTAAACAAGATAAATAAACAAATGACTATTGTACCTAAACACAAGTAACTTACTAAATAAACACGTGAAAATAATCCCAAAATAAATAAACAGCATTATCGACGCCAAGAAGCACCTGGAGACTTGGAAGTTCGTCGAGTCGATTTATTGAATTCCTCGAATGATTCAAGATTCATTGATTAATATGAAGTCAGCGAGCGAGGGTGACTCTTTTTTTCTTTTCGATTCTCCGCCCACGAAGCAGCGCGAGGGGTACGAAGGGGGAGGAGAGCGAGGAATAAAAAGGAATGGAGCAAACAATGGTGGTCCATAAAAAGGTAGTTAATGATTATATTTTCTCGTCGTTGGTCGGATTTCAACCGCCCAATGTTTGCCTCCGCTCGGTCGGCCTAATCAAACGGCCCTGTCTTTACACACTTCATATTCGCTTTGTAATTTCGTTTGGCAATGCAGTTACTGTAAACAAGTGCGGTTATTGCCTCTGTTAGTGGCTAACCTGCGGGCATGTACAGTACATTTTCATTAAATAATCCTTTTTGGGGATGTGTATTCAATGGAACTTGCTGTGCGCACTTACAGCGTATCAACTTTAAGGAGTATTATCTCTTTGTTGTTGTTGTGCTTCGCTTATATTAATAAATATTTGACTCTCAAGACAGTAATATTCCTCCTTTTAAAACCACTTGGGTGTTGAATCATATTTTCTTGTTCTTTCTTGCTCTCTCCCTTCTAACATTTTCTCTCTCCCAACCCCTCCCCTCCCCTCTCTCTCTCTCACTTACCTCCCTTCCTTCCCCTCTTTCCCTCCTTCTCCTCCCTTCTTCTCTCTTCCTCTCTCCCTCTTATCCACTTATCCACCCACTCTACCTCTCCTCAAGACCCTGCCAACCACATGCCTAACAACGACTCTTCTCCACTCACTCAATCGACACACTCACTCACTCACACGACGCGACTATCAGAGCAATGAATGGTTTTAATACAAAGTGCTACTCATACCCACACCCCTCCTCCCACCCTTCGTCTTCACCCCCCTCCCTCTCCCCTCTCCATCCCTTTTCCCCTCCCACTTCTCCCCTCTTCCCCCGTCCTCTTGCCGCATCATTTGGCAGAGTTAACACTGCAACGAGTCTGTGATCATGTTAAGAAGGGAAGGGGGGGGGGGGGGGTAAGAGTCCCTCGTGGGCCGGAGCAAACATGGCGCTGTTTACACATTGTTGGTAGATATAGGGCGAGGAGCTACGTGCGTGTCTGGCTTGTACTGGGAATGTGAGTGTGTGGGGTGAGGAGGATGGGAGTGTGTGTGTGTGTGTGTGTGTGTGTGTGTGTGTGTGTGTGTGTGTGTGTGTGTGTGTGTGTGTGTGTGTGTGTGTGTGTGTGTGTGTGTGTGTGTAACATATACCTAGATGTATATTTTCGTGCCCGCATGCGTGCAACTGCTTTTACTCAGATGTGCGTGTAAGACATAAGAAACGTTAAACAAGCAAAGAGAAATTCAAAAATACACACAAAAATAAATATTTTTAGGAAGGACAACAGAACAAAAGTCAATTAACTGAAAGCATTAACGTTACACATGCAAATGGACCAAAGCGAGGAAGGAAGAAACAAAGAAAGGAAAAAGGGAGAGGGGAAAGGAACGGAAGAGAAATAGAAAAGGAAGAGGCGGGGGGGAGGGGGGAGGATAAATGGGGTTGGGATTAAGGAGGGGGGGGGGGGGGGAGGGCGTTATGTGTACTTGTTGGGAGGAAGAGGGAGGGGCTCGGGTCAGGTGATTTGGCCGCAAGGGTGTATTCAACGGCCATAATTATGGTTTGAAAATCGCTTTCTCACAGGCATATCAAGAAAGTCCTTTTCCTCTTCCCCTTCCTCCCTACTTATCCCCTCTTCCTCCCTTTATTCCTCCTCCATGCCCCCCCCCCCCCTCTCTCTCTCTCTCTCTCTCTCTCTCTCTCTCTCTCTCTCTCTCTCTCTCTATCTCTCTCTCTCTCTCTCTCTCTCTCTCTCTCTCTCTCTCTCTATCTCTCTCTCTCTCTCTCTCTCTCTCTCTCTCTCTCTCTCTCTCTCTCTCTCTCTCTCTCTCTCTCTATCTATCTATCTATCTATCTCTCTCTCTGTATCTCCATCTATACTCATATCTATCTCTAAACATATCCTTCTTCCCCTTTTTATCTCTCTACCTCTACCTCTACCTCTCCCTCTCCCTCTCTCTCTCTCTCTCTCTCTCTTTTTACCTCTTCCTCTCCCTCTTCCACTTCCCATCCCTCTCTCTCTTCCGACTCAGCCATGTCCGGCGCCGGGAAATTGGGGGAGGACAGATGGCCTCGCTCGCTGGCCCCGTCAGCACCGACGCTTGTTTGCGAGTGGAACACCCCACACAACGGCGCCGATGGGAAGGTGTGATTTAGTGCGTCAGGAGATTACATATCGGCTGGTTATCGTCTGTGCGAGTTCTCTCTTATAGGCTCGCTATGGCCGTTTGCTTTCTTTCTTTCTTTCTTTTCCTAAAATTATTCGCAAGGTGATAAATATGTCTATCTATCAATCTACACACATATGCACGCACGCACGCACACACGCACGCACGCGCACACACACGCACGCACGCACACACGCGCACACACACACACACACACACGCACACGCACACGCACACGCACACGCACACGCACACGCACACGCACGCACACACACACACACACACACACACACACACACACACACACACACACACACACACACCCACCCACCCCCACCCACCCACCCACCCACCCACCCACCCACCCACCCACACACACACACACACGATATATATATATATATATATATATATATATATATATATATATATAAATGTGTGTGTGTGCGCGTTCCGATATCCCCCTGACGAAGGGTACGATTAATCTCCAGCATCTATTGTAATTAATGTTATTATCCTCGTTTCGCAAACACACCGGCAGGCTTAATTACAAGCGCAGTCCGCTCCGTATGCCATTAACGGACAAAGACAAACTATCCGTTAAATTTCCCTTCCAAAAGCTTGTGTATGCGCTTACAGGGCCGAACGCACTCGAAAGAGTAATTAACAATGATGGAGCACTTTACCTGAACTACCCTTGTTTCGCCAACAGCCTCGTCAGGCGTCCGTCAGCAAAATGGCTGCCGGTAAACAATGGCAGGTACTCAGTCTGGGATCTCCGTTACATACCTGAAGGAAAAAAGAGAGAGAAAAATATATTAGAATTCATCAGGATCTCTTAATCGCCGTAGGATTTAGGGATTAGGGATTTTGAACCAGTGCTTTTTATCCCCAGGGATATTGTTCTCGGCGTGAAGGACCCTGAGGCGAGGCGATCAGCTGGCGATGGTGTCCAACAGCTGACCCAGGAGCTTTGTGTGATTTGCTTTTGTTCGGGAGGATAGTGAAGGGAATGGGGCTGATTTATGGCGCCTGTTTGGGGGGATTAAGAGCTCGAGAGACAATGACAGAAGGCAGAGGCATTTCTGGTGATCGTCCATTCCAATGGAAGGTGCAAGGGACAATGTACAATAATTCAGTAAACAAGGGTGTGGTAATGATATTGATAAAAGCCCTCATAAAACATAATAATGATAATGAAAATAATAATTATCGATAATGTTAACAAACATCAGCAGAAAATACTAATGATGAATCTGATAATAAATAATAACAACATCTATAATGCTATACATGGTAAGACCTGTGAAGTCTTATGGCAATTAAAATAAGTGAAGAAAACAACAACATAACAATAAACATGAACACCCCACGTCAAAAATTCGGCGAGGAAAACAAAAGTTTACAACGAAGATTAATAACCGAGCCATAATGAGCCAGGCCTCGCAGCGCCAAGGCCGAGAGGGCAAGTGTCAGTACAAGGCCAGCAGCAGGAAGCAGAAGCAGGGCTCGCTTGCTCTCCTTTCCCTCCGTCTCCCTTTCCCACTCTTTTTCCCTCTCCCTTACCCTCTCCTTCTCTTTCTCTCATCTCCTTACTTCTACTCCTACTCCTACCGCTCTTCCTCTCCCTCTCCCTCTCCCTTTCTTCCTCTCCTCTCCCTCGCTTTCTCTGTCTCTCCTCTCCTCTCCTTCCCCCTCCCTCCCTCCCTCCCTCCCTCCCTCCCTCCCTCCCTCCCTCCCTCCCTCCCTCCCTCCCCCCCTCCCTTTCCCCCTCCAACCCCCTCCCTCCCTCTTGCTTGCCAGCTCATTAAGGCAAGCTTTGTCAACGACCTCTTGAGTAAGCCATCACCGCCCGCGCCTCCTCCGTGGTTCCTTCAAGCCCGAGCCAATTAAAACGTCAAAGGAGATCGATAGGCCAGCGAGGAGTGAAAACAAGACTTACGGAGACAAAGGCAATAGATAAGTGTGTAAGTCGTATCGCGCGAGGAGTAGAGAAACGAGAGAGAGGGAAGGAGGGGTGGGGGAGAGTAGGAGAGGGAGGGATGGATGGAGGGAGGGTTGGTGGGTGGGTGGGAGTGAGTAAGGGAGGTAAGGGGGCTGGGGGTGGAAGAGGGAGGGAGGGAGGGAGGGAGGGAGGGAGAGAGAGAGAGAGAGAGAGAGAGAGAGAGAGAGAGAGAGAGAGAGAGAGAGAGAGAGAGAGAGAGAGAGAGAGAGAGAGAGGGGAAGATAAGAGAGATAAGAGAACACTGAAAAACATACTGACGATATCAATGACAGATAAAAGTAAACTATAAAACAAACAGAAAAACATATCAAGAACACACCAACCCTCATAAACGAAAATTGAAAACACAAATACCGATAAAAATAAAACAGAGAAAAGCGGTAGACAGAAAGCCCACCTTGACTGCGGTTCGAGATAGAGCTTAAGAACCATTGTTTCTCCTCATGACAATTACCAGAGTTTCTCAAGACGGGAATGATTTTCTCTTATCAAGAGGCCGGTAGTTCAGCAGCAGCGGTTGTGTGTACAGCTGATAGCAAACTTTCATTGATAGGTTGTCAAGTCGCTACAGAAATGCGAGGCGGTATCGGGAAGAAGTGTTGACTAGTGCGAGGGCTGTTCTCGATTCTCACCCCCCCTGCCTCTGTCGCTGTTCTATCTCTATATATATTCCATTAACGAAAAAAATAATCTGTTATATCGTTTCCAATTAAAAAAAAACAAAACAAATCTAAATATGTCAAATGGGGTAGAAGGTAAAACCAGAAAAGGGAACACGAGAGAACCAGCTCCATTAACTGTATTTTAAGAACAGCAACAACAAAATTACCTTCTTTGTATGTTGCGGTTCTCCTCGAATTCCATTTCGTTTTGAATAAATGTTCTGGTGAGCAAACTTGCCGTATTTATGCTTTTAACTTTTCTGCTGCTTTGGCGTTATTAGCCGCGAGAGTGAGCTCTAATAGGCTTTCCTGTTTTACTCGAATCTGAATATTTTCCACGTCGGGAAGGAAGGAGGGAGGGAGGGAAGGGAGAGACGGTAAGAGGGAGGGAGGGAAGGGAGAGAGGTGAAGAGGGAGGGAGGGAGGGAGGGAGGGAGGGAGGGAGGGAGGGAGGGAGGGAGGGAAGGAAGGGAGAGAGGGAGGGAAAGGAAAGATGAAGGAAGGAAGGAAGGAATTTAAGGGAAGGAGAGAGAGAGAGAGAGAGAGATAGAGGGAAGGAAGGGAGAGAGGGAGGGAAAGGAAAGATGAAGGAAGGAAGGAAGGAATTTAAGGGAAGGAGAGAGAGAGAGAGAGAGAGAGAGAGAGAGAGAGAGAGAGAGAACTTCTCTATTTGCCACATCCATCTTTTCTCTTTCCATTGCACTTCCCCTTTCTCTCTCCTTCCCTTCCCACCCCCCTCCCTTCCTCCATCCATCTTTCCATCTTCGTGTGCCATCTCAGAGACTAACCCCAACTCCTTTGCTCTTCCTTCAACGAATCCTCCCCACCCTCCACCCTACCCCCACCCTACCCCACCATACCCCACCATACCCCTCCATCCCTTCTACCACCACCACCATCCTCCACCACCCCCACCACTCTTCCCAACCCCCACCCACCACTCTCTTTCGCGATTCCTCCTTCGGAAACATGCAAAATATAGGATACCTCGCTCCTGCATTTCCCAAACTCATATAAACTAAAACCCATAAATCAAAGCGTAGGTCTTTCTCATACACAAAGCAGTCTTCGCGAGTCTTCCATCGCTTACGGGGAATGAATATGGGATACGAAGGAATTTCTAAAGCCAATTTTTCATGGTTACTTTGTCAGTATTTTGCTATAAAGCCATAGTAACGGCCATAAACTTTAAACTATCCTCATTATCATTATTTTAAATATCATTCATACCATCTAAATGGACATTACATCCATCGTTATTAGCATTAATGGCTACGGCAGCAGACGCTGTAGCAGACGCAGAAAGAGAAGTAGATTTTCATCACGACAGACTTCCCCCTCCACCCCCCGGCGCTTTTCGGGTCCAATATCGAGCGAACTCCGACTCGGAAACTAGCAAAGAACAAACAGAGAGGAAAGAGGGAAACGCAATAAACACAAGGGCTGTAATTAAGACCTAATAATATGCAAGTTCCTCCCTCCTCTTCCTCTTCCCCTCCGCCTACCCCCCCCCCCCTCCTGACGCTTCCCCTTTCCTTTTTTCTCTCTCCCTCCGCCCAAACAAACATTTCCCACCCCTTCTGCGGGTGTTCGGTGACATTCCGTGCCCGCCCGCGCCCCGCCCTCATTAAAGGGTAAAGCGTCCTGCCGGAAAGGGGCGTGCGCTGACCTAGGGTGGCTGGGGGTCAAGTGGGGTCACCTCGAATATGGCTTCATTTCAGGCTTGGATGGAGAGCGTGATTCCCGCGCGGGCTAATGGGGGGGAAGCGCTTCATTATCCCGAGGAGGAGATGGATGAAGTGCGGGGAGGAGGAAGGCGGGGAGGGGAGGATGGGGAGAGGGGAAAGATGGGAGGGAGACAGGGAGGGGAAGTTGGCAACAGGGGGAGGAGATATATATAGAAGGAAAGCGAAAAAGAGATAAGAAAAGAAAAGAGAATAAAACACACACACCCACAAACCGCCTACCGAAACAGGCGCCGCCAGCCAAAAAAACACGAGTGAGAGGAGAGAAAACCCGCCCGCGACGAGGAAGTCGACCCGCGTCGAGTCCGGCTGCCGGCCCTGTGAAATCTAGCGTCCGAATGGCTTGATCGCCGTGATAAGCAGACGCAGCGGTTTCTCGAGTCGTTCGGCCGTGATCGCGTGACTGCCGCGGGAGAATCTCTTCCTATAACGTAACGCGATATTGTGTAAGAGACGCCCTGTTTCCTCTACCTGCCGTGGCAACACGGAAAGGCGAAAGTACGTGAATGGAGGTGTGTATGTGTTAGTCCGTATGTGTGTGTGTGTGTGTGTGTGTGTGTGTGTGTGTGTGTGTGTGTGTGTGTGTGTGTGTGTGTGTGTGTAAATAGGTAGGTAAGTAGATAGACAGATAAATAGACTGATAGGAAGATAGATAAATAGATAGACATATTGACAGATGCAAATATAAATATAATGTATGTATGTCTATGTGCATGTATCTGTGCATGTATGCATGCACTATGTACAAATGTATGTAGTATGTAGAGAAACAGACACTCATACAAACAAACAAACGACGAAAATACTGAC
>NC_061828.1:11241036-11256036 GCF_019202785.1 Penaeus chinensis | reverse complement strand
TCCTGCTTCCTCCACCTCCCCTCCTCCCCCCGTCTACAATAACCGTTACGCTTGTCCACTTGTTATGCATTTCGGTGATTACTCAGCCGGGAGCTCTTCATTAGACTCGCCAAAATGGGACAAAAATAACGCGGTTGTGTATCTGCGTTCACATCTCGCTCGTGAAAGTAACGAAGGAGATAAAACCAAAGTGAACGACGTCGGTGGGAAGTGAGATCTATTTTCGTAAAAGAGAGAGAGAGGGAAAAAAAAAAAAAAAAAAAAAAAAAAACAGAATGAGGCCTATTCATTTCAAAGGAGAAAGTGGCAACTGCGAGGCATAATCATTCATTTGATTTCAATTAGCGGTTTTATCCCTTGTTCCTGTCCTCCTCTCTTCTGTCTCCCTTCGGAATGCTGTGTACTACAATGCGAGGAAGGGGAAGACAGAGGGGAGAACAGGGGAGAGGAAGAAGGGAAGTGAAGGAAGGAATAGAAGGGAGGGGAGGGAAGGAAGAAGGGAAGGAGAAAGAGAAGGGAAAGAGAAACCCTCTTCATTAGCCGCTCTGGATATCTGCGGAATGTGATTTTAATGAACCCCAGTTATTCAAATCAAGATAAGATTTTTTTTAGCTCTCCTGTATCGCATTAGGTGAACGACGAAAGACAACGCATGGAAAACAAGATCATCACTTTCCACCTGTTATACGCCCTTTACGAGACAACAACTGAGGGGCTGGTCGTGACAGCCGAGTGGGCGTGAGTCCCCCCCCCCCCTCCCCACCTCGCCCATCTCCTTCCCTTTCCCCCACCTACACTCCCCCCCCTACGCACGCCCACACCCCCGCCCACAAACGTAGCGTCCCGGTGCATAATCTTCTGCCGGCTGCTGCGCTACGTAAGTCCGGCGCCAAAGACAAAGTTTTAGGAATATTGACGATTTGCTCTTGCTAATGAAAAACTTTACATGCAGTGACAAATTTTATAATCTGACGTGAACTTTTCCGTTAATAAAAACTTTACACATCCAGCCTAATTTGCATGTATTTTTTTCTTTCTTTTCCCTTAGTTTTGTTTTCATATAGCAGAAGTTCCTGTATTAAAATATGAAGATACTAGATACAGTGACAACTTTTTTCTTAACTTCTAAAAGTAGTTGCGTTATACAATATGTGGAGTGTGTAAATAGATGTGTTTGTACGTGTGTGTGTGTGTGTGTGTGTGTGTGTGTGTGTGTGTGTGTGTGTGTGTGTGTGTGTGTGTGTGTGTGTGTGTGTGTGTGTGTGTGTGTGTGAGAGAGAGAGAGAGAGAGAGAGAGAGAAAGAGAG
The DNA here is from genome assembly GCF_019202785.1 of Penaeus chinensis. NCBI lineage: Eukaryota > Metazoa > Arthropoda > Malacostraca > Decapoda > Penaeidae > Penaeus > Penaeus chinensis. Next base: position 11,254,729 of record NC_061828.1, on the reverse strand, counting down.
AGAGAGAGAGAGAGAGAGAGAGAGAGAGTGAGAGAGACAGAGAGAGAGAGAGAGAGAGAGAGAGAGAGAGAGAGAGAGAGAGAGAGAGAGAGAGAGAGAGAGAGAGAGAGACAGAGAGAGAGAGAGAGAGAGAGAGAGAGAGAGAGAGAGAGAGAGAGAGAGAGAGAGAGAGAGAGAGACAGAGAGAGAGACAGAGAGAGAGAGAGAGAGAGAGAGAGAGAGAGAGAGAGAGAGAGAGAGAGAGAGAGAGAGAGAGAGAGAGAGAGAGAGAGCGAGAGAAAGTGTGCGTGCGTGTTCATGTGCGTGTGCATGTGCATGTGCGTGCATGTGCGTGTGCGTATGTATGTGCGCAAGCGTGTCTAATAACAATAAAAACAGAGTAAACAGAAGAATATGAAGAACAAGAACAAAACCGAGCAGAAGCCGGTGTGTCGACGGCGCGAGCGTGTCCACCACAAACACTCCCGGCTGCACGGTAAACATTTCGCTCCCCGGGGACACTCCGGCTCACTATGGCACTCGGATGCAATGAAAACCCTTTTTACATGTTTAGTTTGATAAAGAAACAAAATGAGGGGGTTGCAAGCGAAGGAAAGAAGAAGGGAGAATACACTGATGATTGAAAAGGGAAGATATATAGAAAGGGAAAGGGGGAAATAAAAATATATATAATAAATAAAATACTGAATTCCCCTAGCAACAACGGGACATAACAACCAATCATTTATTGAGGGGAAAGTATTTTCGTGTAAATAGTTAAATAAATAACACATGTTTCATACTATAAAGCCTTTAGCTGGCAGTCCCTCTCCCTTACATCACCTCAGTTCCTCCGTCCCCTAAGTCTCCCCTGATCCCTGTCCCATCCCTTCCATAGACCCCCCCCCCCTCCTTCACTCCCCCTTCACCCCCCCCCCTCTCCTTCTTCCTCCCTGCACCCTCTTCCGACTCCCCTTCGTCGGACACAAAGTTTCAATCTCCCTACCAGCATGTCTCCCCTCCCTCTCCCTCTCCCTCTCCCTCTCACTCTCTCTCTCTCTCTCTCTCTCTCTCTCTCTCTCTTTCTCTCTTTCTCTCTTTCTCTCTTTCTCTCTCTCTCTCTCTCTCTCTCTCTTTCTCTTTCTCTTTCTCTCTCTCTCTCTCTCTCTACCCCTCCCCCTCCCCCTCCCCCTCCCCCCCTCCCCCTCCCCCTCCCTAACTCACTTACTCACTCACTCACTCACTCACTCACTCACTCACTCACTCACTCACTCTTTCTCTCTCTCTCTCTCTCTCTCTCTCTCTCTCTCTCTCTCTCTCTCTCTCTCTCTCTCTCTCTCTCTCTCTCTCTCTCTCTCTCTCTCTCTCTCTCTCTCTCTCTCTCTCTCTCTCTCTCTCTCTCTCTCTCTCTCTCTCTCTCCCTCCCTCCCTCCCTCTCCAGAAAGTTATAGAGCGAGGGTGAAGGTCCATTAACACCCTACAATTTTAAGTATCTCCTATAATCATCAACATTTATTGTAGTTTCCATTTCTCCTTTCCCTTCCTTCTTCTTTCCCTCAATTATCTTTCTGCTTGTCTTCTTCCCCTTCCGTCCCCTCCTCCTCTTCCTACTCTCCCTTCCTACTCTTGGATTATTGTTTTGTCTCCCTTTTCCTCACTGTACTTCTACTTATTCCTTGATGGAAGAATGTTTTTTTTTTTTCCATTACAACTCAAATAAATATTCTACACGTGGATATATTTTATTAAAAGACAACCACACACACAGACATACAAAAATAAACGCACACACAGACGTAGACACACACACACACACACACACACACACACATCTAAGGCTTTTACAAGTATAATTTTCGAAAGTTTGACTCGCCAGAGAGTGCGTATAGAGTTAGAACCCTAAGAAAACTTTGATGGATTCCTCTGAGAGTGTGACCGATGATTCACCCGGAAATAGTGTACACCAGAGTCGGAAATGAAGCAAAGGTTATATAGTTTAGTGAATCTATGTTCACACACACACACACACACACACACAAGATCCGCAATATATCATGCATCTGTGTATACGTGTGTGTGTGTGTGTGTGTGTGTGTGTGTGTGTGTGTGTGTGTGTGTGTGTGTGTGTGTGTGTGTGTGTGTGTGTGTGTGTGTGTGTGTATGTATGTATACCCACCTCTTCCACACGACGCTGCACCTGGTCAATACACTTGCGAACGCCCCAGGGGAGGAACACAAGGCATCAACACAAATCCCGGTTGGTGTTCACTCCCCTCCTCCCTCTCACCAGCGCCCACTCTCCCCCACCCACCCACTTCCCCCTCCTCCCTCTTACCACCACCGACTCTCCCCCACCCACCCACTACCCCCTCCTCCCTCTCACCACTGCCCACTCTCCCTCACCCACCCACTACCCCTTCCTGACTCCAATTTTGCCCACTCTCCCCCACCCACCCACTACCCCCTCCTCCCTCTCATCGCTGCCCACTCTCCCCCACCCACCCACTACTCGTTCCTGACTCCAATTTTGCCCACTCTCCCCCACCCACCCACTACCCCTTCTTGCCTCCATCTCCCCCCTCACCACCGCCTACCCTCTCTCATCCACCCACCATCCACTCTCTCCCATCCACCCACCATCCACTCTCTCCTATCCACCCACCATCCACTCTCTTCCTTCCACCCACTACCCTCTTACCTTTTCCTTCTTTCTCCCCACCACCTACTCTCCCCCATCCACCCCTTCTCGCCTCCTCCTTACCCCCTCCCCCTTTCCAGAGGTCAGAGGTCAAGCCACTCGCCTTCAAGGACCGGTATTGTTGGCGAGTAGTTATTGCTCATATATTCTTCGGCCATGACGAAAGAATCTTAAGTATACTCACGTAGTCATTATTTTTAGAATGACTGACGGGTTTACCCTGTCTGCTTATGCAGACACAGACACAGACATAGATACAGACACAAACGTACACAATAAGTTCTATCCATTCACACCCGCCTAAACAAACACACATACATACATACACACACTCACTCACTCACTCACTCACTCACTCACTCACTCACTCACTCACTCACTCTCTCTTTCTCTCTCTCTTTCTCTCTCTCTTTCTCTCTCTCTCTCTCTCTCTCTCTCTCTCTCTCTCTCTCTCTCTCTCTCTCTCTCTCTCTCTCTCTCTCTCTCTCTCTCTTTCACACACACACACACACACACACACATAAACAGCCCCCCTCCCTACCCCCCACACACGAGAAGCCTACTCACCGCAGCGCCAAAAATATCTAAAGGATTTATCTTTTGATAAATCGATTCGAGAGAAAAAACCGTTGGAGGGAGAGAGCTTCGTCCATTAGAGCAAAGTAATGACATCATTACGGTGGAAGGTTTTAATTTTCCTTCTCAGTCTGTTTGCTTTTTTTATCTATCATATATTTAATTTTATTATCTTCGTTAACTTCCTAATGATAATGATGTTTACTATTATTATCCTCATTATTTATATTTTTCTTATGATGATGATCATCATTATAATCACTATCAGCATCCTTATCTATGTTAAGTCTTATCTTAAGATTCACTATTATCACTATAATTATCACTATCATTAGAATTACCACTATTTTTTATCATTACTATTATAATCCTTATCATTATCATTATTACTAGCAGTAGTAATTATCATTAGTAGTAATTATCATTACTACTATCTTCATTCCAACCTATTCAAATGTCTTTTAAATATCTACTTTTGTGTCAACATTTTAACCAAAATGGTTAAAACAGCAATTCGAGGTCACGGTGCTGATCTGAGGACGTGTGCGTGTGTGTGTGTGCGGGGATGGGGGCGGGGGGAGGCGGTTATGCATGTGTGTGTGTGTCCTTGTGAAAGTGTACACACATTCCTACATATCACGTTCGCTAAGCGTGGTATCTAATAAGGCAATTGAGTTTGGGTTTGAAAGGGCGACGCCTCATAACGTATATTAAACCAGGTTATTACCCGCGTGTGGCACCGGGGCCGACGGCACTGCAGGGAAATGTGCCAGGTGTAGGGTACGGTGCCAGGGGTCAGGGTGTAGGCCAGAGTGTGTGTGTCGGACTGAAGGGTGAGGCTTTAGGTCGAAGGAAAGGGAGTGAGGTGCAGTTTAGGGTGTAGTGTTTTGGTTGGGGAAAATGCCGAGTTCATAATGCAGCAAATGATATGGAGAGGAATAGAGAGATTGGTAGAGGGAGGAGGACAGAGGAAAGGGAAGGCGAAGGGGAAGAGGAAGGCGGTATAGGAAAAGGGGAAAGGGAGGGGGGGAAGTTGAAGGGAAAAGGGGAAAGGGAGGGGGCAAGTTGAAGGGAAAAGGGGAAAATAAGGTGGTAAGGGGAGGGAAAATGGAAGGAGAAGGAGAAGGAGAAGAAGGGGAAGAGGAAGGGGAAGGGGGGTTGAGGAAGAGGAAGAGGAGGGGAAAGGGAAGGGAAATGAGGAATACATGAGAGAAGGGGAAGGGGAAGACGTGATAGAAAATGAAGAGCAGAGACAGGGTTAACGAATAGGAAGAATTACAATTGAAGAGTTGAGGTAAAATACACGGAAGGGTAAGTGAAATGCAGACACAGAGAAAAGGAAGAACAGAGCTGGGGGAATGATACGAGAAGAAGGTAAAGTCAGAACTAAAAGAAGAATGGCGTGAGGCGCAGGTGAGTAGAAGTAGTAGAGTTAAAGGAAGAGAGGGGTAGACGGGGGCGGGCCGGGGCACGTGTGGGCGAGAGACACCGACGCCCACCGCCTACCGCACGCTTATTGTTTACATGCCAACGATCCGGGAGGAAAGTCGAAGGTCAACGGCATTCTTGAGATTTGTCTTTTTTCTTGTACTCTTCCTCTTACTATTCCTCTTAATTAATTTATATATATACATATATGTGTCTGTGTGTGTGTGTGTGTGTGTGTGTGTGTGTGTGTGTGTGTGTGTGTGTGTGTGTGTGTGTGTGTGTGTGTATGTATGTATGTATGTATGTATGTATGTATGTGTGTGTGTGTGTGTGTGTGTGTGTGTGTGTGTGTGTGTGTGTGTGTGTGTGTGTGTGTGTGTGTCTGTGTGTGTGTGTGTGTCTGTGTGTGTGTGTGTGTGTGTGTGTGTGTGTGTGTGTGTGTGTGTGTGTGTGTGTGTGTGTGTGTGTGTGTGTGTGTGTGTGTGTGTGTATGTGTGTGTGTATGTGTGTGTGTGTGTGTGTATGTGTGTGTATGTGTGTGTATATATATATATATATATATATATATATATATATTAAAGATTACACACGAATACAGATACATATAATCATCATAACCAAAAAAAAAAAAAAAAAAATACATAAACAAATAAAAGAAAATCATAAAAAAAATAAAAACCTGCGTTTTTCTCTCTCTCCAATATTCCCTTTACAAAAACCTACACCTTCTAAAACGCTTCCAAACACAGACATCTTACGCAAACAAGCTGTAACAAACCAATGCCGGTAGTAAACGCGCTGATATTGCTTAATCACTTGTAATCGAAAGACCATTGGCATCGTTCAGGACGAGCTAACTTAATTATTCAAGCTAGCGAGTGAGCCTCCTGCAGCTGGTGCGAGTCTTCCCCTTGGTAATTGGTTGGCGCGAAACACCTGCGCCTCGTGGCTCATGATGACTGGCTAAGGGAGAGCGGGAGGAGGTGGAGGGGGGGGGGGCGGAGGGGGAGGGAGGGGGAGGAGGAAGGAGGGGGAGGAGGAGGAGGAGGAGGAGGAGGGGGAAGGGGAGGTGGCGAGGGATGGAGAGAAGGATGGAGGATGGAGGTGGACAGCGGAGGGTATAGGGAGGGTGTAAGTGGAGGGACTCGGAGGGAGGGGGGGAGGGAGGGATTAAGTGGAGGGACGGGGATGAGGGAGGAGGTGAAGAGGGGGGGGGGGAGGAGGAGGAGCAAGAGGGGGGGTAAGGATATGAAGAAGATGGAGGAGGGGAATTAAAATCTTCGGACCAGAGTGATGGGGGGAAAAAAATAATAAATCCTTTCTTCCCGCACCACTTTTTTCCCCCTTCACCCTTTCATTTCAATCTTCCCTTTTTTCCCCCATTTTCCTTTTTTTTTTCTTTCTCACAATACGCTCTCCATCCTTCTCTTCGCTAAGATCCAATTTCTTCCTATTTTTTTGTTCTTCTGTTCTTCACTTAGCTTAAATTGGAGAACATTTCCTCCCAAAAGAAGACGAACTTCCTTCCATCAGCGACAATATACCAAGAGGAAGCTAAACTTGGAAATGTTAAATTAATTTAACTTTCAAATGCGATCATTCGATTCTAAAAGTAAAATGGATTTCTAATCTTATTGATTAGTAACTGTGTGTGTGTCCGTGTGTGTGCGTGCGTGCGTGCGTGCGTGCGTGCGTGCGTGTGTGCGTGTGTGCGTGTGTGTGTGTGTGTGTGTGTGTGTGTGTGTGTGTGTGTGTGTGTGTGTGTGTGTGTGTGTGTGTGTGTGAATGGATGAATGAACGAATAAGTGGATGAATGAATGAATGTGCGAGCGATTACCCAGTTAAATGAATGTGAATGAAAGAGTGAGCGTGAGTGCAAATGAATGTGCGGATGCGTGTACAAATATAAATGCGACAGTGTACGTGACTGTTCGTCAGTGTAATTCTGTGACAGCGTACGTATGTGCGGCATTACGCATATACAAATGTGGTCGTTTCTCTTCCTGTGCGCCAGAGCGGAAATGCAACTTTTCCGTTGGGCTCCGTTAAGAGGATTCGCATATTGAATGTGCTCGGGGATTGCAATTGGCTACGAATCGTTGTCAGGGAAATATATAATAATATTGGTGTATCAGTATAGATATCGAGAGGCTCTTCCTATATCTACTTATCTACTCATGGCAATGGCATCGTTCACTGACCATAAATAGAGGGTATACATGCTCCGTTCCACTCCTATTCCCTAATAATTTATGGCACACTACTCTAAAAGCCTAATGCTGAATGTTTGTTACAAACAAACAAACAAATAAACAGTAATCATTCTTTCATTTAAAAATAATGTAGACCATATAGCGTCAATATTCCCCCTCAAAAATCACAACAAGAGATCAGGAAATCCTAAAGAAAGCCAAGATATCCTACAATAGTTCCTCGAGGATGCCGCAAAGAAACAAACGCTCGGCGAGGAAGGCGAACAAACCGACAGGATATGACGGTGTGTTTGTGCCTGTTTGCGCATGCGCGCGAACAGATGCTCACAATAAATCATGGTTGTCTCACCGGAAGCTATTCATTAAGAACACAACGGATATAAAGATAAGAACACTGATGTGTATATATAAATATACCAGTAGATATCAATATAATAAAAATAAGGAAAAAGTATGTGTAAGTTATATATATCATATCTATGTCAATCAATGTCTATATCCATTTCTATATTTCCTTATCTAGTTATACATACACTAATTCCTATAATCTATACATTGTTTCATCTATCTACTTTAGACAGATACACAAAACCAGATAGACTGACAGACAAACAGCAAGACAGCCGGGAGACGGAACGCGAGAGGCGTGAGGGGAAGCGGCGTGACACGAACACAAGACAGAATCCTAAAGCAAAATCTCGGTTCTGAAAGCCGGCGAGCCTCATCCACTAATCCTGTTGACTCGTTTCAACACAGAGCTCGTTGGTCTTGGAGGGGGGGGGTGAGGGGGGATGGGAGACGGGAAAGTGGAGGGGAGGGTAAGGGAAGGGAAGGGAAGGGAAGGGAAGGGAAGGGAAAGGAAGGGAAGGGGAGGGAAAGGAAGGGAAGGGAAGGGAAAGGAAGAGTGGTAAGAGTGGGAGAGAAGAAGTAAGAGATAGAAGAGGAGAGAGAGGTGGAAGAGCTAGGTGAGGGGTTACAAATGAGAGAAGGAAGAGGAAAAAAGAGATGAGAGAGGAAGAAGGAAGAACTGTGAGAGGGAAAAAGGGAGAAGAGAAGTAAGAGCGGGGAAGAAAGAATCGTGCAAAGGGGAAAAGAAGGGGAAAAGAGAGGGAAAGGGAGAATAGAGAGGGAGATTCAGCAAGCGCGCTGGGTGAAGGTTACCCTGTCACGGGGTGGCTGGTGGGCGTATTGTAGAAACCACATAATTGGTCGTTACGGCGCCGCGGCTCTGTGGTGGGTCGTCGCGGTGGATGCAAATTTATCCATTGCAAAGTGCGGTGTTCTCGACGTCGGCGAGGGCGGGAAAGGGGAAGTTAAGAGCGGGTTCGGTGAGGGCAACTTCAAGAGGGATATTTCAGTATTTTACATTTACCCTAATATGTGTTGGTAACTCGATTTTTAAAAAATGTATTGCTGATGATTTAGGTCTTTTTTTCTTTCTTTCATTTTCATTTACGAGGCTATCTTGGGGTTTAGATTACTTGCATTATTTTTTTACGTACAACATTAATTTTATTCCAAATGTCACTAATGCTCTCGATTTTTTTTTTTTTCGTAATTCCTTCAGCTGACTCCCGTTTCCATCATGCATGACGTCAAGATGTATCACGAAGTCACCAAGTGGCCTGGGGAGGGGGGAAGGGGGGTGGGAGAGGCGGGATATCCGGGAGGCCCTTTTAATGCATCCTGAGAGGTTAACCAATATCTTACAGGATATCTTACATGCGCGGGATCCTTTTTTTCTCTACAAGGAGTGAGTCTTCCGTTCGAACATCCTCTGGTGGGAACCGGCAGCCGGCAGCCCTCGCGAGTCAGAACTGTTGTTGTCGACAATTTGTTCGCCGTTCCTTTCTCACCCCTGGTCCTGCACGAATTCCAAATAGTTTTTATCTAAATCTGTTTGTTTGTTCATTCGCGTGTTCTGCCATATTCTTTTTTTTTTTTTTTTTTCGTTCCGCTTGTATGCAATTTATTTGGCTCAACCTCATCCTCCCTTCCTCCCTCCCCCCCCCCCCCCTGACTTCCCCGATAGGCAGGCTCAACTATGCCTCCCCTTCTCTACTCTGCGCCTCCCCTCCCCTCCCTCTCTCCACTCTTTCCTCCCCTCCCCTCTCCCTCCCGTCTCCCTCTTCCTCCTTTTCCTCTTCTCCTCCACTTACTCTCTCCGCTCTCTCTTCTCCTCTCCTTGCTTTCCTCTCTCCGCTCTTTCCTCTCCTCTCTTCCCCCCTCCGCCCCTTCCCCCTCTCCCTCCCCCCCTCTTCCCCCGGGGTTTACAATAGTCGCGTGTTCCCGCTTGCTTTTTTATTCTTCGTTTTTCGAGGTTAAAACTCCCTTTAAAAAAAAAAAAAACGAATTTGGAACAAGTATATTCACTTCCAGCCCTGTGTCCCTGCATGGACGTTACAAAAGGACAAGTAAATGAAAGGAGAAAAGACCAGTAAAAAACAGAATACCTCCCTCCCCCCCCTGACCCCCCAATTACGTCACGTCCAAAAGGAGTGTCAGGGAGTGGTACTCTGCTAGTAGTACCGCCAGTACCAGCTCTTCCTCTCGATGACACTCTCCGGCCTGGGTACCTGGGGTTGCTACATCATTAACGATGTATATATATGGACTCCCCCTAAGGCAGAAGACGGTAATAAATAAATTAATAAAAGATGAGCTACGGCTACGAGGGTGATAAGAGTGCAAGGAAGTGTGTTTATGCGGCTCATATTGGAAAGCATTTTACAGGTCGTGGGAGAAACACATGTTGGGAGGTCGTTGGTAGAAGTTCGAGGAGGAGGAAGTCGTTATTGCGGCAATTAGTCTCGCATTGCTGGCCGGTAATTGCATCAGGTGACGTCAATTATTCTATTGTATTTCCTCCGTTACGACGCTTGCAAGAATAGTCCTTTAATTTGTTCTGCGATATTACGAGTATATATTTTATCTTATTTATTCTTTTATGCTATTTTATCTTACCGATTTATTATTATTTTTTCTAGCGAGATCAGCATTTCATCTCCCGCAGCCATAAATTGACATCAGGAGCTAACAAGGAGCGACAGCCTCGATCTCCACGCATCAGCCGCCTCGTCAACAATTATCAATCTAAGCCGTCATCGCGCCCACACCTGCAGGAGGGCCCTCGCCGTCTCACCACGCGCTACGTTTGGGGCGTTCTGCTTCATTTAGTTTATATATATATCTATATATATTTTATCATCGCTCTCTCTTTTCCTTCCTCTCTCGCTCCCTCTCCTTCTCCTTCTCATTCTCCCTCCCCCTCCCCCTCGCCATCTTTCCATTTCTTTTTCTCTTTCTATTTCTCTTTTCCCCCTCTCCCTCTCCCTCTCTTATCCCATTAACCACTAAACCCCTCTAAAACAACAACAACAAAAAAAAAAAATTTAAAAGGAACTGCATCCCTCACCTTAAAAAAATAAATCTCCCATCGCAAAATGTTCCCAAGCAGACGATCCGAATCACCAGTTCACCTCGCCGCTCACCTCACACCGAGGGGAAAAAGCAGCATTTGCCTCGAACCCCTCGATCCGCCCCTTCTTCACATGCCCTCGAAACCTCAACGCTTCAACTCGTCAATTTCCCTATCAAGTCCGGTCGAGGGACAGGGAGGGCGTGGATGTCTCTTTCTCTCTCTCTCTCTTTTTTTTCCAAAACTGCCCCTTTCGTTTCCCCTTCACCGCCTCCCCTCTTCCCAATTTCACTTTTCCTCCCTCCATTGCCCCCCCCCCCCCCCCCCCTTGCTCCTTCCTTTCTCCTCCCTTCCCCCTCCCCCTTATTCAAATCCCTCGCACGATCCAAAACCACTGGACACAACAAGCCCTTGACAGCCCCTATCCCCACCCTACCCCTACATGGCACAACAATCCCCTACTTCCCCCCCCCTCCCCACCCTTACCTTGCACAATAAGTCCCTGGCACCTCTATCCTCCCCTACCCCCCAACCTGGCACAATCCCTTGCCAGCCCTACTCCCTACCCCTACCCCTACCCCTACCCCTACCAGACACAACAACAATCCCCTGACAGCTCTACCCTCCCTCCTCAACACCTCCCCAACCCCCTACCCCCCGCCCTTCCCCACGTGGCCCACCGCTGGTCGGGGCTCCACACGTCACCATGTCCAGCCCCGCAGGTATCGTGTAATGGGAAATGGTTCCCGCGGCCACAATCCGTATTATTGGCGGGTCCCCCTCTGTTGCTAATTAAAGTTTGATACAGCGGGATCCCCCATACACGTCCGCGCTGCCCACGTCTCGCTCCGGGAACGCGCCAGATCCGCCGGACAAATATATATTCGTATTTTTGTCCGCCGCAAAATGGTTTTGAGCTCGAAATGGGATGGAATATTCCCTCATAGTCGCCCCGGGTAAATTTCTATTCGAGGCGCGCCCGTCAATAAACCATCACGGGGGGACGCGTATAATGCATGTACTATAAAAAGGGGGAGAAAAACAGATAAATTAATCAGACTAAAGTACTCCGAATTACATAATGATCTACAACTTGCATTTCCCAAATTGAAACTCGCGACAGGCTTCGTCAACGACCGACCGACGGACGCCGACGGAGGGGCGAACGAAAAATGTCAACGTCGTTCCTGATAATAATAACAATTAGAAGAAGAAGAAGAAGAAGAAGAAAAAGAAGAAGAAGAAGAAGAAAATATAAAAATAAAGATATAATAATACCATAATAATAATAACAATCATAATCATTATAATAATAATAATAATAATAATAATAATAATCAAGGCTTTCGAGGAGAATGTTAGTGGGCAGAAAACATGTGTGGTAATGTGGTAATGTAAGGGCATGGGAAGGTGTGGCAAGGCAGGTGGGTGGAATAAGCTGGGGGCAGGTGGAGGAGGGGGGGGGGAGAAGGTGTGGTCTGGACAGGTGGCCGTTTGACGCAAAAAGTAATATATGGGAATAAAAGAGGATAACATAGAAAACAGGGTGTGGGGTAGGTAGAGACACATATTGAAGAGAAGGATGGAAAATCGAAATGCATATGGAAATGAAAATAGAGAGAGAGAGAGAGAGAGAGAGAGAGAGAGAGAGAGAGAGAGAGAGAGAGAGAGAGAGAGAGAGAGAGAGAGAGACAGAGACAGAGACAGAGAGAGAGAGAGAGAGAGAGAGAGAGAGAGAGAGAGAGAGAGAGAGAGAGAGGGGGGGGGGGGGGGGGAGAGAGAGAGAGAGAGAGAGAGAGAGAGAGAGAGAGAGAGAGAGAGAGAGAGAGAGAGAGAGAGAGAGAGAGAGAGAGAGAGAGAGAGAGAGAGAGAGAGAGAGAGAGAGAGAGAGAGAGAGAGAGACAGAGACAGAGACAGAGACAGAGAGAGAGAGAGAGAGAGAGAGAGAGAGAGAGAGAGAGAGAGAGAGAGAGAGAGAAACAAAGTAAAGAGAAGTGAGAGAAGAGAGAAGAAAGAACGAACAGAGAAGATAAAAAAAAGGAAAAAAAGCGAAAAGCAAGAAAGAGACAGAAACAAATAACCCGACAAACAGAGAAACAGAAACAGAAACCAAAAAAACAGAAACAAAAAACCGGTTCTTGCATGACAGCCAGCAATCAGCAAAGAAGAAGAAGGTTAAGCCTAACACCGTTCATTAGCATGACGAATATTTGACGTCGCTCGCAGGGAGGGAGGATGAGCGAAGCCCCGACATCGGGATTGGATAGACGCACCTCATCACACAGAAGGATGAGGATGGCCCGAGGATGAGGATGAGGATGAACACAAGGATGAGGACAAGGATGGGCACAGGGGATAGGGATAGGCATAAGGGATGAGGATGAAGATGGAGATAAATATGCACGCAACATCACGTGTGGGCGCGCTGAGCTTACGGGAATATAGGTGCAGCGTGTGAATGGAATGTCGGAAGGTGGAGGAACGTACAGGTGGAAGGTGGAAATGCTGGATGGTGTGGGTGGATGATGTCATGAGGGTGTGTGATGGGGATGCTTCATGTGATGATTACTATTACGTCACTATCACCACATCATTATCACAATCATATTTGTAATGATTATGATGATAATGATAAGGATTATATCAACAACGACGACAAAAAGCAATACTAATGAACGAAAATAAAACTAAACAAAACTCCAAGTGTAAAAAATTATAAATAAACAAATAAAGGAAAAAACAAAAACCGGAAAAGGACAGCGCAAGAAAAAAAACAAAAGACTAAAAAAAAAGAGAGAAAAAAAGATAACAAAACAGAGAGAGAAAAAGACGTTCCGTGTAAACTTTGCGAACAATAATAATAACGATAAAAGGCGGAATGGGGGCCGAGGGGGAAGACGGAGGCGGCGGGAGAAAGACGAAGCAATATCGACAAGACAGATCCTGGAGATATGACTGCCAATCAAGACCAGTCAAGCCTTGTCCTGGCCAATATATTATCATGGCAGTCACTTTAGATCCAGGAATACGTGTGTGCGTGCGTGTGTGTGTGTGGGTGAGTGGGTGGGTGTATGTTCGTCTGTGTGTGTGTGTGTGTGTGTGTGTGTGGGTGTGTGTGTGTGTGTGTGTGTGTGTGTGTGTGTGTGTGTGTGTGTGTGTGTGTGTGTGTGTGTGTGTGTGTGTGTGTGTGTGTGTGTGTGTGCGCGTGTGTGCGTATATGTGCACCCTTATGCGTACGCAATCTTACTCCTTTCACATTACTAATAATTCTCAGACTACGCGCTATCCCGAACGCCAAAGCACAAAAATACACATGACACAAAAATGACACCGATTCCCCGTTAGGTCATCCAACGTGAAAGACGTCTGCCACAAGGCCGG
>NC_061828.1:11233536-11236036 GCF_019202785.1 Penaeus chinensis | reverse complement strand
CTCATCACCACACTCCGCCTCAGCTGCACAAAACGTGGCATAACGTTCCGTGGTATGCTAGCACAACGCAAAGAAAAAAAAAAAGGGGGGGAAAAAATAAGAGAAAAAGTAAAAAAATAAAGAAGAAAGAAAAGTATATAATAAAAGAGACAAAAGAAATAATACTAAAAAAATAAAGAGAATCGAGCACAACACGCTTTAATGATGCCATAACACACCTAAAAGCTATTTACCCGACATCATCACTATAACACAAACTCGTGTTCATAATGCCACGCCGACACGCTTCTGCCTCTCCTCCCTCCTATCCTTTACTCTACCACTTTCCTCCTACCAACTTTCTCCCTCCATCCTCTTTCCTTCTACCAGTTTCCCCTTTCCCTTTTCCTCCCACTGGCTTTCCCTCCCTCTTTTCAGTTATTCCATCCTCTCCTCTTTCTTCCTATACCCCTCCCACTCATTCTTATGTCTCTTTCTCTATACCCCTTTCTCCTCCTTTTTCCTCCTATCCCTTCTCCCTTCCCCCTTTCTTCCTCCCCCACCCCCCTTACCTTTAACGCTAAAAAAACGCGCTGATCGTTCAATGCCAGCGAGCCGGCCGCCCACTCTTCCTATCTGTCACGGCCTCCATAGAACGCCCATTCATCAATTCCCAACAACATCCTCGGCGCCCTGGATCAACATGTAGCGTCGGGAGTGTACACCGGAGAGCCGTCCTTGCACACAGAGGCTTGGGGCTGTCCCCTAACTCGCCTTCCGTCCCTCCCCGCCCTTCCATCCTCGCTACCCAGCCCTATCTCACCATCCTCCCTCCCCCGTCCCTCCCTCCTCCCTTGTTGATGCCTAACTGCCGCATTTAACCACTGTCCTTCCATCCCTGTTTTTCACGTCCCTATTTCACCCCTTTTTTTTCACATGTTTCCCCTCTTTCATGCCCCTAACCGCGACTCTTAGCAACCACTTTTCCCCTCTCTCCCTCTCCCCTCTCCCGCCTCACGCCCTCAAGCCCTTCCATCACTGCGCGTCACTGCTCTTCCTCTGTGTAGATTTGCAATAGCTTGGGGGTAAGGGGAGGGCAGGGGGGGAGGGGGATGTTGAGGGATGACAGGGGAGTTGGGGAAGACCGGGGGCGTTGGGGGGGAGGACCGGGGGAGAGGGGAGGAGGAGGGAGGGGAGAAGGTGATTCAATTTGCTTGCGAGTTGCGATTGGCTGCGAGTGATGAATCATCGCCTCGTTCCTAACCGTTGATTGGTTTGTTCCTTGGAGCTGTCGTTAGGCCCGCGCATGACCATTGGCTGATCCTGCAAGGTATTCTTTCGGTCGGACGCGATGACTGGCTTGTAGGCAGCCGGCTTTAAAGAAAACACGAAAAGAAGACGCACCAATAGGAGACCGCAGATGGGGCCTGGGGGGGAGGGGGGTATACATCTAATGCCCTTTCCTACACTTTTCTTCTGACCCCCCATTTCTAGTCCATCCCCCCTCAAAATTTGGGTTATCAACTTCGATTTGAACGATCAATCCCGAGCGCCGCCACACGCAGGTGAACGCCACCTCGTGCAGCGGCCACCGAAGGCGTGTCATGGCGTCCCTGTGCCTCCTCTCCTCGCCCTGTCACGGAAGACGGTCCTCGGGGGCGGAGTCACGGCAGGCACTGAGGGGGAGGGAGAGGAGAGGGAGAGGAGAGGGAGAGGGGAGGGAGGGGAGGAGCAAAAGGAGGAGGAGAAAGAGATAGAGATGGTGAAGGGGGAAGAGTAGGCGACTGAGAAGCAAGAACGAGAGAAGAAAAAGAAAAAGAAAAAAAAAAAAACGGAGGAAGGGGAAGAGGAAAAAACAGAAGTAAAAAGAAATGAAGAGCCATAAGGGAAAGAGAGGCGGCGAAGGGTTGGAAGAGAAGGAAAAAGGATACGAAGGCAGTCACCAACGGACAGGTCTTGGAGGAAAAGCCATTGCAATATGGCGAAGAGGACGGCCGGCTAGGAATTGGTCCGGGGGGAGGGATGAAGTCTCCGAGGCCAAGATAGCGACAGAGATGGAAGTGGACGAAGATGGTGGAGGTGGAAGAGAAGAGAGATGGTAGTGGACGAAGATGGTGGGGGTGGAAGAGAAGAGAGAGGGAAGTGGACGAAGAGAGGAGGTGGAAGAGGATAATGAAGAAACATGGACAAAAAAAGGTGGAAGTAGAACAGGAGGATAAACTGGACGTGGCATCAAACCCAGGGGGATGAGTGGACGACGGGCACGCGGTGGATCGTGCGCCGTGGACTTCAGCGGGCGTGACAAGGGGGCATCGGCACGCGAGGAGTGAAAGATTAGAGAAAAATGAATAGCTTGTCTTTCCGAATAAATCTGGGCGGCCGTGCCGTTTGATCTCCGACAAGATTAATACGTGTGTGTCACTGATGGCCGCAGCCTTTAGATGAATGACACGACTGGGGGAAAAAAAAAACACGGCTTGGAATGCCTCCCGCTGACAAACGAAAATTGACACATCGCCGA
>NC_061828.1:11203536-11231036 GCF_019202785.1 Penaeus chinensis | reverse complement strand
ATGTTACGACCGTCACCATAAATCATGGTGTGACATTCCGCCCCGTAACAATTAAGTAAGGAAAAGTAACGTGTAAACATATTATATCTTGTTGGCTTGTATAAACGCCTTTAAAGTCCTTTCATTTTCTTTTTATTATGTTTATTTTGAGAGCTATCTCGGAAGCTATATTTACCTTTATTTCTATAGCTATCTTTATCTTAATTCCGATAGCTATCCTTATCTCTATTCCGATAACTATCTTTATCTTTATATCCACAACTATCTTTATCTCTATTCCGCCAGTTATCTTCACCTTTATTTCGATATCTATCTTTTTCTCTATTTCGACAACTATCTTTCTCTTTATATCGACTGGTATCTTCATCTTTATAGCGATATCTATCTTTATGTCTCTTCGTAAACGCCCGTGCATTCCTCTCTTAAATACCTAATCGCTGGGATAATGCTGATAGACCGTTATGTACTAAAGAGAGGGTAAATTAATTCAATATTCATTAAAGGCATTTTCCTTTTTTTCTCTCTCTCTCTCTCTCTCTGTCTCATGCAACAATTCGTATTAATAGCACTAATGCAATAATGACGCCCATTGTATTTGCATTCCTCCCTGTCCCACGCCCTTCGTAATAATAATTAATCTTTATCCTCTAATTATCTTCTTGTTTTATTCGGATCCCGTTTATCCGAGGCATGAGATGAACTAATTATAAAACTTCTGGTATTTTTTTACGGTGAAAAATAGTAACGTAGTGATGATAATTATAATAATGATAATGATAATTTTAATGATGATGATGATGATGACAATAATAATAATTATTATTATTATCATTATTATTACAATAATCATCATAAATTGTTAAATAAATAATATAAAGTTATGTCTAACTATATAAAAAAAAACTAATTTCAATGCATAATCCTAATTAACGCCATCATCACAGTAATAACAACAGCAATAACAACAACAGCCGATCATAACGAGCCCGCATGACTGTGCCTACACCCCCCCCCCTCCCCCCTTGTCAACACTGCCAGCAATCAGGGTTTCTCGCTCTTTGTCGGCCGCCTAATTCCTCTTAACAGCTACCACCATCATCACATCTGGCAAGGGCGTGTCTCTCTATCTTTGTCTGTCTGTCTGTCTGTCTACTTCGGCTGTCCTTTGATCATCTCTTATTTTATCCTTCTATTACTTTCTCTTATCTTTTATCTTCTGCATTTGTAGGATTTTTTTTTTTTTTTTTTTTTGGTATGTGTTTTTCTTTCTTTCGTTTTTTTTTTTTTTTCCTTCTTCTTCTTCTTATCCTATTCTCGTTCTTCCGTAACCTCTGCATTATCTCTCCTTCTCCACTGTAATTTTCGTCACTATCGTAATTTATTCTTTTCCTCAACCTTATCGAATTTCCAGATCACTCACTCCCTTCCTATATTTTTTTTCTTGTGCCTCTCACCTTTTTCATCTTTCCCCTTCTTCTCCTTTTCCTCTTCCACAATCCATCTAAAATGCCACACTTACGTTACTAACTCAGCCACACCCAACACACCTCCCTCTCCCTTTCCCATTTCCCTTCCCCATCCCCTTCCCCTACCCCTTCCCCTTCCCAATCCCCTTCCCCCTTCCCTTTCCCCTTCCCCCTTCTCTTTCCCTTTTCCCTCCCTCCCCTCTACCCCTACCATTTCCCCTTAATTCTCCCCTTCCCCTCCGCGTTCCCTTCCCCTTCCCCTACACCCCCTACAGCTCGCCCTCCGCCCTCCGTCTCGCGCCACGGCGACGCCCTCCCTCCCAAAGGGTGATTATCCCGCAGCTGAACCATATATAGCATCATTTGCAACATTCATCATCTCTTTAATAGACAATATTATTGCAAATAAGAGACTTAAGTGGAGACTTGGGTGTCGTTGCCATGCACGTGTCAACACTGAGTATTAGGCATCTATTTTCAATATAGGAATGCTACAGTTATATGCATTCACAGTTCGCGTGTTCGTAAATGCTATAAGTCACGTGTATATTTTACCTAACAATCTTTATCCAATACTTATTTTAGGTACATTTGAAAGATATATGTTCAAATAGGCATAAATGTAGGCGTGCGCTCGTGAATAAACATGATATATACACAAATATATGGTAAAAAAAAAACAGAATAAATACATCAATGTATCTAACATCCATTTATCTATCTGTCTATAAAAAAAGCCTGTGATTCCCCTCAAAACAACATTTAGGCAACAACTTTTCCCCCTAAAACATTATATATATTTTTTTCTTTTGCCTTTTTTTTCAATTTTTTGGGGTAAAAGTTCCCCTCAACTTCTGATCTTGAACCCTAAGACGAAACCCCATTTTCCCCCCTGTTCGAACCTTTTTGTGTGTCACAACTTTTCGGCTTTACTTTTCTTTCTACAAATTAATCTCGAATGTTTTCTTCTCATTTCTATTTGGTTGTTTTATGTTTTTTTTTTTTTGTTTCTCTCTGTCATTTTCATTCTTTCTTTCTTTCTTTCTCTCTCTCTCTCTCTCTCTCTCTCTCTCTCTCTCTCTCTCTCTCTCTCTCTCTCTCTCTCTCTCTCTCTGTCACTTTCATCTCTCTCTCTCTCTCTCTCTCTCTCTCTCTCTCTCTCTCTCTCTCTCTCTCTCTCTCTCTCTCTCTCTCTCTCTCTCTCTCTCTCTCTCTCTCTCAGTCACTTTCATCTCTCTCTCTCTCTCTCTGTCCCTTTCATCTCTCTCTCTCTCTCTCTCTCTCTCTCTCTCTCTCTCTCTCTCTCTCTCTCTCTCTCTCTCTCTCTCTCTCTCTGTCACTTTCATCTCTCTCTCTCTCTCTCTCTCTCTCTCTCTCTCTCTCTCTCTCTCTCTCTCTCTCTCTCTCTCTCTCTCTCTCTCTCTCTGTCACTTTCATCTCTGTCACTTTCATCTCTCTCTCTCTCTCTCTCTCTCTCTCTCTCTCTCTCTCTCTCTCTCTCTCTCTCTCTCTCTCTCTCTCTGTCACTTTCATCTCTCTCTCTCTCTCTCTCTCTCTCTCTCTCTCTCTCTCTCTCTCTCTCTCTCTCTCTCTCTCTCTCTCTCTCTCTCTCTCTCTTCCTTTTCTCATTTTTCCCATTTCCTTCTCTTCCCATTTCCGGCGCTCCCTGCCTTTCATTTCCTCTGTCTGCGCCCTCACTTCTTTGTCAAAAAGATAAACAAATGACCTTATCAGGATCCCTCTTACCACTCTCGTTCCCAGAGCTATCAGCATTCATCGGCATTTACCTGAAACAAAGAGAAAACAAAGAACATTAGTACTGGTATTGCATTAGGACATAAATAAATAAACCGGAATAATGTCTATATTTATTACATTAGGACATAAATAAATATAACGGAATAATTTCTATATTTATTTTTCTCACGCTCGATTACCGTCTCCCATTTGTGTTATTACGGAAGGCAAACAGTGAGTACGTTTCCATATTCCGTTCCATTATTCTCTTTTTTTTCAGAATTTATTACTTTCTTATTTTGCCCTCGCTCTCACTCTCTCTCTCTCTCTCTTTCTGCGTATGTCTATTAGTCTTACTGTCTGTCTGTGTCAGTCACTCAGTCACTCACACACTCACTCACTCACTCACTCACTCACTCACTCACCCACCCACCCACTCACTCACTCGCTCTCTCGCTCTCCTTCCCTCCCATTCTCCCTCCTTCCCTCCCTCCCTCTCGCTAATTCCCTAACTCCTTCATTCCCTACCTCTCCCTCTCTTCCTCCCCTCCTCTTCTCTCTCTCTCTCTCACCATTTCCCTGTCTTTACCTCATGTATGAAGTTCTTAGGCCATAAAAAAATAAATGTACGGTTTGCGTGTACGGACAGCCGCTTGAGACATTTCACGTTTTTGTGCCTCTGTTTCTGTCGCTTTTTATCTCTCTAATTGAGTAGTGTTCGCAAAAGGAATGGCCTAAGTGTAGATCTACAAATAGGTTTAAATGTTTATATATATTTTTGTGTTGTATAAACATCTGGGGGGAGAGGGGGGGAGATATAATTACGGGGAAATGAATAGACAAGAAATCGGCACAAGGATAAAGAAAAATGTTGAAGAAATACGAAGAAAGAGAGAAAGGAACTATGTGTGGAAGGAAGGGAAGGGAAGGGAAGGGAAGAGCAGGGAGAGAGAGAGGAAAAGGGAGAGGGAGAGGGAAAGGGAAAGGGAGAGGGAGGGAGGGAGGGAGGGAGAGAGAGAGAGAGAGAGAGAGAGAGAGAGAGAGAGAGAGAGAGAGAGAGAGAGAGAGAGAGAGAGAGAGAGAGAGAGAGAGAGAGAGAGAGAGAGAGAGAGAGAGAGAGAGAGAGAGAGAGAGAGAGAGAGAGAGAGAGAGAGAGAGAGAGAGAGAGAGAGAGAAAGAAAAAGAGAGAGATACAAAATTAGAAACAGAAGGATGATAAAGGAGAGTTAAAAAAAAGGAAAATAAAAAAGAAATTTCAAAATAAAAACAAGAAAAAATAAAATCAAACAAAAAAAATATGAAAACAATACCCCATTAAATGAGGAACCAGCACCAACGCCAAACGCACCTAAGACACATACACTGACAAACACGCTGAATTGTCCCCCGCAACAGAATGGCCGAAGCAATAGCTGCCGACCCTCCATCCGAGAACTCGCAGGAATAAATTAAATCGTGCAATAAACTCGTACATAAACTCTTAGGCCTAACGAAATCAACTCCCCTGGCAGACAAGTAAGAGAAAGAAAACGAAAAAAAAGCTTTCGGACGCTTTCGAATACCTATTAGAAATGCAACGAATACAAAATACAATAAAAGGTAAATGCTTCCTTTCTCTCTTCCGCCTCCCCCCCCACCCCCCGGCCTGAAAGCAAGCAGACACAATGCTTTGCCGGCGCTGAAGGACCCAGCCATGGCGTCTGTGTGTACTCAAGGGAAGCCCCGAATGCCTGGAGGAATACCTGGCAAATATTAATTAGGATCGTGGGTTTAAAGCCTCGTGTCCGTTTTATTTTATTTGGCACGTGCATACACATAGACAGATATGCTAATAGATAGATAGGTAGATAGATAGATAGATAGATGGGTAGATAGATAAAGAGTAGAATCAACCTAGCCAGAAACTAATCGTGTGTCGTAGGTAGGTTAAGTAACGGAATGTCAGGTTAAAATGCGAAACGGATTGCTTACTTGTTATGTTCTGCGTATCAATATTGATCTTTGGATTCCTGAAACTGCGAATTTACTTGAGCTCTGTTATGATCTTATGTGGAATTGGTAAACAGATGGTTAGCTGAATGACGAAACACGCGGTGTTCGAACCCTTTCAAAACTCTAAATAAACCATGGAAAATGTAGCCCTCTAACCGGTAATTACTTGACTAGGTTACGTTAGATCGGGGATTAGACGATGGAATATCTTCAACCATCACCAATGTAAAGTGCAAAGTGTATCTTGAAATCTTTTCACGTTCGGACATTTTATAGCAGCGGCCTCGGGTCACGTGGCTCGGTCTCCTCCAACATGGCCGGCGTCTGAAAAACCGTTACTGGCCAGGCAGGTGTTTGAAAAGTACACACGTGTCCTAAAGGTGTGGCAAGTGTTTGGCGGAGTTAAAGCAGCTGCGTGAAAGTCGCACATTCCCCGCAGATGTACACAGGACATCAATCAGCATCCTCATCTATCCTCACGTCCTAACATCACCCAGTTATATGCGCACGTGTAATCTCAGCACACATTGTTAATCTCGACACATTACTGGGTCTGCCGTACGCAAACAGGGGCCCCGAATCCACCCGCCCGCCGACGCGTGCCTCCTCCCGACGTCGGAGATAACATCTTTCTTTTCCTCCTGCCTCGTCCGCTTCGTAAACAACGCTTACGCTTCCATCTGCTCTAATCGCACGGAATCGCAGTTATACACGCAAAAAAAGGAAAAAGAAAATAAACAGGTTGGAAAAAAGTGCCACCCGTGTAACATCAGACGGAATCCGAGGCGACACGTGTCATCCACTGAACTGATTAAGACGACAGGGAGGCATAAGAAGGTGTGACGCGGCGTTACCGTGTCGAACAGGCGTTAAGACAACAACCGCGCTCGAGACCCAAACAAAAGGTTGATTCGGGAAAGGTGTGTAAGGAATTACGCCCGCCCGTTAGCCCCGCCCCCAAGCTACCGCCGTCACGCCCACCTCATCCTCACGACACAATAAAGTCGTAATGAATGTTGACTGTAATAACACATGTCACAAAAGGGCGTGGAGCGAGAAAAAAAAAATATGCCTCACAAGTTCCTACGAGGACCCGCTACATACACAAAGAGAGGAAACACATAATCAACTTAGACGTGTTGAGACGCGGAGACCCGAGCGCGCCGTGCCACCCATCAGAGCGCGGAAAGCAACCACACAACATCAAATTACAATTTCCAACAACTTTCCCCTCCCCCCCTCTTCTCTTCCAAACTCCCCCTAACCTCTGCAGCCCTACCCCACTCCTCCTCCATACAACCCCTTCACACACACGCCCCTCCCCTCCCCTCCCCCAACCCCATACGTCACAGCCCCGACCAACACCAAGCATATAAGTGAATAAACAAACATCCGACATCGACGACCCCCTCGTGCTGAAGAGCTATTACTTTCTCCTTCCTATTGATTTCCGAGTTTCTTGTGACGACGGATAACGACAGACCGGGAATGTATTTCGACGGCAGGCAGCCAAGCAGACCTCGTACGTCATCCACAACAGTGCCATAAAGTGTTGTTGTATTCCCGGACATTAGTAAAGGGGGTTCGAGGAGGGGGGGGGTCAGGGACGGGTGGGGGTTGGTGATGGATGGGTCAGTTTGCCGAGCACGCCCACAGGCCGATGACGGGCGTGGGCGCTTATTTCGGACGATGGGAAGCTAGTAGGGGATCGGGGGCGGGGGCAGAGTAGGGGGAGGGGATAGGGGGGGAGGAGTCAAACAAGTGGTGTGGGAGGGCCTCGTTTATTTAGACTTGTTTTGAAGGGAAGTGGAGAACACACTTCTAAGAAGATAAGAAGGAAGGAGAGAAGAAATCTATATAAAAAAAAAGTAAAAGAAAGGAGAGACAGAGGTTAAAAACTAAAAAAGGAGAGAGAGAGAGAGAGAGAGAGAGAGAGAGAGAGAGAGAGAGAGAGAGAGAGAGAGAGAGAGAGAGAGAGAGAGAGAGAGAGAGACGGAAACATATAAAAGCCCCAAAACGAACCAATAGTTTAACAAATAACCCCTCAGATCTAATTAATAAACATATGCACGAAAAAAACATGTGACTGAGAATGACATAAATCCAAATTGAACAACCAGAGGGGGTAGGGGGGCGGCAGAGGGGTTATAGTCAGCACCGAAGCAACAGTGTGTACTTACGTCGCCAGCCCTGGGAACCCGCAGGAATAACGGAAGGAAGCGCTGGTGGATGGAAGCGGGGGGGGGGGGGAGAGGAGTGTTAAAGATTACAGAAAAGGCAAGAGTGAGAGGGAAAAGGAAAGGAAAGACAAGAGTAAGAGGGAAAAGGAAAGGGAAGAGTGAGAGGAGAAAGGAAAAGGAAGGAGGCAGGGTAAGGGCAAAGTGACAGGAAGAGGGAAAGGGACAGGGAGAAAGGAAGAATGAGATTGAGACAGAAAGAAGAAAGGGTAGTTAAAGGGGAGGGGGGAGGAGAAAGCACAATAGAAGGGGAAGGAGAAGGAGTAAAAGAGAAGGTGCGCGAGGATGGTGAGAAAGGATGAGGAGGTGACTGAAGGTGGCGTGAATTCTCCCAATTACAGTCGCTTTGTTGCTTCGCTCTGTCTGACGCCGCGGCCCACACGACATGCACAGTTCGAGTCTTATTGTCAAAAAGCACAATGCGACTGTGATTCGGCGGCTCGTAAATATTTTCATCAGAATAATGTGCTGTCATCGATTTGCTTCGGCTCCATGTGTTTGTCGAACGAGGCACACACGCGCCCTTTGCCGAGTCGCGCTTCTTTCGTGCGGTTGTGCCTTGACAAAGCGAGGCCGGAATCGAAGCCTTTATGACACTTTGAAATCGCCGAAGTTAATACGGAAGAGGAAAATACGGTTATTATATAAATGTGTATTTACATTCTAGTTTTGAAATACATTACTCTTGTCTAATGGTTTAGGTTATGCGTTGATACCTTTCGCTACCAATCACTATAACCACACGCAAGCCGAACAGCTCAACCACTCGCCCCAATGACACTCCACACTAAACCGCTACCACTTACCAATACCAGCAATACCAACCCCCACCTTGCAACGCCCCTTCCCCGCCAAGCAGTGTTACCAGTTTAGCTTCGCCTCATTAGCAGTCGGAACCCGTGTTGTTCGCAATCCCCGGCGTTCTCAGACTGACAATAACCCCTCAATTCGGGGATTAAATTCCTCATTATATTTTTGACTCTTTTCATCAACCCTTCCTCATTACTTGCATACTTTCCTTGGGAGTTCCCTCACGCGTGCCTCTTCTTCGTCTTCCTCTTCCCTACCTCCTTCGTCTTACGGTTAATATGGATGTTATTCTCTAGCTTCTGCCCTCTGGCTTTTAACAGACTCCCCTAATAAGCTTTATTAACTTACGAGCTCTAGATTCCCGCCAATTCCTCCTTCAATTCGCTTGTTTCTTTCTTGATTAAGATCCCTGGTCTTGAATTCGCTTACTCATAGTTTAACTTTTTTTTGTTTTATCTCTCTCTCTTTCTTTGTCCACTCATTTTCTCTTTTTTCCTTCTTTTTTTTTTTCCTTGTTCAAATTTATTCCTTGATGTGAGCTCTCTGGCATCTGCAAATAACACAGAGTCTTCCTGGTTCGTCTCTCTCGGCCAGGTGTTGGTCGGGCAAGAGGAACAGGAATGTTTACTAGTCGCATGAACCGTCATTAATATTCTCTAAGTTAAGGCCATCATACCCCACCCGTCCTCCCCCTTCCATTCATCCCCAAGGCCATCCTCCCCCACTACCAACCTCTCCATTCATCCCCAAGTTAAGGACATCATCCCCAACCCCCCCCCCCCCAACCCCCCACACACTCTCTTCATTCAATACCGAGTAAATTCATCTTCGATCAACATTCCCCCCCCACCCTGCTTCTCACTAATTACGTTTTGCACCATTCTCTTTCTTTTAAAAATTCTATTGTAGATTCTTCGAATTCCAGGAACCAAGAGAGAGAGAGAGAGAGAAAATAAGAACAAACAAACCCGCTTCTTCAGTGGAGCTCCTCTTCAGCTGATTGGTTATTCCATTGCCCATTCACGTCGTTCGCCTAGCCCGTGACGTCATTGGACGGAATCGTTCGAGACCAAAATAAAAGCATCGCTCGTCTTATGTTATCATTCATTATGTTCTTCTATTACGCTAACTACGCCCTTTAAGTGTTCTTCGAGAGAACTATAGGAATACGGGGAGCGGGTAGAAAATACTCTAATACCCGGAATTCCTCTGATGCCGCAACGAACCAGAGAGCCGGTTCGTATTCACGGCGCTTAAAACACAAAGGAGTGAGAGAAATAATTCCATAAGGCCACAGAGATCCGAGCGCTGGTTGGGAATGTGTAACTTCGTGTCTGCTTTGCCAATGAGCGCTCCTCTCCTCGGCTCCCCTAACCCTTTCGAACACGTTTGAGTGCGAAGGTCAGTGCCTGCACACGCACACAGACACACACAAAGCCACACACACGCACACAGACACACATACAGCCACATGCACGCACACATACATCCAGCCATACCCACGCAAATAGACACATACACATCCACAAACACGCACACAGACACACATACAGCCACATGCACGCACACATACATCCAGCCATACCCACGCAAATAGACACATACACATCCACAAACACGCACACAGACACACATACAGCCAGCCACACACACGCACACAACTCGCGAACAAATTCACAAGAGACACGAAGGCCGTACCATGAAAACAAATAAAACAATTACGTCATATCTTCACAATGAAAACCACAAAAGCAAAAGACGAAAGCGAAGGCAGAACAGAGTATAAGGGAGGCTACCCCAGCGGCCGGGCATGAAGGATTGGGAGGCCTGAGACGGAGAGGGGGGGAGGGGGAGGGGGGGCAGAACCTCCTGCTGTTGCTGCTGCTGAGACTTATGAGATAATGAGGTACTGGGGATGCTTTGGTGAGGGGGTGAGGGGGTAAGGGGGAGAGGGAGAGGGAGAGGGAGAGGGAGAGGGAGAGGAGGAGGAGGAGGAAGAGGCAGGGTCCAAAATGTTCTCGTGAGAAAGTACATGCATGAATCCCCTGAACTCCGTTGAGACGCGATGCCCGGATGAGAAAATGAAGAATGAACGACAAGATACGTGTGAGAACGGTAGATTTTTTATCTTCCGAATAACATGGAACGTTGCCTCTCTTCACATAGGCCCCTCCGGATATTATCAACTGCACCGCTTGCGTGAGATCGAAATGAAAATAAATGGTAATAAAATTAAAAAAAAAAAAACAAACACCACAAACATCGCTGGTGGAAAATCCCCATCATGAAGTAAAATAAGAAAAAAATATATAAACACACATAAACACACACACACACACTGGTAATGGTAATAAAAACACACACACACACACACATATATATATATATATATATATATATATATATATAAATGGAAATACCAACGGCGTCTACAAGATGCCTAGCAAATGAGGCAATTTTTCCTCCAATGGTGGACAGCAGACAAACAGGCAATATGTCTTCTGCCATAACGAAGGTCACCTAACCTGCCCCCTTCCCCCTTCCCCCTTCCCCCTTGGCCCTTCGCCTGACCCTTACCCCAACCCTTACCCATGAACATGCCTCCTTCCTCTTACCCCTCCCCCTACCCCCCGTACCCATGACCCAGGTGTAAACGCAAGGAGGGGGGGGGGGGCGAGGGGAGGGCAGTGAGCAAGGTGAAGGGTGGAGAGTGGAGGAGGGAGAAGGGTAGAGGGTGGAGGAGGGGGAGGGTTCCAGGGCAAAGGTGGAAGGGGAACACGCGAGCGGAGACGCGAAAGCCCCCAGAGGAGATGGGTTAACCCCTTTAAAAAAATCTATCCACAATGCGAACTGGAAATTAATCCTGGGAACTGAAATCTTGCAGAACGAGGGCACAAAGAGAGATATAGAGAGACGGAGAGGCATACAGAAAGATCGAGAGAGAGGGACAGTGCGAGGAAAATCATGCGCACGGGGGAGAGAGAGAGAGAGAGAGAGAGAGAGAGAGAGAGAGAGAGAGAGAGAGAGAGAGAGAGAGAGAGAGAGAGAGAGAGAGAGAGAGAGAGAGAGAAATATAAGACCATTTTGTTTTAGGAGGATTCCACTCAACCTGCTTTTCCCTTCACCTTCAGTGCCAAGTGAATAAAATGTCCCAGCAGGCTTAGACATGGGAAAAGAAGGTGTAAAAATGGAGCTAAAAGCGAAAACAAGAGAGCTTTCCCTGTCCCCACAGCTAACACCATCATTGCCTCGTTGACACACTCTACAGGGGGGGATAGAAAAAAAAAAAAACGAGATTGAAACTTTGTTCAATTTGAGTTTGAATCGAATATTTTACGGCGGGACACACCCATTCGAACGCCGCTCACAAAACATTACAATGCCATGCACTTTTTCGAACATGAATTTTCTCTCTGTGAAACAAAACAAAACGGGAAAAAATGAAAATGCTCATATTTTAAACCAAATATACTCTCTCCAGAAAAAAAAAATGCAAAGAGAAAATAAAAGAAAGAAAATGCAATAAAATCTTTACCAACGAAAAAAAAAAAAAAAAAAAAACGTAACTTGTTCTCCTAATGCCATGCGTTCATTCAGTGTGCATGTACGTTCATGAGTTTGTACTCTCTGTAAAAATAACCAATAACCGTTCAAAACAGAAAAAAATGTAAGAATGTTTGTGAATATTCCAACCATCCAATCTCATGTTTCTTTTCCTGTTCTTACGTAACACAATGAGCCTCTGCCTAACCCCTTCCCACCTCCATTACCCCCTCCCCCCACTGGCAATAACATCAAACCCACAATACCTATCTTTCTCCCCCTCCCCCTCCCCCCTACGACAAAAGGAAGCACCGCAGAAATGGTAATAATCGTATGTAAAGGAGGTACTGAGTGTGCGTTCGAGTATCGTTGGACGGCGGGCGTTCTGATGTATGTATGGTGTGGTTGAGGGGAGGGGGGAGGGAAGGAGGGAAGGAGGGAAGGGGTGAGGGGAGGGAGGGTAGGGTGAGGGGAGGAAGGGAGAAAGGGGGGAGATGGTGGGAGAGAGGGAGGGAAGGGGTGGTGGAAAAGAGGGAGGGGATGGAGGAAGGGAGGGAGGGGATGGTGGAAGGGAGGGAGGGAGGAAGGGAGGGAAAGGGCAATGGGTGGATGGGCGGGTGGGTGCGTGGGTGTGTGGGTTGGAGTGGCTTTTCATTAACGAATGCGGAAGTGAGAGGGGAGAGCGGGAGAGAAACTCTTACTATGGAGGGTGATATTCCTCTTTTTATCTTTATCCAATGTGGATTTCTATTTTCAGCTTTTTCAAGTGCGGAAACGTATTTTAACTTTGAACTGTGGACATCTATATCCCGAATTTCATCCAATTTAGATTCGTATCTTTACCTTTATTCAAATTATATTCACATTTCCACCTCGTAGTGTTAATCGTTTTTCTGGAGATGATCACGACGATAACAAGAACCCCAATTACCACGAAACCTACAGCGAATGGAAACGAGCCAATATTTAAATCGTCTCCAAACAAGGTAATTGAATCTAAACCACCGACAGATACATCACCATCGGGCCATCAGCCGCGATTCGATCACGTGATCCATCTCCGCCGCATTAATCGAAATCTTGTAATCGATCTCTCCTCCATCCTTGTCCCCGCCAGACCTCCGTCAGCATCTCCGCTCAGCCACGGACACCTGGTGGGCAGAGAGGCCTCCTGGATTCCCTCCCGTCTCTAGGCCTACGGAGGGCCCAGCCGGACTCGCTACAGTGAGATGGACGGAGGACGCG
The DNA here is from genome assembly GCF_019202785.1 of Penaeus chinensis. NCBI lineage: Eukaryota > Metazoa > Arthropoda > Malacostraca > Decapoda > Penaeidae > Penaeus > Penaeus chinensis. The sequence continues at coordinate 11,218,006 of NC_061828.1, read as the reverse complement.
TCACTAAAATTATAAGTGAGAGGAAATCAGGTTTCAGCGTCACATGCCAATTACTTCAGTCCAGCGTACAATCAGTGTCACCTCGCCTGGGGAGGGGCGGATGGTAGGGGGGAGGGGCGATGTGGCGCCGACGAGGATGGAAGTAGGAGGAGGAGGGAGGGGGGAAGCAGGCGTCGGAGGGGGCGTCGCTCCCTGTCCTCTCTAGAAGGGCGAAAATGACCCTTCGGCCAAGGAACTGGAAGAGTGATTATGCTACGTACATCCTACGTCGGGTTCAGTTTAAGTTGCAGATGGATGACAAGCATCTCCCCCCCCCACTATCCTCCTCTCTTCCTCCCCCTCCTTGCCCTCTATCCCCCCTTTCTCTTCCCTCTTGCCCTTTCTCACGCCCCCTTCTCTTCCCCCTTCATCCTTTCCTCCCTCTCACTTCCCCTTTACCCCCTTCCTCCCCCCCTACTTGTCTTTCCCCTTGCCCCCTCTCGCCTTCTCTCCTTTCCCTTCTTACCCGCCTCTCTGCCAGCTCTCTCCCCCCCACTCATGCCTCCTCTAAGTGGGGGTGTAATCCAATAGCGATTTGTAACTCTTCACGCACAGTGGGGGAGGCGGGGGGGGGGGGTGCACGAGTCTCTCAATCCACACCGTTTCGATGGAGGAAGCGGAGAGAAGGGGGGAGGGGAGGGAAGGGGGCTACTCGAGTCTTTGAATCACGTTTCGGCGGAGGAGTCGAGGGGGAGGGGGGGAGTGCTCGAGTCTCTCTCTCTCTCTCTCATTCCTTATTTCGGGGGGAGAGGAGGAGGAGGAGGGAAAGGGAGAAGGGGAGGAGGAGGGGGAGAAGGACGGGAGGAGGAGGGGGAGAAGGACGGGAGGAGGAGGAAGAGAAGGAGGGGGGAAGAGTAAGGGGAGGAGGTGGGGTGTCGCTCGAGCCTCCCTCAATCCACAACGTTTCGGCGAGATCACCGGAGAGATGGCGTTCCTCGAGGGGACACTCACTTCCTTCCCTTCGGCCTCATGTATAATGCAGGCCTGGAGAAGCTTCCTGCGTTCGCTAATGGACTGATCGCCACTCAAAAGAACAATATTATTTCCCTCGATCTCCGCTGTCGATGGAAAGTTTTTTTTTTTTTTTTTTTTTTTAACGTAACCGTCCGTGATTCTGGATGAAGGAGGGGGATTTCTTTTTGGGGGGATGCTGGGAGGGTGTGGGGGGGGGTGCAGGGGATGGTAGGCCAGTGGGAGGAGGGTGGTAGGTGGTGAGAAGAATCCCTATAGAAAGGATAAGCTGGATAAGGGAGAGGGAGATGGAGAGGGGAAAGGAGAGCTAGAGGGAGAGGGAAGGGGAATATCATATAAATAGAGAGGGAGAAAAATGGGGATATAACAGAAATCCTTTACATCCAAATAATACGTAAGGGACACTGAAAAAATACATATTGCGTGTGAATGTAGAGAGAGCGCCTGGTTTCAGCTCCGGCGGTATAAGAGCTTGGGGTAAATGTGTGTTTGATCGTAATTTCCTTAAAGGGGATTGGATCTCCCTGCTGCACCCCCCCCCCCCCCACTGCTTTATCCTCCACCCACATTATAGAGTAAAAGGGGGGAGGGAGGGAGGGGGGAGACACCCTTTTGGTCTATTTACATACATTCTTGTTTACAGCTTCTGTCGGCTATAAACGACCCTACTTTTAAAGAATTATTTTTCAATTGAAAAGAACAGATTGGCCGTTTTGTTGGTATATCATCGAAATATCACCCAAAAAATAGAGACCGAATGTAACGGAAAGCACTTAGCACTTCATTCAATGTACGAAAACATGGTATTTCGACATGGTATGAGCGCATTAACTTTAATGCGGTAGAGACGAGGGGGAGTAACCACACACACGCGCACGCACACACACACACACACTCACTCGCAACACTCCAATGCCGTGCTAAAATTTTCATAGTAATTACTCCCTACAATACTTACTTCTTCAGCTGTCACGAGTGCACAATATATCATTATATCGGGAAAATATATCTTTTTTCGTTTCCTTTTTATTCTCTCTTTTTTTTTTTTTTTTTTTTTTTTTTTTTTGTTCGTGTTGTCGATCAGAAACTCCCAGGCAACGATGGATGGTGCAACTTGCGAAACTTTTTGCAGTGAAGGTTCGCTGGCTGTCGCAACGGTGTTTCGACTCCGCGGATAATAATACCAAGAAGAAATGAAGATTGGAAAAATACGAATTAAAGATAACGCATAAAGAGAAAACAAGAGAAAAAATAAATAAATAAATAAAAATGAACGAACTTAGATTCACGGAATGATTTGCAAGAATATAGTGTCTCCCGGGCATGCAATAATTCTTAACAGTAGATAAAAAAATAACAAATGTTTCTTTCGTGGTCCCTTTATACACAAAGTTCTTAAACAGAATAAATCAGAGAAAACATACGACGCGGGTTCTTCCTCAGTCCTTTCGCGGGGAAATATATATCAAAGCGATAAGACATTCTTGGTAACACTTCCTTTATATCAAATATCATTCCACCTTGACATACGGGTTCAGATAAGAATGGAGCAGAGCATTAGTCGTATGATTATTTACATGGAGAAAGTGTTTTACGAGTTTTCATCGAAATAGAATTCCTTTTTTAAAGAAACTAATGCTCTCTCTCTCTCTCTCTCTCTCTCTCTCTCTCTCTCTCTCTCTCTCTCTCTCTCTCTCTCTCTCTCTCTCTCTCTCTCTCTGTGTGTGTGTGTGTGTGTGTGTGTGTGTGTGTGTATGTGTGTGTGTGTGTGTGTAAGTGCGTGGATGTGTGCGTTGTGCGTGCGTGTGTGCGTATGTGAATGTGTATGTGTATGCGTATGTGAGTGTGCGTATGTGTACATGTGCATGTGTGCACTGAACTGGTTAACATAAATTCAATACCCATTACGATATTTAGTGTAACATGCCTAAAACCGTTCTGGAGGCCCTACACATAGACTCTTTGCTTGGCAGTACACACAACTGCAGGTGTTAGGACAAACATCTTGACTCCTCCTATAAACACGATACGAAATCCATGAAGATCCTTTTGATTAATTCAAGAGTATGCTAGCGGTCTAAAGCACGCCGCCTGATATCTGCGCTTATTGAAGACTAGGAGAAGGTTGTTTGTTTATGTAGTCTAAAGTTAGCTTTACAGGAACGACTTTAGGGCCCTGAAGGTTTTCACTAAATGGAAATCACCTTTACCTATTATAGAATCCTAGATATAATCCTGTCCATAATAGACAACCAGATGCAGCGAACAGGGGACGTCATCAACTCCCAAGTACCAGAATAACAAGAATAACAAGAACAATCGAGCTGCTGTTCTGAAGTGAACAGACGGGGTTGCAAACCGGTCACAACACGCCCGTCGCGGGTCATTAGCACCTCCTCTGCCACGCCCTTTAAACCTCCTCGAGGGGTGGGGATGGGCGGGAGGGGAAGATCGACGGGGCTGGGGTGAGGGTTCATGCAGGCGTGATCTACAGGTCATTCATAATTACCGAATGATTGTTCCTACCGACGAGGGAACCCAAAAAGGTAGCTAAATGAATATATTAGACAAGGCTGTTGCAATCACCGAGATGATGATGAATTTAAACGTTACAATGGCCGCCGCCAACGAAGACTGACGCGTCCTGGCCGGCTGGGGTCCGGCCGATAACATCAAGTAAGGCCGCACGCAAGACCAGGCCCCTCCACCCCCCGCCTCGCCCCCTCTCCGCCCCCTCAAGTTCGACCCTCCCACACACCCCGCCCCCGCCCTCCCTCTTCCCAGGCCCAACTGCAACCCCGACCCTTACTCCTACTCAAGCTCCTTGTGAATGCCCGCCGTAACACCAACGTAAACCTTTTAGACGTGGCTTCCGTCTTCCCCTTTTTCGCTCTTTTGTTATCTAACCGGCCATTCTCTCAACTTCCTCCTCCGGCAGGATGAGCCCTCGCCCTCATCCCTTCCGCGGCCGCATCCTTCGCTTCTCTCGCGTCTTTCCTTTCCCTTCATCCCATACTAAACTCGAGGATTATCCTATATATGGAATTTCTCCCCCCCCCCCTCTCCCGGCCTGCGTACACACTGATCGAAGTGGGTTCGCTCTTTCTTGAACCGCTCACCTCGTTTCCGGCTGGGGTATTTACCCGCGGGGGAGACGCATATTCCCTCTCGAGATAACGAATGAAATATTCCTCCAAATTCGGACTTTAAGACGACCTTAGCTCCCCTCCCCTCCTGATGGCCAAGTAACAAGCAGCCATCTTGGAGTCATAGCATTCATCATCGTAAATCTGCCAAAAAGTCTGCAGTAAACTAGTACAAGAACAAGGGCTGACCCCTCCCCCTTCGTTCCCCCGGCAGCCCCCCCCCCCCCCACTGTCTTGAGAGCGCCACAGGACACCATCATGAGGACACGAACCTTCATCCTCTCCCCCCCTCTCCCCTCCCCCCTCCCTCACACATACCCTCGAGGCTGCAGTTACCGGTTAGCTAGACACTAGACTCCTAGACAAGCAGTTGATCTTCTTCTTTTTTCTTCCACTTCTTTATCTATCGTTGCCCAAGTCTCCCACGAAGTCTGTGTGTTAGTAATCACGTTTGTCTCTTATGTCTCTTTCCTCTCCTTGTCTCCCTATCTTCTTTCCACCTTCTCTTTCTCTCTTCTTCTCTCCCTATATTTTTTTCCACCTTCTCTCTCTCTCTCTCCCTTCCACGATTTATCTCTCTCCTCCTCCCTCTTCCTCCTTTCCTCATCCCCCCACCCTCCATTCCTCTCTCCCCCTCTCCCTCCTTCCCTCCTCCTTCCTTTCCCCACTCGCCCCATAATCTCGAAAACGCCTTAGTCACCGCTCCAACAGGTGTATTATCCCGGCGTCGCTAACGGCTCTTAAAACACGCGTTGTCTCAGGCTGTAATAACAAGCTCTTGGCGTGACGGCGAGGAGGTAGTGTCGGGTCTTCGCTCTGCCTCTTGTACCCTCTCTATCTCTCGCTCTCTCGCTTTCTCGCTCTCTCGCTCTCTCTCTCTCTCTCTCTCTCTCTCTCTCTCTCTCTTCTCTCTCTCTTCTCTCTCTCTCTCTCTCTCTCTCTCTCTCTCTCTCTCTCTCTCTCTCTCTCTCTCTCTCTCTCTCTCTCTCTCTCTCGCGCGCGCGCGCGCGCGCGCGCCTTCGCGTGCGCTCTCGCTCTCGCTCTCGCTTTCGCTTTCGGGCTCACTCTCTCCTGCTCCTTCTCCCTCTTTCACTCCTTCTCCTACTCTTACTTCTTCTCTTACTCTTACTATCGCTCGTTCCCTTATTCTCATTCGCATTCCCAGCCCTATTCCCAATCCCACTCTCACTCTCACTCCCACTGCCTACCCTCCTCCCTGCCCCTCCCCCCCCATCCCACCAAGCAAGGGTCGGGGGGTGTAGCGCAGCCAACCAGGCTACGTAACACCATCGATATTGCTCTACAACTACCACCGTGTCTGGAGCTCCGACGGGGTATCAAGTTGCAGCGGCCAGTCTATGAGCATGTGTGGGATGGAGAGATAAGAGCGAGTACGCGTGCATACCGAGACGAAGCTTCGTTGGGAGTCTTTATTTTTTTCTTCCGAATCAAAACTTATCTCACCCCGAGCGAAAAGGAGATAACCAAACGAATAAGGGGAAAGAACAGAAATAAACAGCGATAATAATACCCCCGCCTGCAATTTGTGTGGCAGCGTTCTTGGGGCCTCATCCCCGAGGATATAAGAACGTCCGCATTCTCCGAATCTGAACCCGACCCTCGAGTTAGTCCGAAGCTACGTGTACCGACGAGGCAGAGTAAACACTGGCTGGCTTCGAGAACAACGTTACGCCCTCTAACACAACCTGCCGAGGTCCTGCTCCAAATCCGTACCCACACGTGCACGCATTTTTATGTCCAGGTGGTACTCACACGCTAAGAAGAAGGGAGAGAAAGAGGAAAGAGCGAAAAGAAGGTAAAGCAAAGGTAGAAAACCTGAGAAATAAAATGAATGAGTTAAAAATAATACGGGTTCTATAGCCTCCGTCGAGACTTCAAAAGATAAAATGAATTAATTAGAAGGTGGAGAATAAAGAAAAATAAAAAACTACAAATGTGAAAAAAAGGAAAGACGTGATTTCTGCGAGGAATATAGGAAGAAATGCAGGTGGTAAAAGTGGGCAAATTATCTCCCCAAGGAATATGGGAGAGAGAAAGGTTCCTATTGCTGAGAACAAAAAATCAATGCCGAAAAATATTGCGAAGTAAATAGTTAAAAAAATGGAAGAGAGGAAAGAAGGGGAGAGGGAAGGAGGGATGGAGAGAGGGGGGGAGGGAGGGAGGGAGGGAGGGAGGGAGAGGGAGGGAGAGGGAGGGGGAGGGAGGGAGGGAGGGAGGGAGGGAGGGAGTGAGAGAGAGAGAGAGAGAGGGAGAGGGAGAGGGAGAGAGAGAGGGAGAGAGAGAGAGAGAGAGAGAGAGAGAGAGAGAGAGAGAGAGAGAGAGAGAGAGAGAGAGAGAGAGAGAGAGGGAGAGAGACAGACAGACACAAAAACAAACAGGCAGCGAAAGAAAGCGCGAAAGCACACAAGCATAACAGAAGGGGCTCAGACAGACAAACAAACAGTAATGAGTGAGGGTCAGGATATCACGTTCAGCCAGATGAAATTCTGAATGCGGCATTTCCCAAACTCATCAAGAATTACAACGCATAATAGCTTGTAATTAAAGTAATCATTATGTAGATTTTGCCACATTTTTGTTGCTCACTCGAGCTTCTGCATATATAATCATTTGTGGGTAAATCACACTGCACTTCATTTTGACTATATTCAATGTCGTTCTTTTTTCTCATATTCTCTCTCTCTCTCTCTCTCTCTCTCTCTCTATATATATATATATATATATATATATATATATATATGCACTTCATTTTGACTATATTCAATGTCGTTTTTTTTCTCATATTCTTTCCCTCCCTCCCTCCCTCCCTCCCTCTCTCCCTCCCTCTCTCTCTTTGCACTTACTAGACGGAGACGCGACCCTGAACTCACTTAAACCCACTGTGGCACTCTTCTGGTCAGTGCCACTTCCCTTCTCTATTCTGACGCTGTGCCCACACCCACTCTCCTGATAATTATATCCTCATTGCATTTCTTATCTCTCCGTCTGTGTGTCTGTCTGTATGTCTCTGCATTTGTATTACAATTACTTTTGTTGTTTGTCTTTTTCTATCTCTTTCTGTCTCTCATATTTTATTATTATTTCTTATTCCTATCTCTATCTTTATGTATGTGTCTATCTCTCTCTCTATCTCTATCTATGTGTCTATCTCTCTCTATCTTTATTTATGTCTCTATCTCTCTCTATCTTTATTTATGTATCTATCTTTCTCTATCTTTATCTATGTGTCTATCTCTCTCTATCTCTATCTATGTATCTATCTCGCTTTATCTTTATCTATGTGTCTATCTCTCTCTCTCGTTCGCTCTGCCTCTACCACTTTCTCTACATCAGTCTCTCTCTAATACACACAGAAAAGCTTCTATTATACTTCGATTATTCTATTTAAAAAAATACACTAACGGTGCATCTGAAACGGCGAGGGCCACCCAATAACGGATTTCTAAAATTGTTTCGTAATACCGATAGAATTTAATTTTTGGGGAGATCATCTCGAAATGGCGATGGATCTGTTGACATTGAGTCGGCAACGCTTGTCAAGAGGAATTTTTTTGGGGGGGGCTAATCTAATGCAATTTATTTTTCCATTATTTTTTTTCCTGGTTTATTTTATTTGATTTTTTTTATGGCTGTCTAATCAACGGTGTAAAAATATACAACACTTGGTTTTTATGGTTCATAAATCTGGTGGTGATGCTATGTAGTCGGTCGATCGGTGTCTCTTTCTCTTTCTCGCTCTCGCTCTTGCTCTTGATCTCGCTCTCGCTCTCACTGTCACTGTCACTCTCTCTTTCTCTCTCTCTCTCTCTCTCTCTATATATATATATATATATATATATATATATATTTACATAGACGGATAGATAGATATATCTGACCATGTCTGTCTATCTATCTATATATATCAATCCAACTACCTATCTATCTGTCTGTCTATCTAGTCATGTATCTATCTATCTATTTATCTATCTGTCTGTCTATCCGTATATCTATCTATCTATTTATCTCCCACCCCCACACTTTTTTTCAGAAAATACACCCAAGAGGGCCCTGCCAGCCTTGATTAGCCGGAGGGCAAGCGGACGAGCAACAACAAGGAGGAGGAGGCGGTAAAGGACCAGCCCCTAGATCCCTACGAGGTGCCATTCCCTCGGCGGCGATCACACGCTCCGGCAACTCGACGCTTGGGTGAACAGAACAGGTATTGTGAAAGAACACCGAGAACGGACGCTGGAGGAGGAGGAGGAAGGAGGAAGGAGGAAGGAGGAGGAAGGAGAAGAAAATAAATGAAATTGGGAATCAGAAATTGGAAGAAAAGAGGAAAACAAGAAGAAAGCATCACTGTTTATTCATCTTGAGTGGTGACGCGCCAGAAAGGGAGGGGAGGGAGGGAGGGAAGGGGGGGAGGGAATGGGAGAAGGGAAAGGAGAAAGGGAAGGGAGGAAGGGAGGAAGGGAGGGTAGGGGGGAAGGGACGGGGAGACGAAAAACTGGAGCGGAGGGAAGGGAAGAGAGGAAGGGAGGAAGGGAGGGAAAGGGAGGAAGGGGGGAAGGAAGGGAAGGGAAGAAGGGAGGGGGAGAGGAAAAACTAGATCGGAGGGAAGGAGAAAGAGGGAAGGAGGAAGGGAGGGAAGGGAAAAAGGGAGGGGAGAGGAAAAACTGGATCGGCGGGAAGAGGAGTGTGGAAAGCAGGAAGAGAGGAAGGGAAGTGAAGAGAAGAGAAGGAAAGAAAGAGGGGGGGGGGGTGACACGGGAGATGGAAAGAGAGGAGGAGAGGAGGGATAGAGAGGATTGGAGGGAAAGGAAGCCGAAAAGAGGGAGAGTGAGGGGAAAGGAAAGGAGAGACGATGGCCGGAAAAGCACCTAGCTGGACGTTTAATGGATTTTGTGGCAGAAAGGAAGACGGGGGGGGGGGGGGGGGGGGAGGGCAATATATTGTTGAGGAAAAAATAGAAGATGTGGAGAGAGAGAGAGAGAGAGAGAGAGAGAGTGAGAGAGAGAGTGAGAGAGAGAGAGAGAGAGAGAGAGAGAGAGAGAGAGAGAGAGAGAGAGAGAGAGAGAGAGAGAGAGAGAGAGAGAGAGAGGAGAGAGGAGAGAAAAGAGAAAAGAGAAAAGAGAGAAGAGAGAGAGAGAGAGAGAGAGAGAGAGAGAGAGAGAGAGAGAGAGAGAGAGAGAGAGAGAGAGAGAGAGAGAGAGAGAGAGAGAGAGAAAGAAAAAGAGAAAAAGAAAAAGAGAAAAAGAAAAAGAGAGAAAGAAAAAGAGAAAAAGAAAAAGAGAGAAAGAAAAAGAAAAAGAGAAAGAGACACAAACAGACAGCCCGAGACAGACAAACACCCAAACAGACCAGACTGATAGACAGAGATTACAGTGTCTCCGTGTACGTACGTCTGCGGGTATGAGCATTAGCGTCGAACATCGAGCACACGAAGGAATAAAAGCACAGCCCGAGTTGAAATGAAGGCAAAGGGGTAAACATGACATAAACGAGAGAGATGCAAGCGAAATTGCAAGCAAGACATGATTGAAGGACCGTAAAAGCCATGAAGGAAGACCAATGAAAGGGTAACAATATGAACTCCTGATAAAAATCGGGAGAGAAATACGGAGCGATAAAGATCATAACTGAAAATGAAAGGAAAACGTGATGCAGACGAACACAAAGTAACGCTGAAAGGAGATATTCAAAAATAGAGAAAAGGGGGAACAAGAATATCCCAATAATATAGAAAATCGGAATAAGAAACTTCGAAAATATAAAAAAAACGAAAACGAGAATTCCAGAATAAAAATTAGTAAATAATAATAGGTGTAAAAAAAAAAAAAAAAAAAAAAAAAAAAAAAAAAAAAAAAAAAAAAAACTTTCCATCTAAAGAACGGGAAGACCGAATGAGGGAAGTGGCATAAAGAACGAGAATGATTGAGAAATAAAGAAATCTAGATAAATGAGGGAATCTCGTCCAAGAGAAAGGAGAAAGAGAGAAAAAAAAATCAAGAAAAAAAAAAATTGTCGAAATTTTACACGACAGAAGTTCGGCAATTAAATGGATGGGGCGGAGAAGAAGAAAAAAAAATGAGGAAATATAAAAGAAAAAAAAGTAATACGTACAAAAGTTGTCTAAAAAAAAACAAAGTCTAAGAGAAAGAAAGAAAGAAAACAGGAAAAATATTGGAGGAAAGAGGAAAAGGGGTTGGCAGACGGAGGCAGAGGCGCGGGAAAGGGCAGGCAGGAGGCGGCAAAGGTAGAGAGGAGCGAGCGGCCTACCTGGAAGCTCCCTCCCTTTCTCCCTCTCGCCCTCCGTCCCTCCCTCCCTCCCTTTCTCCCTCTCGCCCTCCGTCCCTCCCTCCCTCTCATTCTCCCTCCGTCCCTCCCTCCTTCCCTCCGTCCCTTTCTCCCTCTCTCCCTACGTCCCTCCCTCCCTTTCTCCCTCTAGCCCTCCCTCCTCCCTCCCTTCTCCTTTCCCCCACCTGGCTCCCCCCTCCTCCCCTCTCCCTCCCACTTCCCCTCACTCTAATCATCCCCTTCCCCTCTCCCTCGCTGACCTTAAAGGTAGAGTGGCCTTCGTGAGGCTGCGCCAAGACCATTCTCGTCCGTCGACCCGGAGAGATAAGGCTCGTTCGCCGCTCCGGACGCGAGGCTATCTATCATTCACAACTTCGATAGGTTAACCAAATGTCACTCTCTGTCCGTTTCGATCGCGGGCTTTTGTTCCTTCTCCATTAACATTTCTCTGGAAAACGAAAGCTCGCGCGCACGCGGGCAAACACACCTGCGCGTACATCCATGAGTGTACATACGAATACACACGCGCTCCCACGTGTACAAGCTCCCCCACACACACACGCGTACACACACAAACACACACGTACACACACACACACACACACGTACACACACACGTACAAACACACACACACACACACACACACACACACACACACACAAACACAAACACACACACAAAACAAATAAATAAATAAATAAAAAAATAAAAAATAAAATAAACTTCCCCCTAAAAAACCTCGCAACCTTTCCTTCTCCCTGGCACACCTGCCTTCGTAGCTCCTCCTCCCGGAAGTCACCTGGAGCCGAATCTCACCTGGAAAGAAAGAAAACGCCAACATTAGCCTAATTACAATATCGAACTTCATTGGCATTCTTGCGTAATGATTATGGCTCTACATGTAATGTCCTTTCGAGCCATTTATTCATCATGCAAATGCCACTAAGGCGGGTGATCATAGGAATTCAATTATGGCGGGGAAGTCATTGCTACAGCGGCCATGTGCTGTTTACAAATGAAATGGCCCCATCAAGAAAGTTAATGAGACTGCATTTACTTTAATGAATCATCTAAGAGCTCGGGGGGAAGCAGGGGACAGAGGGCAGGGGGCAGGGGGCAGGGGGCAGGGGGCAGGGGGCTGGGGGCTGGGGGCAGGGGGCAGGGGGCAGGGGGAGGGGGTGGCGAAAAGGATATGACGTCATCAACAAGCGAGAGAAGTAGCCAATGGCTCGAGCGGAAACAAAGACGTCAGTAAAATGAGGCAGAGCTTGAGGTACTGTAATGAACAATGACGTCATAAGCGAGTTGTTTGTACATAATGAAGCAAATGCATACACTGAGTCATCTCTTCTCGCGAGTTGGAGAAAATCATCCTTTTAAAAATACACTATTGATAAAACGTCAAGTCGTTTCCATCTCAATTTTTATCTTTAAAACTTATATGATTACCGGTTCCTAAAATACCTTATCAATACTCTAACTTTTTATTTTTAAATCAGATCGAAATATAGATTCCAAAACTTATCAAGTAACATTAATATCTTATCAAATCCTGAAAAAAAACGCTCGAAAAACAGGAATTCCATCAACAAACGTAAAGTCGCTCTTTCATTTTCTCATATTTCATGCACAGAAACCTCTCGTCTTCATCCTTGAGCCCCGAAGGTGCGGTTCGAGAACGCTGACAGCCAGAAAAGAGATTCTAGGCCAGTCATAAATTCATCGGAAACTTCCCTTACGCAATTCCTTCCCGCCGGCGTAGAAGCGTATCGCCCTTCTACAGAAAAACAAAAAAATAGTAATAAAACAAAAATGAAAAAGAGCACTCGACCTTCTTTCTGTGAAATTAAAAGTCGTTTTTCTGTCACATCCATTTATTTATAACAATGCGAGAAACCGCATGACTGTCTTTAGCTTTCTTGGGAAACCTGGGGGTTGAATGGGGGTGGGGGGGGGTGAGGAGGAGGGGAGAGGAGTGTCACACTGTCACGCGCGTCGGTTCATGGTGCAATCGTTCCTTTCGCTAATGTGGATTTTCCTGTCGTTGCGGTCGCTCCGAACTATTGAAAGAATCTCACACATCCGAAAGCGTTTACTCACCCTTTACTTGCCTTCCAATTACCAGACACCGAAATCAAGCACTGAAATCTGGACAGTCGTCTAAAAGATCAAAAGCCTTGCCGTGTCCTCCCCCCCCCCCCACCCCAGGCGAAATGAAAGCCCAAGAAGGCAATTTGTCATCTGCGATCGAGGGAGTGTCGCCTCCGCTACGAATTAGGCCCAACGACGCCGGCCGACATTTACGTATAATTCGTGCACCCTTCCCCAACCAAGGCCTATAACATTTTTTTAAAATCTATAATCACTCACGAAAGAAAAAAGAGGGGCAGGGGGGGGAAGGGATAATGATGGGAAAGACGAGAGGGACAGGCGAGGGGAGATAACGCGAGAACGGGGGACGGAGAGATAATGGGGCAGAAATGTATGGGGAGAGGGAAGGGGACGGGCGAGAACACGGCGGTTTGTGTATGGAGGAATATAAGAAGGAGAGAGAAAGGGGGAAGGGAAAAACGCAACCCCAAAAACGAACGAAAAGCTTAAGAAGAGAGGATTCTGGCGCGAAAAAGGCGCGCAGAATCCTGCACCGACGACGCAGCGCTCATGACAAGGGAACATAAACTCAACTTCTCCCATATACGTCACGCAGCCCGGAAGACGAGCTTTGACCGAACAACTTCCCTCTCAGTGTTCCCCAACTTCTCGTACGTATTCCTAGCACGGAGTAACTTCGTTCCGCCTCCGCCCCTTGGCTTCGCGAGGCTTCGAAAGGGAGCGGCAGCGTATGAGGAACCCTCGGGATTTTCCCCCTGTTGTTTGGGGAATAAATAAGAATGCATAGGCCATTTGTGGCGAGCAAACACAGTATAAGACAGAGCGGACCACGGCGGTCACGACAGCCCTGGGTGGACACGGGGGGAGAGGGAGCCTTGAGTGTAAACATATGGACAGGCCGAGGGTCACCTCAAATATTGTGGCTTTTATGACAACCAGGGCGGGTTCGCTTCTACTTACTGCCTCTTTCCCTCTCCTTCCCTTCTTTCTCTGTTCTTGCCCCTGTCCCTACCTCTGTTACTGTCTACTTCTCGACATGTCTCTTGCTCTTCCGTTTCCTTTTTCTTTTCTCTTTCTCTTTCCTTCTCTGCCTTGCCTCTCTCCTCGCTCCCCACTGCAGCACCCACACAACCAGCATGAATGGGAAGAGTGAGTGTCAGTGTGCATCCTCCTGTGAGTCAAGTGCATACCCTTGCGTGTTCATGGGAGTCTGGACTGTTGCTGAACAACCGGGCAGCTGGCGGCGTCCCTCACGTGAGGAGATGCTGCAGCTGGTCAACCAACAAACGAGCCCCATTTCCACCAGTCACAAGTCGAGAGGGTCGTGAAGGTCGTGCGGGCGGCCTGCACTTACGACCTCTCTCCTGGGGGCCGTCCGCCTTCCTTGGACTCCTGTGGGAAACGCGCACCCCACGCCCCTCGCCGTCGCCGACCATCCCGCCGAATTAATAGCAAATGCTTGGCTTGACTCCTTTGAGACGCGTAATTGGATCCGAGCGTTCCATCGCCTCTGGTTAGCGGGGCCGTTGGTCGCGCACAGGAGCCCGGACCAGCGAGAGTTGTGTTTGTATTTCGTGTTCCTCGCCGTGAGAGCCCAACTGGTGCGTGTCTTCTCGCTCCTCTTTTTTTTTCCTGCACCTTCCTGCCTTCTTCATTTTTTTTTTCCTGTTTTTTCCCTCCCAACAAACGAACTCAGAGCCGTCCATCGTGCTTTAAAATAGTCCCCGAGGCTACAATGGCCCGGAATGCCTCAAGATACTGGCACTAACATTATCTCGAGACGTTCCCATTACGTCGGGTATTTAAAAGAAAGCGGGGAAGGAGATCGCATTGTGGTTGATAGACTTCATTTACCGCGACGGCGAGGGATGAGAAAAAAAGGTTTAACACAAAGAAATGG
>NC_061828.1:11183536-11198536 GCF_019202785.1 Penaeus chinensis | reverse complement strand
TCCTGCGGAAGTCGGTAGAGAACTGGAAGGAAAGAATTCCGCCGTGGATGTCGCTGCTCTTAATGTCATAAAATAGGTTTACGAGTCTGCCTCCGACCACCTCCTGCCGCCCACCCCAGCCCTCCCCCGCCCTCCGCTGTGTCAGGGGCGGCGGCCTTAGCACATGCTGCCTCGGGGAATTAGTCACGCCTCCGAAGGGACATGGTTCCTCCATCAGGGAAAAACGTCACATGCAGCCACGGTGGTTCCTCACCCACGTCTTCTAGCGAGACATGTTCTCCCATCGGAAGGGGGGGAGGGGCGGAGTGGGGGGGGGGAGGCGCCAGAGCCACTCAAAATGCTATTTCGCTTTTTTTCAACTCTCTTTCCGGTTGTTTACAGACGGGTCGATGAAGCCGGAGGGACCCTTTGAGTTCCAGGGGCCGTTCAGTTTGTAATTTCGTATTCCTTCTCTTCGGAATCGATTACCAAGTGTGCTGACAGAGACACCATGCGGTAAATTATAATTTACAATCAAATTTATGAGCCAGGATCTGCATAAACAGACCATTAATTATGCCGGGGGCCAAATAACGAAACTTTTTTTGTATAAAATTCACGCTTCACCTGGCATTGCCGACAGGTATATGAATCATTAAAATAATCCGGGACAGGTGAGCTGTGAGGTTAGGGGGTGGAGTACACTTTAGGGGTGAGGTTGACCTCTCCCCTCGCTCTTGGGCTCGCAGCTGAAATTAGACATCTAGGGAAAAAAAGTTGCTCTGTCGTATTATCCTTCATATCCGCTTCATTTTCGAATACATCTCCCCACATATCTAAAAGTCAGTCTACTTAATTCTTACCCCATCGTAATACTACACCACCAACAACAACAAAACAACAACAACAGCAAAAAGAAAAATGTCCGGAGTGCGCTTGTATGCTTACTGTAAAAGGGGCCTGGCTATTAGTGCTGTGTGAAGTGTCGAAACGCGGCGCTTGTGCTGCTTCGCTGAACAGCGTGAAAATGCCACATTAAAAGGAAGGTTTTTCAGATATATTTGATTTGTCGCATTCATGTCCTTAAATGCTCTCAAAACCTTAAAGAGCAAATAATTACTGTAGCGTGCTAATGCGAAAGCACTATAATACTCGAGTGAAATGCACGTGTTTGATAAAGCATTCTAATATATTTTTTATTTTGTTATTCAAAATAATCCCGCTTTAATTGAGCAATTTAATTGAGCAATTAAACAAGTAAAAATACGGCATGTAGGTTCGTATCATAACCATGCCCTTGACCTCGCCGTGGTCTTTGACCCGTATTTAATGTGTCCCCTTCCGCCCTCAGGACAGGTCATGTCGACAAAGGGGGTCACGGCTCATTAGTGGATGAAGGACAGGTCAGCTCAGGTAAACACCGCGGATCTCACATTTTTAGACCGAGACTTGCCCGTTGGTGAGATGTGGCAACCTCTGCAGAGTCCGTTTCCCATCATGATTTCAATTTGTCGTTTCATGTGTTCGGTTGCAACAAAGACCTTTTTCGTAACGCTGTAAAATAGTGAACTGGCAACAGGAGGCTGACTCGGCCGAAATGTCATTCAAATGCCAATCGCTTTCGGCACTGTCTCGTAATTTCGAAATTATGTTTCATTGTTTGCTGATGAACGCTTAAAATTGTCGAACGAATGCCTACGAAGTCAAACGATGTATTGCTGGAATCGTAATACATTGTCTGCCCTGATAAGAAAACAAATGCAGTTTTGAAAGGGCGAATATGTTTACATAATGTTTACAAACCAAGTCAGTAACATTCCTTGATTAAGAATTAATATCACAGGAAAATATACATTATACAGCACACACACACTCACTCACACACACACACACACACACACACACACACACACACACACACACACACACACACACACACACACACACACACACACACACACACACAAACACACACACACACACACACACACACACACATCCCCCCCCCCCACCCACACACACACACACATCCCCCACATCCCCCCCACACACAAATCAATACAATCTGTAATTCAGCAACGGAACTACTACATCAACGACACTGTTAATAATAACCGTCACGGAGCGACGTAGTCTAGAGCGTTTTAAAGGTGTCTCGCCCTACGGGGCACTCTGCGAAAAGGCGCCCAAATATCGGTCAGATGTTCTATATCTAAATTAATGAAAAAAGAGATGAATAACTAAATAATTAAATATATAAGATAATTAAATAAATACATGAATAAATAATACGAGCAGGATGTTTATATAAGTAAACCAAATAGACAGATACATGAACAAATCAACAAATGGTCAAGTAAACATACAAAATAAATAGTTAAATCAAGAAAATGAATGGATAAAACGGTAAGATTGAAAAAAAAAAAAATCTGCTTTCAAAATTAAAATCGAAGGAAACCAAACGCGAGATTCCACCTCGTCTTTGGAAATCATAAGAGGCCAAGGATGCTGCACAGGAGGCCAAAGATGCTCCTTATCACGGCGGCCCATCTCGGGAATCTGCAGGTAACGACTCTGTAGGACGCTGCTTGAAGGATCCCCGACCAGCGCTTTTCTCGTCTCCTTGAAGATGGCAGTCGGTCTGAGGTTTTCTTTTCTTTGCTTTGTATGAAGGTGGTTTCAGTTTTTTTTTTTCTCTCTCTTCGTTTATCGTGTTTTTTTTTGTGTTTGCTTTTCCTATCGCTTTTTTTTTTTTTTTTTTTGGGGGGGGGGGTGTCCTTTTTTTGAGTCTTGTGTTTCTTTTATGCATTTCTGTCTGATCCGTTGATACATTTTTTTGTCATCTATCAGCCTTCCCTCTTTTTCCCCGTCTTCCTTGCATTTCTTCACCTTCTATCTCCATTTTCCACCTTACCCCAGTCCACTTTTTTCTTTTTACCTTGTCTTCATATTTTCTTCCCCTCACATTTCCTCTAAAGAATTCCTTCCAGCACTAAGCACATCCTCGCCCCCCCCCCCCCCACCTCCCATCCCATCCTTGCCCGCTCTCTCTCCACGGGCCATCCTCTCCTCACCCCCCACCCCCTTGGGACATCCTCTCCTGCCCCCCCCCCACCCCCCCACCTTGGGCCATCTCTCCTCACCCCCCCACCCCACCCCCACCACATAGCACACGTCTGCTATAGGTTCCCAGCGTGCAATCAAGAGTTTTTAATGGCCGGTGCTTGTGCGTCTACTGGCAAAGAAGTCAATTACGCCGAAAGCAATCATCCACTTCGTATCTTTCGATCGCTCTTTCATAACCACTTATTGTCTTACTACTTGGAAGGAAAGGAAGAGGGAGAGAGGGAGGGAGAGAGGGAAGATGGGATAGATGATGGGGAAGGGAGAGGGAAGAAAGGAAGGGAGAGAGGGAAGGAGAGAGGGAAGATGGGATAGATGATGGGGAAGGGAGAGGGAAGAAAGGAAGGGAGAGAGGGAGGGAGAGAGGGAAGATGGGACGGATGATGGGGAAGGGAGAGGGAAGAAAGGAAGGGAGAGAGGGAGGGAGAGAGGGAAGATGGGATAGATGATGGGGAAGGGAGAGGGAAGAAAGGAAGGGAGAGAGGGAGGGAGAGAGGGAAGATGGGACGGATGATGGGGAAGGAAGAAGGAAGAAAGGAATGATGATGGGGAAGGGAGAAGGAAGATGGGAAGGATGATGGGGAGTGGAAAGGGAAGAGACAACAAGATTGACACACCGTTAAACCCTCCACGCCCCCTTGTCTCCCCCCCTCCCTCCCCTCCATCCCCATTCAAAATCAAGCTACAAGAACACACGAACCCACGGTACAAAGCTACACGTCACAAGAACCCGCACGGTACAACACTCTTATGTATATTAGGGAGATCTGCTTTGATGATAAGACCATCTACCGCTCCTCTGTTTTGGTGACAACGCTATGTTAATGGCCACCCCGTCTCTTTTTATCTCTCGCGGAATCTGCATTAACCACTCTTCAAATCTCCCGCGCCTTCGTCTGTCTCAGGAATCCCATTATCCTGAGGGAGGGACGCGCGGGAGTGACGAGGAACGGATGCCTTTGGGCGCCGTGGGAATCGGGCGCCGTCCCGCCTCGGCTTTTGGCCTTTGTTTTCGTTTTTGTCTTGTTCTCTCTCTTGTCCTCTAGTTTATCTGGTTTAATTATTATTATTATTATTATTATTATTATTATTATTATTATTATTGTTATTATTATTATAATTATTATAGTAGTAGTAGTAGTAGTACTTGTAGTAGGAGTGGTAGTAGTAGTAGTAATAGTAGTAGCAGTTGTATTAGTGGTAGTAGTAGTAGCTGTAGTTGTAGTAGTATTGTTGTTATAACCATTATCATTATTATAATTATTATTACTGTTGGAATTGTTATTATGGTTTCGGTTATTGTAATTCTTATTCTTATCATCGTCATCCTTATTATTATCATTATCATTAACATTATCATTAGCATTATTATCATTTTTAGTAGTAGTAGTAGTAGTATAATTATTAGTATTAGTAGTATTGTCACCGTAATTATCGGCATTATTATTAGTAGTAGTATTGACATTATTATATTTTATTATTATCATTATTATCATCATCATCACCATCATCATAATTCATTCTCTTTATCGTCGTCGTCTTCGTCTCTACTCTCTGTTACTGAGGGTTCAATGTATAGTTTATCTTCGTTTTCCTCTTCTCTCGTCACCATAACTGTCTCTGACTGTTCCTTCCTTTCCCTCCATCCATTATCTTCCCCCTCTCTTCCTCCCCTTCTCTTCCACTCTTTGATCCTTCTCGCCCGGATGCCTCAAATCCCTGTCGCTCTCCTTCTCTTTCTCCCCTCCTTTCTTCTTTCCCTCTTCCACTTCCTCCTCTCTCCCTCCCTTTCTCCTCTCTCCTCCTTCGCTTTCCTCTCTGATTTGTCTTCCGCATTGCTCCTCTCCTCGTGTTTACTCTCACCTTTTACCTGTCCGCTCGGGTAGACTTCAGAGAGAATTCGAGAAAGGTTTCTTATCCGGAGTTTACCCAGAGCAACTTTTACTCTTAGCCTTTTCTTCCTCCCTGTCTTTCGTCTTGGGTTATTTCCCCCCCTTGTTTGGCGTTCAGCGATGGGGAGGGAAAATAGCTTCTGAGAAAAATTGGTTTTAATGGCAAGGTGAAAAGAATAAATACAAAAACAGAACGTAAAAAAAAAAAAACTCATCTGCCAACATAGCCCAGGAAGCCATTAATGAAATTCGCAAGGTCGAAAGAGTAAACGGGTTTCCTTTTTGTTTTGTTTTTTAATAATTGCGTTTCTCTTCTCTTCTTGTTTCTCCCCCCCCCCCCATCTACAACCTCCCCCAAAGCCTCCCATTCCACGAGCTCATATATTCGAAGGCCTGAAAAAGCGACAACAACAACAACCTGTTTGGATTTCATCAGCGGCGGGAGTGGCCTGCCGTGTAAGCCCCGCCGAGGGTAGGTGGGCACGTCCGCCATGGGAGGTGAAGGGTACAGGGGACTCCCATATATCCTCGCCTTGCCTCCGACGTGCCCGCTTGACGGATGAGTAATCTCCTCAGCCTCGATCCTTCCCACACTCCTCCTCTAAACTTGGCATTCCTTCGTTTTTTAAAGAGAGGCTTCGGTTGACATGACTCAAAAAAAAAAAGTTATTTCGTCAGATACGCTTTTCAGTCAACCGTTTTTTTTTAATAATTCTAAAATATTGGCATATATTCCATTTCATAATCAGTCATGTCATGATTTTAAATCATCCACTCAATATTTTTTTTTCCTTTCTAAAGCTAGTGACGTATGCATCCCCATGGGCGTCGAAGCCTCGCCCATGGCACTCGCCTCGCGTGGGCTGCCAGCACAGAGCAGCATGCGCCAATAGCTCATGCATTATCTAAACTACCTCCCATAACCCATAACTACAACCATTACCACTCCCACTCAATTACCATCATCTTTCCCCTATTCCATAAAGTCTGGTGACGTATCCTGGGCGCGGGGCCATTACCATAATCCTACCCTACCCGCCTAGGCCTATTATTATCCAGTGCTTTCTCCCAGTTATTTTTTTCCACTTACGTCTCGTTCTGTTAAGTCGTGGCGTCTTTTCATCGACTTCCTTGGCCATCTTGTTAGGGGAATAGCCTCACCTTTTTTTCTTCTTTTTTTTGACCCGTGGCATTGACGTTTGACCTAAAAACCTGTCTTCAAAATGAATGAAATCTCGACATTAGTTCACCCAAGTTTGCTACTCTCTTTTCAATTAAACTTCGTTCTATCGTGATTACGTCATTTAACTTTTCCCCACTTCGTAATCAAAGCCAGCTGCCAGCCAACGCCCGGTACATTTAAGACTCCCTCGATGAGAACCACTTAGTAGTTCTTCCCTATAGCACGCCCGCCCTCGCCCTCGCCGCACCATCCAACTACCAAACCGCCCCTATTACTACCACTCCGCAAACATTACCATCGCCATCACCGAGAGAAAACCCCGTCGGATTCCCTCTCTCTCCCTCACGAGGCCTTCGTCAGGTACTTCACGCCGTGGCTAAGGACTCCGCTTACAAGGACTTCCGTTAAAACACTCCAATCGCTTTCCCACCTCGAGCGTGTAGGCCTAACACCTAAAAGCCATAAACATTCATAGATTCACGGCCTCGAGAATTGCTGGGATTAAAACTGTCCGCGTTGTACCATACTCAAGAAAGGCTATGTATCTTATCACCACATCTCATCCTCGCCTTCGGACACGTGTGGTTGTCAGAGGCGAAGTTAAATATATCTCATCTCATCGTTCAATTTGGTATTCACACCCTTTCTTCCAGTCGCCCGAAGTTTAAGACTTAAAACGAGAAAAACAAAAAAACAAAAAGTCCGAAAAACATTTGAACTTGAACCCCATTATAAACTCATCACCTGCACATGATAATAAACTAACCGTCAAATAAAAATCATAAAAAATAATTGTTGAAACTCAATACATCCCTCGCATAATAAACTCCCATTAAGAGCGCAGCAGTACACAAACACCTGTAGCTGCTGCCTCCACGTCGCCGCGACAAGGGATTGCGGACATTTGGACAAATCATCAGCTATTACGCCCCTTTTACAATCCCCTTGTTAGTTCAGGCAGCACGTGAAAGGGACAAATTAGAACGCCCTTCCCCAAGGCGTGAGGATTAAGGGTGATCAGGCGAGGAGGAAGGGTGACAGGGAGGGTGGTGCGGGGACTATCCCTAAAGGAGGGAGAGGAAGGGAAGGGAAGGGAAGGGAAGGGAAGGGAAGGGAAGGGAAGGGAAGGGAAGGGAAGGGAAGGGAAGGGAAGGGAAGGGAAAGGAAGGGAAGGGAAGGGAAGGGAAGGGAAGGGAAGGGAAGGGAAGGGAAGGGAAGGGAAGGGAAAGGAAGGGAAGGGAAGGGAAGGGTAGGGAAAGTGAAGGTGAAGGTGAAGGTGAAGGAGAGGGAGAGTAAAGGGGAAAGGGAAAGATAAAAGAAAGGTAGGAAAGGGAAAGTGAAGAGACGAGAGGAAGAGGGAAAGAAAAGGAAAAGGAAAAGGGTAGATAGGGAAGGGAAGCGAAGACAAAACACAAGACGAAACAAAGGACCTCATCGCGAAGGAAGCGTGGCAGTATCAGTAACAAGACACAACAGTCGGGATTATTGCAAGTAAAACCCAACATTCTAAAGCAATTACAGGAAAGCCGAAGTTAATGGTAACATCGACACACTGCAACACGTGCGGGTAAAGGGAGTCGTTGGCGGTGAGGGTCGGCTGATGATGATAGCCTGGTGCCCGCGCACCCTGGCTGTTGCAGGGAACACACTCGCGCACGCACGCATTCGCAAACTCTCTCTCTCTCTCTCTCTCTCTCTCTCTCTCTCTCTCTCTCTCTCTCTCTCTCTCTCTCTCTCTCTCTCTCTCTCTCTCTCTCTCTCTCATTTATGTAGTGAGAGTTAGACACAACCATATACCTATCTATATCAATCAATGAAACAACTGCATATACAGTCATACATACTTACATGCATATATATATATATATATATATATATATATATATATATATATATATATAGAGAGAGAGAGAGAGAGAGAGAGAGAGAGAGAGAGAGACTCTCGTCCTCTCATCCACATTCCCTCTGCAGTCTCGTCCTCCCTCCCCTTTACCCCTCCCCAACCCCTTTCCGTATCTCCCCCACCCACTCCCTCCCAAGCAATGTGGGTGCACTCCGGAATCATCCTAAAACCCAACACGACAGCGTCAGTGTCTCAAAATACAAAAATTATGCAGATTCTGGTCATTCTAGCGAGTTCACGTTACCGGTCTCCTCGGTATCTACTCCCAACATCCCGTTTCGAGACCACGTGGACGGACCATCTATCCAAGTAAGGGAATATGACCCCTATTCTCTCCCGACTTTCGGATCCGAATGGCCTGTGTTTTTATAAGAGTGTAGGAAGCTCTCCTAATAACGCTCATCGGTATAAATGTATCTTCACAGGTAATCACCCGGTGCTCAACATACGGTGAGCTGTAGACCCTTTCCAGTCAGACCCAGGGACGGCAGGTATACTTAAGGGCTTCTTAATTATCTTCCGGAGAAAACGAACTCATTATGTGTGGTTTACGGACCCTAGATTATAGTCATTTGCAATTTATTTTCCTCAATATAATATCACGCTGGATTCAATTCAATCTCGCATCCTAATATTAACATTGTACTTAATTTTCATAAACGGGGGAAAATTATGGCCGTGAAAAATTCTAAATGACCACGGAAATCGTTCCACCATAATTCGTTAAATATGGAACCATACATATTGTCTCTCTGTATATGGTAGATAGTATATACATAGTTCTATGGGGATATAAATGCACGCACACACATCGTTTGTGTGTGTGTGTGTGTATATGTGTGTGTGTGTGTGTGTGTGTGTGTGTGTGTGTGTGTGTGTGTGTGTGTGTGTGTGTGTGTGTGTGTGTGTGTGTGTGTGTGTGTGTGTGTACACGCACATAATGTACACCGTGATAAAAGGAAACGTAAAAGGTCCTCTCCCGGCAGCGCCCTCTCTCCGTCGCACAAAGAGCGAGCGACACAAAAAAGCGAGAAGTGTCCGAAGAAAGGAAGGAACAGAAGAAGAGGGAAGACTAGAGAATGCCTGGATAAAAAGGGTAATTCGAGAAGACTGTGGGATGAAGGAGAAAGGGGAAGAATCGGGAGAGAGGCGGTGACAGAGGGAAAGAGAGGGAGTGACAGAGGGAAAGAGAGAGAGAGGGAAAAGAAAGATGTTGTTAGTGTGATGAATGAGGAAGAGGAGGAAAATAAGAAAGGGGAAGAATCGGGAGAGAGGGAGTGACAGAGGGAAAGAGAGAGAGAGGGAAAAGAAAGATGCTCAAAGTGTGATGAATGAGGAAGAGGAGGAAAATAAGAAAGGGTAAAGGTCCTACAGGAAAAGGAAAATCGAGGAGGACGAGGATGGAAATAGAAATAAAATCAAATAAATCACAGGGAATACATTCATGAAGTAAAGGTAACGTATGTGAAGAAACGAAAACAAACGAGAGAAGAAGAAAAAAAAAACGAAATATGTAATTGAACAAAAAAAAAAAAAAAGAACAAAAAGTAACTTAATTTATTTACAAAAAAGTAGAAAAATGAAAAAAAAAAAAAAAAAAAACAAGATGTCAGAAAAATATATGCAAAAATCAAACGAATAATTGTTGATGCATAAACCACAATATTCTTTCACTATACAATGTACCATTCAGCATTACATTGGCTTTCCATGCTACAACACATTTTCATTTTTTCTTTCATTCAAAACTATTATGTTCCATCTTTATTGTGTTCTGTTTTCAGGGTAGGAAATGCATTAATTTTAATCTATATAAAAGAATGCAGTTTCAAAATCCATTTATGCTAAGGTAATTAAAATGCAACGTTATTTTTTACTCTCTCTCTCTCTCCCCACCTCTCTCTCTCTCTCTCTATTTTGCTCTATTTGAGATATAAAAATTATTTACCCCCATGAATTAATATTATTGAAGTGATACACTAGGGACAAAAGAAGAAAAAAAAAGTTCGAGCATTGAATTGTAAATTACAAGCGATTCGAAACAGCGGGCTGAATAAACACGATTTTCACGGGTTGAAGATTTTGGAAAATATTTTTTCTTTTTTGGGCTATTTTCTCCCCTACTATTTTTTTTTTTTTTTTTTTTTTTTTTTTTAATAATAGCTTTGTTTCATGCACGGCGCTGATTCTGTGTACTCTTATCTATGCGAAAGAGTGGGTGGGGGGGGGGGGAAATATTCCGATAATAATGAAAGGAAAAATACTCGATTCAGCGCATGGGAGAGAAAGAGAGGGGAAAGTGGAATGGGAAAAAAGAGGGGAAAAAAGGGGCGGGCTGTAAAGAGGAAGAACGAAACGAAGATAGGAAGAAAACAGATCAAGAGAGGGACTGGGTGGGGAGGGAAGGGGAAAGGGGGTTAGGAGTGGGAGGGTATATACAGGGTAGGGGAGGGGAGACGTGAGGAAGAGGAAGAGGGGGTGAAGGAGGAAGGAGGAAGTATGAGAGGGAGTTTAGGGAAAGAGTAAGGGGGGGGAGGATAAGTGTGGGGGAGGGAGTGTGGGATAAGTGTGTGGGGGAGGGGGGGTACAGGAAAGAAGGTTTGGGAGTAAGGTCTGGGAAAGAGCGAAGGGGAGGGGGTGGGAAGAGGAAGAAGGAAGGAACCACGCCATGAGAAAGAGACTTCACGGGCCTTATAACATCATAACAACGTGGGGGGGGACCGGGGGGGGTCACTGTGGGGGAGGGGCGGCACCGTGGGAGACAAGGTGGGCAGAGAACCTCGAGTGTTCTGAGTGAAGAGTGCGGCGGCGGCGATCGTCTCCACAGGTAGCGGCCGGCTGTCAACCTTCCCTCGACCGGACGACCGAATCGACGGCGGAAGGAAGGCATTTTTACCGGGGACGAGAGGGCGGCGGGAGGGAGGGAAGGAGGGATGGGGGGAGGGAAGGAGGGAGGGAGGGAGGGAGGGAGGGAGGGAGGGAGGGAGGGAGGAAGGGAGGGAAGGAGGGAGGAGGGGAGGGAGGGAGGGAGGAGGGGAGGGAGGGAAGGAGGGATGGGGGGGAGGGAGGGAGGGAGGGAAGAAGGGAAGAAGGGAAGGAGGGAGGGAGGGAGGGAGGGAGGGAGGGAGGGAGGGAGGGAGGGAAGGAGGGAGGGGAGAGGGAGATGGGTGGGAGGAAGATAGGAGATGGAGAGAGGAGAAAGGATATAGGAGGAGAAGAGGGGGGAGAATGAAGTAAGGAAAGGAGGAGATGGAGGAAAACAGGAAGATGGAGGGAGGGATTAAGTAGCACGAGAGAGAAAGAGAGATAAAGAAAAAGAGGGAGAAAGAGAGAGAGAGGGGGGGAAGAGAGAGAGAGAGAGAGAGAGAGAGAGAGAGAGAGAGAGAGAGAGAGAGAGAGAGAGAGAGAGAGAGAGAGAGAGAGAGAGAGAGAGAGAGAGAGAGAATCAAAGAGAAAACCTGGGAGTAGAAAAAGAGAAATCAAGAAAAAAAACGCGCAAATCACACACATTACTCAATCAATATTATCTGGAGCACGAGAGACGCACAACTTAATAAACAATAACTAATACGTTCCGTAACTACTTGTGTATACAACAGACTGATCATACTCGGGTAACTAATTAATTTCATGTCAGAGGACTGTGCAATAACAGCTTGATAGCATCATTGTATCCGTTCACAGTGTATAAGATGGTTCAATTATGATCCAATTGCTTTCGTAATCAAGAGATTGGTAATACGGTTTAATTGAAATAATTCCCTTTATCAAATATACTGATTGTCCACCTTTGTCTCCAGAGAATTATAATCGAATTCGAATTAACACGAAAATGCACAACGCTCTTGCCATACCCCATTGTAACGTGAAGTAAATTGAACAAATAATAAATCATCCATTTATGAAGAAAAAAAAATGCCGGATAAATAATGAAATAAAAGATAAATAAATGAATAAACGCAAAAATTCATCTGACTTCGCCTGGAAACACAAGCCAAACAGGCGCCCTTCCAGCTTTAATCCCAGGTAACCCAATGGAATAATTACGTAGATGGAATCCTCAAACATCCTCAACTTCCAAGGAGGTGTTTCTGAAGTAGCTCGTACTCTCTCCTTAAGGCACGAGAGAGAGACATTCCAGGTATGACGTAACCCTTTCCGGAGACCCACCCCCCCTTCTCCCC
The DNA here is from genome assembly GCF_019202785.1 of Penaeus chinensis. Lineage (NCBI taxonomy): Eukaryota > Metazoa > Arthropoda > Malacostraca > Decapoda > Penaeidae > Penaeus > Penaeus chinensis. The sequence continues at coordinate 11,186,272 of NC_061828.1, read as the reverse complement.
CTGCCCCTTACTCCCTCTCCCCCTTACTCCCTCTCCCCCTGCCTCTTACTCCCTCTCCCCCTGCCTCTTACTCCCTCTCCCCCTGCCCGTTACTCCCTCTCCCCCTGCCCCCTACTCCTCCCCCTGCCCCTTACTCCATGCCCACATATCTATATTCGTCCTATTCCTCCAAGCTCCATGGGTAATCCACCTTTGCTTACCTACGTAACGGAGGGAACTCAGGTACAGCGGGTTTACCTTACTCCTTCCTCCCACTTACGCATTCCTCAACCTAAACCTTCCTCTACCATACCTTTCCTCCCTCTCCTAAACCTTACTACCTTCCCCTTCTCCTATACCTCCCTTCCTCCCTAACCCCCTCCCCCACTCTCTCTCCTAAGCCTTCCCCCTTCCCCAAAACCTCCCCCCCCCCTCTTCCCCAACTGCCCACCCCTTCCCCTGCATCACCAATAAGACCGCCCCCCCCCCCCCCGGACCACCGACGAAACAATAACGCCTTGTCGTGGGAGGCCGCAAGAGTCCATAAATTGTCCCTCTTCGGCTGCCGCTTCCAGGAGTTAAGATGTGGCCGCGAAATTATGAGATGGAGGGAAGAGGTAGGAAGGAAGGAGGGAAGAAGGGGTTAGGGAGGTGGGAAGGAAGGCGGAAGGGATAGGGAAGAAGGGGAAGGGAAGAAAGGGAGGGAAGGGAGAAGGGGTAGGGAAGAAGGGAGAAGGGAAGAAGGGGACGGAAGGGAGAAGGGGAAGGGAATAGAAAGCAATGAAGGGGAGAAAAGAGGGCCCAGAGAGGGAGGGCGAGCAAAAAGGGAAAGGGGATGGTGGAGGAGGTGGGAGAAGGAAGACAAGAGAAGAGGTGGGACGGGAAAACAGAAGGGAAATGGAAAGTTGGGAGGGGACAGAGGGCAAAAGAGGGGGAGATAGAAGAGGAATGTACAGGAGGGAAAGAGAGGTGAAGGGGGAGCGATGGGGGGGGGGGAGGCGAAGGGAGAGGGGGGGAATGGAAATGAAATGTGGGCGCTTGACTCGAGTGAGGAACAAGTGGCTGGGCTGAGTAGAGGAAGGAAAGAGCAATATGGGGGGGGGGGGGTTAAGGTGAGATAAGGGACAGAAGAAAAGAACAAGATCGTGAAGAAGAAGAGAGAAGAGAGGGAAAGAAGAGAGTGGATTGGGAAGAGAAAGACTAAAATACTAAAAAGTGGGAGTGGAGAGGAGAGGAGGAAGGGAGAAAAAAACGAGGGGAGGGGAGGGGAGGGGAGGGAAGGGGAGGGATAGAGATACCTTAAGCCGAGGATGTTATCAGTCCAGCTGCCAATGGGCCGGATAATTCGAGAAAGCTTTCACACACTTTTCTCCCCCCCCTTTTTTTTTTAAACTGGATTTAGATTTTATTTCTCTCCTCGGCCACTTAGCGCGTCGGCATTTCTCCTTAGCGAGCGAGAGACGATAACTGGAGAAGTTAACTCGCCAGCCTCCCGACCCGCTGGAAGATAATGCGTCTTTGGGGAAAACTCTTCCACCGCCTGCGTAAAACTGCTGGCGCGGCACCCCCCCCCCTTTTCTCTTCTCTAAAGTCCGAAAATGTGAAACTGATTTTCGGACGGTCTTCTTCTATTCTTTAAAAAGATGGAATTATGGACCCGAGCTGCATTGTGCGATTCGGTGGAAGGAAATTTTTGAATTGTAGTTTCAACACAAGGGGAGCTCGAATCAAAATATAATCTCTTCGAATTGAGCGATCTCCCACCATCCCATTTCAGCACGGTTTCAAAATTCAACAGATAAAAATAAATGAATAAATAAATAAAACATTCTAATTAGGCTCTACCGCGTGACAGCACTGTCCCATAATTTTCACCGTTACCAATACCACAACCAACAAACGCTAACAAGAGCAAACAACAAACACGGGCAAAAAAAAAAAAAAAAAAAAAAAAAAAAAAAAAAAAAAAAAAAAAAAAAAAAAAAAAAAAAAAAAAAAAAACAGACCATACATCCCCCTCCCCCCCAAACAGAAAACAACTTGGAAAAAAAAAAAAAAAAAACGGAAATGAGCCATCTACGGCCTCAGTCCGAAACAGATTCATCTCGTTCCTGTTTACGCCCAACAGAACAATATCGGCGACCTCAACAAATCGTAGATAATCCCGGCATCTCCCAGACACGCACCGGGAGGTCACCGGGCGAAAGAAGAACCAATAAAGGGGGGAAAGAGGAGGGAGAGAGAGAGGGGGGGGGGAGGGAGGGGGGAAGTGATAGAGGAAGTGATAGAGAGAGAGAGGGGAGGGGGGGAGGAAGTGATAGAGAGAGAGAGAGAGAGAGAGAGAGAGAGAGAGAGAGAGAGAGAGAGAGAGAGAGAGAGAGAGAGAGTGAGTGAGTGAGTGAGTGAGTGAGTGAGTGAGTGGGTGAGTGAGTGAGTGAGTGAGTGAGTGAGTGAGTGAGTGAGTGAGCGAGTGAGTGGGTGAGTGAGTGAGCGAGAGAGAGAGAGAAAGAGAGAGAGAGAGAGAGAGAGAGAGAGAGAGAGAGAGAGAGAGAGAGAGAGAGAGAGAGAGAGAGAGAGAGAGAGAGTGAGTGAGTGAGTGAGTAAGTGAGTGAGTGAGTGAGTGAGTGGGTGAGTGAGTGAGTGAGTGAGTGAGTGGGTGAGTGAGTGAGTGAGTGAGTGAGCGAGTGAGTGGGTGAGTGAGTGAGCGAGAGAGAGAGAGAAAGGGAGAGAGAGAGAGAGAGAGAGAGAGAGAGAGAG
>NC_061828.1:11166036-11168536 GCF_019202785.1 Penaeus chinensis | reverse complement strand
CGGGACCAGAACCACTACCGGATGCAGTTTATACCCAGGAGTAGTAAATATATATATATATATATATATATATATATATGCATATATATATGTGTTTATATATATGTATATACACACACACACACATATATATATATATATATATATATATATATATATATATATATATAAATATACATATATATGCTTATATATATGTATATATACATATATATATACATATATATATATAAATATATATATATATATATATATATATATATATATATACACATATACATGTATATATGTATGTATGTATGTGTGTGTGTGTGTATGAGATAAGGTTAAGTCTGTATGAGGCAGAGAGGTCAGAATGTGAAAATCATTTTGTGTGAGTGGCTGTCCAGTGGAATAAGTGTTCGCTGATGGCAGATCGTGATGGCGAACTTAGACTTCTCCGTGTGTTCTAAGATACGGTGTTGTAGAAAGTGTGTTGAGCTACCCACACAACGAGAGCAACATCTCGACCATTAAAACTGATAAGACAGCAGAGGCACTCAGAGCAAATGGTAAAGGCTTAGTTTTATTCAAATGAGAATGCAGAGTATATTTGTTTTGAAAATAAATCTAAAATCAGTTTGGGCGAATGTGTCTTTCGAAATGTTTTGAAGTTTCTTTCTTGTACTAAAATTTGAGTGAACAAAGTTTGGCCTTGTAATTTAACATAAGTCTTTTGCAACTGATAATACTGGTGTAGTAGGGGAGTGCTTCTTGTTAAAAAAAATCCTTAGTATTTTGTAAACCACTTTACTAAGATATGAATTGTCTGTATAAATAAGAATTCCATCTCTCTGTCAAAACTAACAAATTGAGAGGAAATATTGTATGCTGTTGATCACTGTTGAAATATTAATGAGTTTAAATAGCTAACGAGAGAAACTAAAGTAATTTACACTCAAATCAATAAATGTGGTTTTCTTATAGACTAATACCGTAAGCCTATCGTTCCCTTGTGTTATGAGGGGTTTAAAATTTGTTCAATTTCGTATGTGAACTTTGATTAGGGTTTTTAGTGTTCAGATAAGAAACAAACTGTTTAACATGAGGCCAGTTTTTAAATTGAAGAAATGTGTCATTCTCGTATCTACAGTATAGATGGTTTAAATTCCTTAGAGCACTGATTTGAATATTCTTTTTCGCGACCAATATTTTTTATTAGTTACATTGTTTGACTGTTACCTTTTTTCTCGTTTAACTGTAATTTCCTTCATTTAAACAACTAATTTTTCTAAACTACTTGTATAGCCTTTGCCAGAATTAGGAACCACTTATACTCTACGTTCTATTCTTGTTATTTTTGCTTTGTGTTTATGGTTCTACTTTTATCTGTTTTAGCACTGATGATGAGGTTAGTGATTTCGAAATGTTTGAGAAAAATGAAACAGTATTCGTAGCTGCGCTGGATATATATATATTTATATATATATATATACACACAATATGTATATACACATATGTATATATATATGCATATATATACAAACAAACATAGGCACACACACACACACACATATATGTGTATATATATGTGTGTGTGTGTGTGTTTGTGTGCATGTATACATACATACATACATATTTATACATATATGTAATATATCTATATATCTACATATATGTCCATCTATCTATCTACATATGTAATATATATATATATATATATATATATATATATATATTTATATATATATATATATGTATATACATACATATACCATAAGCAAACACACACATAGCGACAGCCTACACCACACCCTCACATATGATGAAAAGTAGAAAGTAGCTTTGAAATTCGAAACTCCGGATCGATCCCGAAACGTCAAGTAAGGCAACGGTACAAACATTACAGCTCCGAAGCACGAAGCCATAATAGTTTATTTATTTATATATTTTCGCTGCGATTCGAGGCGAAACTCTGACTGGAGATGCCGTAAAGATCGTGATTTTATAAACCCGCGTCTCGCACATTATTTATCAACAAATGACGATCGGTAAATCGCATTCCAAACCGACAATTTTCCCGCCAAAAGTATTCGAATGCTGTTCATTTTTTTTTTCCTTCGCTAAATTCGAGTGTCAGTGAAATCACGCTCGCTCCGAAGCGTTAATCAAATTCATCAATAAATCAGAGTCAATCATCGACGCAAACAGAATATTTAATTACGAGTCATCAATTTAATGTTCAGATTTGCTAATCGGTTGCCGGAGGACAGTGGACACCAATACAGACTGATTTTCCTTGTGGTAAATAATGCATCTCATGACTTGTTAAAACAATTTATAAATAACCGAGAACATATACGAAATGATAAGAAAAACAAAATATATATAACGAAATAACTATTAAGAAAGGCAAAATGAAAAAACAACGAAATAAAAAGAAAATGGCAAATATCTAGAGTGACAGGCAGACAAATAATCAAATACTGGTAAATAAACAAGTACAATAACACAATGGAGA
>NC_061828.1:11151036-11153536 GCF_019202785.1 Penaeus chinensis | reverse complement strand
TGTTTTAGATTTTGTGAATATTCGTGCATTTATTTTTATATATGTATATGTGAGTTTGCGTGTGTGTGTGTGTGTGTGTTGTGTGTTGTGTGTGTGTGTGTGTGTGTGTGTGTGTGTATGCGTGTGTGTGTGTGTGTGTGTGATGTGTGTGTGTGTGTGTGTGTGTTTGTGTGTGTGGTGTGTGGGTGTGTGTGTTGTGTGTGTGTGTCCCCCTTCTGTGTGTGTGAGTGTGTGTGTGTGTGTGCGTGTGTATGTACAGAGGAAGAAAGACCGAGAGAGGAGAGAGAGAGAGGAAAGAGAGAGAGACGAGAGAGAGAGAGACGAGACGAGTGAGAGTAGACTAGGGAGAGAGAGGGAGACAGAGAGTGAAGAGAGAGAGAGTAGAGAGAGAGATGAGAGAGAGAGTGAAGAGAGAGTGAGAGAGAGAGAGGATAGAGAGAGAGAGAGAGAGAGAGAGAGAGAGAGATGATGAGAGAGAGAGAGAGAGAGAGAAGAGAGAGATAGAGAGAGATGATAGAGAGAGGAGAGAGAGAGAGAGATGATGAGATGAGAGAGAGAGAGAGAGAGAGAGAGAGAGAGAGAGGAGAGAGTGGAGAGAGAGAGAGTAGAGAGAGATGAGAGAGAAAGAGGAGAGGGAGAGATAGGGAGAGAGAAAGAGGAGAGAGAGAGTTTTTGTGAATATTTAACAGGCATACTATACATTACATAACTACATTATATTATCTATATATATATAATATATATATATATAATATATACACACAGTACAATATATATATATATATATATATATATATATATATGTTATATATACAGTATATATTGAATTAAAGGTATCTATACACACACACACACACACACACAAACACAACACACAACACACACACACTATTATTGTTTTTATATATATATATATATCAAATATTTATTTATATGTGTGTGTGTGTATATATACTCACACACTATATATTTAGATCTATATGCACACACAACTCACACACACACACACACTCACCACACACACAGACACACAGGACACACAATGTGTGTATGTAGGTTGTTGTGTGTGTGTGTGTGTGTGTGTGTGTGTGTGTGTGTGTGTGTGTGTGTGTGTGTGTTGTGGTGTGTGTGTATAATGTATGTATGGGTGTTACCCATCCTTTACCTCCCTCTCCACGCACACCCTCGCGTACTTGGAGGCCGGCGACGGAGGGAGCGCCGCGCGGCCGGCCATGCCACGCGGCCTCCCCGCACAGTGCTCGTCGAGGCCACAACACAAATAACAGCCCTGTGCGAGTGCGAGGCTCCTAATGGCCCTCTGGATCACTTGTCCGCCTGACAGGTAGAAGCCGTCAAGAGAAGACCCGGTTCCTCCGCCTGTCATATTAACCTTCTTGACGGTCGCTGTAACCTGTCATTATCCTTATCGTGTGTGACCTGCGCGGCTCACGACAATGACGCTCGTGTGGGGATTTCTGTTTCTTTTCCCTTTAGTATCTTTAACTTTCGCTTTTCAGTGTATCCCTTTACAAAAAGAAAAGAAATAAAAAAAGAAAGAAAGAAAGAAGGAAAAAAAACTTTTTTTTTCTGAAAGCTTATGAGGAAATGCAATTTCTCTTAGAACAACTTTTAGAACCAGCCGTCAATCAGTCTCAAAATCATGGGTTCTCATTATAATATCGAAATGGTAATTGAGTGTACGTCCGTCCGTCTGTCTTTCCTCTAAAAATCAACAACTAGAGAATAGACCTTGGGATGTTACCCAGATATGAAGAAAAAAATGTACAGAAAGTGCATTAAAACTTTTAGGCTTTTTCTCCTTGGTAGCTTTGGAAAGAAATTATATTTTACGATGCAAAAAAAATGATACCAACAGGGCATTCCGATATACAGACATAATGGTAGCTCATTTGCGTCGAAGGTGCTATCAACTATGCAACAAAAAGAGAAAAAGAAAGGTTAAAAAATATTCTGGACATACGCATACATACTCCATGATTTATGTCTATGCCTCTCCTTACACCACAGAATTATCAAGATCATTTACTTAATTTCCTTATCAGATCCGATTTTGTTTTTCTTTGATTACTTTTTGATTCTTTTTCCTCATTTCTTGATCACCCGATTGACTCTCCAAAGAGAAGCGAGAAGACAAACCCCGACCTTATGATCCGAAGGCATACGGCCCAAAATTGCGCCGATAAACAGGAGACAAATACGGGATGAAATTTCCGATGTCGGAGGAAAAGTGATTGGTGGATCCTGCCTTTCCTCGTCGGGGGGGGGGGGGGTCGATCCGTCATTTCATCTTCGTCATTTCTCTCGCTTCTTCGTCACCTTCTTTCGCTTCGTCATTTTTCCTTCGTCATTGCTTTCACTTCTTCGTCATTTTTCTCGCTTCGTAATTTATTTCGCTTTTTTTTTTTTCTTTTTAGTCGTTGTTTCATTCTCTTCATTCTTTCTCTCTCTTCGTTACTTTTTTCTATCTTTTCACTTCGTT
>NC_061828.1:11141400-11143436 GCF_019202785.1 Penaeus chinensis | reverse complement strand
TCTGTCGCAAATCTGAACGCGCTTCTCTCGAAATCCGAAAGCAGACCTCTCCCGGAAACCCGAAACGTGAGCGCGACCTGCAGCTGCTCCGGGCGAGGCCTACGTAATCCGGCGAGCCTGCGCACTGGTGCTGTCCCGCCGCGGCTAAACAATGGCCGCCGCGGACGATGGCCAAGGGGTCGCGACTTTTAATGACGGTGGGCTTCGCTGTCGGATGGTGATGAGGGAGGGAGGGAGGGGGAAAGGGGAAAGGATGAGGGAGGGAGTGAGGGAGAAGGAGGGATAAGGGAGGTAGAAGGGAGGGAGGAAAAAGCAAGGAGGAAAGATAAAGAGAAATGGAGAAAGATGTGAGAGTGAGAGAGAGGGAGAGGGAGATTAAGAAGGAAAGGACATGGATAAGAAGAAGAGTAGTGAGAGAGAGAGGGAGAGGGGGGGGGGGAGAAAAATCAGAGGGCGGGGGAGGGGGAGTAAAATCGTTCCTTTAATAAGAAACATCCGTCTTTTGGGAAATCGTTCGAGAAAACTTCACTTTAATTAGTTCAGTGTCCTAATATTTACACTTTTTTTCAGTAGAGGCTTGATAAATATTATAATCCGAAGCCTGAACAAGCATAGGGGAGGAGAGCAAAATGACGCATACCAATCGCCCTTCTCTCTCTCTCTCTCTCTCTCTCTCTCTCTCTCTCTCTCTCTCTCTCTCTCTCTCTCTCTCTCACTCACTCACTCACTCACTCACTCACTCACTCACTCACTTTCTCTCTCTCTCTCTCTCTCTCTCTCCTCTCTCTCTCTCTCTCTCTCTCTCTCTCTCTCTCTCTCTCTCACTCACTTTATATCTCTCTCTCTCTCTCTCTCTCTCTCTCTCTCTCTCTCTCTCTCTCTCTCTCTCTCTCTCACTCACTCACTCACTCACTCACTCACTCACTTTCTCTCTCTCTCTCTCTCTCTCTCTCTCTCTCTCTCTCTCTCTCTCTCTCTCTCTCTCTCTCTCTCTCTCACTCACTTTATCTCTCTCTCTCTCTCTCTCTCTCTCTCTCTCTCTCTCTCTCTCTCTCTCTCTCTCTCTCTCTCTCTCTCTCTCTCTCTCTCACTCGCTTTCTCTCTCTCTAACTCTCTCTCTCTCTCACTCGTTTTCTCTCTCTCTAACTCTCTCTCTCTCTCTCTCTCTCTCTCTCTCTCTCTCTCTCTCTCTCTCTCTCTCTCTCTCTCTCTCTCTCTCTCTCTCTCTCTCTCTCTCTCTCTCACTTTCTGTGTTTGTTTCTTTATTTATCTATTTATCGATCTATCTATCTGCCTACCTGTCTGTCTGTCTCTGTCTCTCAATCTACCCATACATCTATATATCAATCTATAATTTATTCTCTAAAGTTTTACAATATTACTTTTTCGAATACTTTCCATCCTCTTCTTTCATCCTCTCCTCCCCCCTCTCAGCATGCATAAAAAGGAGTGATAGAGAATCTCCGAGACAGTTTGTGATCGATGACTGGTCTCGGGGTTAAATACTTCTGTGCGAATTACGTCAGGTCGTCTGGTAAGGTCACGTGGTCTGGACGGAGAAGTAAACGATGATTTTTACTGGTGGTGGTGATAGTGGTGGGGGGGGGGGGGAGTAAGAAAGAAGAAAAAAGTGATAAAAGAGGAAACAGAGGAGAGAAAAAAAATGTAAGTGAATTACCACCACGCTTGATTCGGCTGTGAGATTGTGTTTACATTTCGAGTGCCAGATGGGGGTGGGGGGGAGGGGGGATGGGATCTTTCGACTGTTTTTTTTATGACACTTTTTTTCGTCTCTCTGTAAATCTGAGTCTTTCTTTTATTTATTTATTTTTTTATTATTATTTTTTTTTTTTTTTGTAAGTGCCCGGAAATTCGCACGTCTTTTTATCTCGTTTTTTTTTTTTTTTTTTTCCTTTTTTTTTCTTTCCTAAGAGAACAAAAGCGAAATGAAATGCGTAACTATAAAGAAGCCGTGCATACGCAGACGAAAGACGGAACGTTATATCAACGTTGCTTATTCGTCATACAAACGTGTT
>NC_061828.1:11128900-11136400 GCF_019202785.1 Penaeus chinensis | reverse complement strand
CGAGACGCTGGCCGCCCCTAACGGACTTGCAAGATGTTTTCTGCAAGTGACTCAAGCGGCGCCGTGAGGGAGAGAAGCGTGGGGGTCTGGCGCTTCCTCTGCAGCCGTGGGGAAGGAAGCTCACGATTCGGTTTCAGACAGACGGTTCTCCGCTTGCGACTCCAGCAGCGAATCCTTCTTTCCAAGAAGGGCGTCGGGTGCGTGGCAGGTGCAAGTAGCTGTAGGAATCTACATTTATATGTGGATAGGCGAGGCGGGTCAGGGGTATGGATACGCATACTCTCTCTCTCTCTCTCTCTCTCTCTCTCTCTCTCTCTCTCTCTCTCTCTCTCTCTCTCTCTCTCTCTCTCTCTCTCTCTCTCTCTCTCTCTTTCTCTCCTCCCTCTCCCTCTCCCTCTCCCTCTCCCTCTCCCTCTCCTCCCTCCCCCTCCCTCCTTCCCTCTCTTTCTCGCTCTCTCTCTCCATTCCTTCCTTTCCCTCTTCTTCTCTCCCTCTCGCCAACACATTTATTGATATATGCATATATACTTGTATAAGTACCCAGTTCTATGCATATATTCATAGCATTCTCATGTACACACATTATTCACACATGCATTTACATATACATAGTTAACATACCTCCATGTATACAGAATGTACCCAAACACACGCACGCACGCACATGTGCACACACACCTCTCCTACCTTTACGATGTCCGCGTGCCACAGTCTCCCTCTGGTGTCAAAATATTTTGCATATTTCGTCCCCTCGACTGTCACTCTCGGTATGGCGGCCGACAGATATGGCCGCCGCCAGACACCGGGCTGATGCCACGCGAGGATTTTTGCATGTCATAGACGTTGGATAGTCTCCGAAATAAAGGTAAAATAGAAGGAGAGTAGGGGAGGAGAAGGGGAAAGGGAAGGGGAAGGGAAACGGGGAAGTGAGGAATAGGATTAGGAAGTGGAAAATAAGGGAAGAGAAGGAGAGAGAACGAGAGAGACAGAGAACGTGAGAGAGACAGAGAACGAGAGAGAGACAGAGAACGAGAAAGAGACAGAAAACGAGAACATGAGAGAGACAGAGAACGAGATCGTGAGAGAGACAGAGAACAAGAGAGAGAGAGACAGAACGAGAGAGAGAGAGACAGAGAACGAGAGAGAGACAGAGAACGAGAGAGAGACAGAGAACGAGAGAGAGACAGAGAACGAGAGAGAGACAGATAACGAGAGAGAGAAAGAGAGCAAGAGAGAGAAAGAGAACGAGATAGAGAAAGAGGACGAGAGAGAGAGAGAGAGAGAGAGAGAGAGAGAGAGAGAGAGAGAGAGAGAGAGAGAGAGAGAGAGAGAGAGAGAGAGAGAGAGAGAGAGAGCAAGCGAGTGAAAGAGAGAGACAGACAGAGAGACAGACAGGCAGACAGACAGACAGACAGACAGACAGACAGACAGACAGACAGACAGACAGACAGACAGACAGACAGACAGACAGACAGACAAACTAACAGACAGAGACGGAGAGAGAATTGCCCCCAGTTCATATATATCAGGAATGAAAAAGAAGCAGGAAAAAAAAGAAGTCGAACGCAGGAAGGGCCCGAGGGCGGAGCAAGGCTGACCGAGGGGACACTTACGCAGCAGAAAGAGGGGAAATTTCGGGTTGGGTAAACAAGGTTCTTGGGCGGGCTATTCAGCGCTAAAGGAATGAGGGGCGTGGGGAAGGGCGCGAGGGAGAAAGAGAAAGAGGGGGGAAAAGGGCGTAACAGTGTGACCAGCGAAGAGAGGGGGGGAGAGAGGGGAAAGAATGGTAACAAGCTAGGTAATTGAGTGCCTTAAAATGGGGAAGTTTGAGTAAGACAGGAATTCCTTTCTTGTCCAGAGGAGTGATGCGGGAAGGGGAGAGAGGGGGAGGAGAGGAGGGAGGAGAGGAGGGAGGAGAGGGGAGAGAGAGGAGAGAGGAGAGGGAGGAGAGGGGGAGAGGAGGAAGGAATGGGGAAAAGAAGACAAGGGGGAATGACACTTCGCGAAAGAGGGAAAGGCGACGAGAGTGTGAATGACCTGACCAACGCGTTTCTTCTCCCCTCCCTATGCAACGCCTTCCCCTCACGCAGGCACGGCGGCTGTGACACTTAACCAGGTCGAGGGGGGAAAGGCAAGGGGAAGAGGAAATGGGAAGGAGGGAGAAAAACACGAAAGGAGATGAAGGGGGGAGAAGGAGAAAGGCAGAGGATTTTAGGGTCGGAGAGTAAGTAACGGAAAGGAGAAATGGAGAGAGGGGAGAGAAGTAAAAAGGAAGGAGAAAAGGAGACAGGGAGATGAGGATCAAAAAAGGAGAAAGAATGAAGATTAGAAAGGAGAGTAAGTAAGGAAGGAGAAAGGGAGAAAGCCGAGAGGAGAAAAAAAGGATGGGGAAGGTGAAATAGAAATGAGAAACAAAGGAAGAGAATGAGGAGTGAGGAGGAGAAGGCAGGTAATATGAAGAGAAGGGGGTAGGAAGAAGGGGAGTGGCAGGTAGTGTGACGGGTTAAGGGGAAACTCGTGGGAGTGACGAGTAACGAAGCTTATTAATGAAGTGTCGGAGGACGAAGGTTTCCGGGGCGACGTGTGAAGACAGTGGGGGGAGGGGGAGGGGGAGGGGGAAGGGGGGAGACGAGGCCGCTGATGCTTCTAGCAGGCCGTTCGATGAAGGGGAAGGGGGTGGGGGGGATGTGGGTAGAGGAGGGGTAGGGGAGAAGGAAGACAGGAGAGGAATAAAGGAAGGAAGCGGGAAGGAGCATTTGATATAAATTAGAAGAATGTACATGATAAAACGTAAATAAAGACACAATGAAGAAGATGAAAAGTTTATTACAAAAGAGCAAGAAAAATGCGAAATTCCTCAAGAAAATGAAAAGAAAACGGGCGTAAAAGAACTGAAAGAAAAACAAGAAATTGGAAGACAAAAAATACAGAATAACGGATTCGACTGAAGAAATACACGAAGAAAAAGATGGGAGAATAACAATATGTTACAAAATAGGTCGTAGAATAAGAAGAGAATAGGAAAAGTAAAATTAGTCCAGAAAAAAATACAGCATAGCAAAGATAACCAAAGAATTATTCGAGACAGAGAGAGAGAGAGAGAGAGAGAGAGAGAGAGAGAGAGAGAGAGAGAGAGAGAGAGAGAGAGAGAGAGAGAGAGAGAGAGAGAGAGAGAGAGAGAGGGAGCGAGCAAAAAAATACATCGGTAGTACAGTAGCATCGATCAGCTGACATCTTCCTTATCCGCGGAGGGTTTATCTCATCACACTTCCTTGGATCCGCATGTCTTCTCGGGCTTCCTCGGGCTTCTTCGGGCTTCCTCGGGCTTCCTCGGGCTTTCTCGGAGGCGCTCGCACAACAACCCTTCAAAGGATATGTTTTAGATGGTAATGAGCAACACCGCGCTCGCCCTCGAGGGACTGAGCTCATCTGCTTTCTTTTTTTTGCCAGAAGAGGAATTTCGATGTTTTAAGGGATTTTTTTTTCGGATCTTAGTAGAGGGAGAGTGGGGTAGGAAGAGGGAGAGGGAGAGAGAGAGAGAAAGAGAGAAAGATAAAAAAAAGGGAGGGAGGGAGGGAGAGAGAGAGATAGAGAGAGAGAGAGAGAGAGAGAGAGAGAGAGAGAGAGAGAGAGAGAGAGAGAGAGAGAGAGAGAGAGAGAGAGAGAGAGAGAGAGAGAGAGAGAGAAAGAAAGAGAGAGAGAGAGAGAGAGAACGAGAGAACGAGAGCGAAATATACGAATTATTGTACAGCGTCCAGAAAATATAACTGAGATGTCTTGTAGTTCTGTATATTTTTCCATCAGCTCCAGCAAGAGCCTTTGATATTATTGACTTTATATATCAAATCTAATAAAAGCCATTCTCGACCTTACGTCCATTCCCACCGGCCGCCCACGAACGGAATATCGAGGAGGCATTGCCGATGACATTCCGCGACGACCAAAGAGGGAGTGAGAATTGCCAGCAAACGAAAAACAAGCCTTCCGAAGATTCTTTAAAGATTATTTAAAGATTCTATCAATATTCTATCAAGATTTTATAAAGATTTTATCAAGATTGCCTCGAGTCTACCGTGCTTTTATGATAAGTGCGACTCGTGAGTTTGACACCTTTCTTTTGTGGTATCCCCCCTTCCTCCCCCTCCCTTCCCCCTCTCCCCCGACACCTCTTCAATCCCGCTCCCCCCCCCCCTCTCCCTGCAGGTGGTCGTGGTCGGAACACGAAGGTGCGGGAGGCAAAGACCACCTGATGCGGGGTAACCGACAGCAGAAGCTATCCCGGCCCTCGCTTATCGCCTGATCTGTCACTCTCAGGTGCGCTCGAGCTGCAGGTGACAGCGTATCTTCCCCCCCTCTCCCCCTCTCCCCCTCCCCCCTTCCCCCCCCCCATACTTCTTCCCTACCACCGACCTTCGTTTCCCCTCGCTAACCCTCGTCTCTCCCCAACCACATACCTCCTTCAACCTCACTCCTTGTGACTGTTACTTCAACTTAAGGTGGTTATGGAGTTCAAGGAAGAAGAAGAAGAAGAAGAAGAAGAAGAAGAAGAAGAAGAAGAAGAAGAAGAAGAAGAAGAAGAAGAAGAAGAAGAAGAAGAAGAAGAAGAAGGGGTGTTAAAGGTGATGGAAGGAATAAAGAGAAGAGGAAAAAAAAAAGAAGGCGAAAGGAAAATTAGGAGGTGAAAGGAGAAAGAGAAGGCAGAAGAAGATGGAAGATGAACGGACACATACAGGATAATAAAAGCATCCGCCACAGTGAATGTTTTGTGGAGGTGGCTTGCAAGTGGGCTGAAAATAAACACGGAAAGAGTCCCCGAGAAGAAAAGGCGGGAACGAGGAACTCCCGAGAAGCCAAACACTCCACAGAGAGAGAGAGAGAGCGAGAGCGAGAGCGAGAGCGAGAGCGAGAGCAAGAGCGAGAACGGGAGAGGGAGAGGGAGAGGGAGAGAAAGAGAGAGAGAGAGAGAGAGAGAGAGAGAGAGAGAGAGAGAGAGAGAGAGAGAGAGAGAGAGAGAGAGAGAGAGAGAGAGAGAGAGCGAGGGAGCGAGGGAGCGAGGGAGGGAGGAAGGGAATTAAAAACAATGATACATAGTAAGGACTTCCCGGAGCTCAAAAAATAAACGTTGAATTAAACACACAGGGAAAGGTGCAAAGATAACATACCCTCCCACCCCCACAAACACACACTCCGACTCTTAGAAAAGGGAAATAAAGAAAAAAAAAGGGGGGGAATAAAAATAAAAATCCATCGCTCATCATGTATGCAATTAGCACCAAGAGTAAACATGTGCTTTCATAACGTTAATGAGACGCCATTCAGAGGTACAGTATACACAACAACAATAGTGACTCTCTGCTCGCACTACAAGAGACACGACACTGCAGCGCCGCGACAGTGCCACATGCGCAGCCGACTCTCCACGGCCCTGTACTTTGCGGTCTTTCTGTCTGTCTTTCTCTTTTTTTTCTCTCTTTCTCATTTCTCTCTCATTTCTCTTTATTCTCTCTCTCTCTCTCTATCTTTCTCTCTCTCTCTCTCTCTCTCTCTTTCTCTCTCTCTCTCTCTCTCTCTCTCTCTCTCTCTCTCTCTCTCTCTCTCTCTCTCTCTCTCTCTCTCTCTCTCTCTCTCTCT
Source organism: Penaeus chinensis (assembly GCF_019202785.1). Taxonomy (NCBI): domain Eukaryota; kingdom Metazoa; phylum Arthropoda; class Malacostraca; order Decapoda; family Penaeidae; genus Penaeus; species Penaeus chinensis. The sequence goes on along the minus strand of NC_061828.1, from coordinate 11,130,769 downwards.
CTTGCTATGCATCTCTGTCATCTTCTCTTTCTACGGTAAAGAGAGGAGGAACAGAGTAAGAGATTGAGTGAGAGTGAGAATCTTAAGTGTATAAAGTCTTACACGCGCACACAGGCTAGCAGCACACAAGAGGTTACGCCCTTTAGAAAACTCGTGTTTGGACGACGGAAAGCACTGCTGGGAGTGGGTGCAGCACTAGAGGTGTTGCATTGGGGCGAGCAAATGGCGAGACACGGGAGGATGAAGTGTCTGGGCCAAGAGAAGAGGGAGAGGAAGAGGAATTTCGCAACTGAAAAGGAAGGAGAAAGAGGACTGAACCGAAAGAAAGGATAAGACTTTCGAAGCCGGAGAGTAAGGAAGGAAGGAGAGGAGCCAAGAAAGAGGGAAGAAGAGGACCTGGAAAACCAAAGAGGAGAATTGAAGATGAATTTCGCAAAAAAAAGAGAGGCGAGAAGAGGACTTTCGCAGCCAGAGAATAAAGAGTTTTAAAAAGGCGGAAAAAAAGATACAGCCTTATCACGCTGCTGGAAGCGACGACGTAAATTCATATTAATATTAAACGAAGCTCTAGGGTGCGACCCTCCTTAAACGGGTTTTAACTTTATTGAATGGGATTTTTACTTATGATGGCTTCAAAAAAAAAAAAAAAAAATGACCCGGGGAAGTGTGTCTTATTTTTTGCCTTCATTTTTATTTTATTTATTTTTTTTTTTTGGAGTAACGAGATGTACAGTTAAGTAGGAAGGCAAAAGGGTGGTTCGTTAAGAGCGCAAGGGAAATGAGACTTGGTTCTTCGTTTCTCCCTTCCCCTCCCTTATTCTTCATTCTCCCTCCCTCTTCCTTTTTTTTTCTCTTTTCCTCTCTCCCTCTCCTTCCTTTTTTCTTTTCTTTCCCTCCCTCTCCCTTTTTCATCTCTCTCCTTCCCTTTTTTTTTTATCTCTCTCCCTCCCTTTTTCTTCTCTCTCCCTCTCTCCCTCCCCTCTCCTTTTTTTTCCTTCTCTCCCTTTCCCCTTCCTCCTCTCCTCAGTCTTCTCCCATACAATTCTCTCTCTTCACTTGACTTGGAAACAATGAAGAAAGTCAAAGAAAAAAAAAGCCGGGTATTCAATCCTAAGTACATTGTTATTAATACGTGGTTGCGGAGGACATGGCTTTGATTACGGCCGAAGAAATGGTAATTATCGTAATATACCGGGAAAATTATGGTAATTAGTGGTTGTAGTGGTAGCACTAACAATGAGAATGGTAAGTTCTTCCAGGAAGTGCGTAATTAAGTAGATGTATATTTTCTTCGATTTCAACCGTTGTTAGGAGAAAACTGAAGATAGATAAAAATAGGTGTGTATATATGTATGTATATGTATATATATATGTGTGTGTGTGTGTGTGTGTGTGTGTGTGTGTGTGTGTGTGTGTGTGTGTGTGTGTGTGTGTGTGTGTGTGTGTGTGGATAGAAAGGGAGAGGGAGAGAGAGAGAGAGAGAGAGAGAGAGAGAGAGAGAGAGAGAGAGAGAGAGAGAGAGAGAGAGAGAGAGAGAGAGAGAGAGAGAGAGAGAGAGGTAAAGAAGACAGACAAAAAAAAACAGAAAACGAAGAAGAAAGAATGTGAAAAATGATGATAGCAAGTTAGAGAAACAAACAGACAAAGTCAAATTGAATAAAAGAAGGGAAGAAATCAGAACGCCCCCCCCCCACCTTCCTCTTCCCGTCTCTCCCTTCTCCTTTCTCCTTTCTCCCGCACCCTCGTCGCCCATCACACAGGAAGGTCTAAGAAGAAGGACAATTATGAAAAACCAAAATGGACGAGTTCCCTACAGGAGTAAGGCGGTTAAGTGACTGGGAACATGACTGCCATTGTCGGGAAGAATCT